>NC_059359.1:28760882-29081583 GCF_019703515.2 Myxocyprinus asiaticus | reverse complement strand
GACTCAATTATAAGAAGTTCAGGTAAGGGGGGTACATATTTGGTTCTACTAAGGCAGGCTGTCAACAGGGCAGAGAAACTAATTTAGTATTTTTCACTGAAATATTAGGCTACCAAAATTTGAATTATATTAGAATTTTAAAGACATTATTTCTGTAAGGGGGAAAATCTACAAGACATCAGATTTTTAAATCGACATTGTCTCCTACATCCACAAGAGGGCGCAACAAATCAATATAAACCAAACAGCCCTGTGTCATAACTATTGTTTATTGCGAAGAACATATCTGTCTGTTAACAAAAGTGCATAAAATGATTTGTCAAAAGATTTAGCCAGTTCCTATTCTCAAATCATAGGTAAAAAAGTCAAACTAGAAAAGAAACGCTTCAATAGACATTTCCATGTTAACTCAGTGCTGCACAGTAGCCTATACCGGTGCCATAGTACTACCAGGGATTCAAGCTTCATAATACCAGTGGTGCCACAGTGTTTATCATTAAATACAGTTGTACGTACCTCATGCTTATACAGCGAGACGCTCATAAGAGCAAGCCAAGGCATAGTTTTATCAGCGTCTCATGCAGGAGTGTTGCACTTTTTTAGACCCTGTGTCAATTTAAAAGGAAATTCAGCCTTTAAAATGCATTTGGAACACCCACGTTCTGTTTTATTCGTTGCACTGTGTCTGTTTTAGCCCAAGAATGCGTTGGTCTGAATGGCCCATAAGTCATCGCCAATACTTGGCACACATCCAAAATGTTATATATATATATATATATATATATATATATTAGGGCTGTCAATTTAACACGTTAATTTAGTGTGATTAATTGTATAAAAAATAACGCGTTAAAGAAAATTACGCAATTAATCATGTCCCTGGACTGTAATAAGGAATATTCCAAGCTATTCAAGCTTGAAGTACCACCTGTTGTCTCCTGTTCTCTTACACAGAGAACAAACCACATTTACTGACAGCAGACAACACAACAAGAGGAGGTGTTCTTGTGTTCAAAACTCAGCTTGATGGAGCGAAAATCCTAACGCAGGGATCTCAAGGCGTGTTTTTCTAAGTATTAAACTATATTTAACTTGACGCAGCGACCTTAAAACGATATGTTTATGATGAGACGCAATTAAAGTGAGACACTCCAAAAACATCGATCTGACGCAGGAGTACATTGACGCGTCCTTAGACGAGCCCTCATAATAAATCTCAGACTGACTGAAAAACTCAGTTGGAAAATGGAGTGCTGTGAACTGTAGGCCAATGATTAGCTTATGTTCAGTAAAATGCAAATAAACAATACATTGCTTTCTCACAAATATTTATATATGCAATTTATTTAATTAATTAATCTACATAATGTGTAATTAATTTGATTAAAATGTTTAATCGATTGACAGCAGATAGATAGATAGATAGATAGATAGATAGATAGATAGATAGTTCGTTAGTTAGTATGTATGTATGTATCCGGCCTAAATCCGGACCGAGCTCTGAATCTTTGTGCTAGTTATCTGACACCTGGCTAAGTGATTGTGTAAGCATACGTATATGCGCACGGAGCAGGAATAAATATATGTGTGTGTGTGTGTGTATGTATATATATATATATATATATATATATATATATATATATATATATATATATATATATACACACACATACATACACACATATATAGGATATTACAATTTTGTATCAACAATTCAACTTATATCAACAATTAGGTGGTTAAATCTTAAATAATAGATCATTTTACATGCATGGTAACAATTCCCATTACAAAAATGTTCTTATCATAATATCTTTATTTACTTTAATTATTCATCAACTTGACAGGATGTCACGGGCTTAAGATAATGCATATTATTCACTTATTATCATAAGTGTTTAATAAATGATTCTCATAATCTCTCTATAAAAATATGTACAGAATTAAACATTTTCAAAAGTAGTTCAAGGGAATATTCTCAGTTATCTGGTATTTAAGATTAATTAATGCAAACAAAATCATAAAATATATACACATCCTCAACCCTGATATGAGCATTTACAGCTAAAGTGTTTTCAGTTTAAGAGCGTAGGGCAAAAAGCCTGTAAAAGTCTAATTAAAAGGCTGAGCTGATTGCATTGAGAGGTCAACACAGAGGGACAACAGTCCCAGTCGTAGGGGCTGTTTTAGCACCTCATGTTCTCACTCATCCCCGTGTAATGCGCTCTCCAGTCCGCCTGCAGCCAGCCACTGTGCTATGCTAATTTAGCCTTATGGCTAAGCTCTCTGATAACAAAGCATTTAATTAAAGATAAGCCCGACTCCCCAATCACCACAGCATTTCGTCTTCTCTCTCTCTCTCTCTCTCTCTTTGCTTCTCTCTCACTTTATTTCTCTTTCGATCTCATTATATCCTCACTTTCCCCTTTTTCTTTTCCCCTTTGGTAGCTGCAGTGTTACAGCACACTTGGCACAGTTTAGAGGTCAAAAGTACATTCTTGCTTTCCCCAGGAGATTACAGCCTAAATGGATGCTTAGTAGAAACACAATTAAGAGCAGGTGAAGTGGAAACAGCAGCCATTTTGGATCTGCATAATGAATGTCAGGATCAGTGTTGGGTAAGTTACTTTAAAAAAAAAGTCATCCACTACTAATTAATGATTACTTCTCTAAAATTGTTATTGGATTACTTTACTGATTACTTCATGGGGAAAATAATCAGATTACTAATTACTTTAAAGTTACTTTCTAAAACCAATCAAACCTGTGTCACAATGTGACAATAATAGCTCTGAAAATAGACTGAAAACAGTAACAAAATTACAGCAACATAAAGACAGCAACTTGGCTAAAGAGATCCAATGCATTTCTAAAAATGAAACTTTCTTATCTCAAATATGCTGTAGTAGTATCTTCAGGTGTGTGTGTGTGTGTGTGTCCACTACCTACAACCTTCTTAGCTGTGTGTGGCATGTATATATACAGTATGCTTGTTCACCTGTGTTTGTGTTGGTGTGAAAGACAGAAAAAGAATACCAATGAACTGAAAACATTTCTGAAAACACAGTTGCAAACAGCTTTGATAGTAAAACCAGAGTCTATCTGAATGCTTGTTGTTTCTTTTCGGTGTGCATATACAGGTTTGCTTGTGTGTTGCATTATGCATGTCTGTGTGCATGTACAGTATGTCTGTTTATGTGTGTACATGTGCAGCATGTGTGTTTACACAGCTTTACATCGAGTGGATTATTACTACCTCCCTGCTTGTGCTCGGACGAATTGCGTATCCTTTATCACTTGTGCATCTTTAACACTATTGCATTGTGTTTTTGTTTTATTGTGTACAGTACATAAAGAACATAAAAGAGCTGTTTGCTTAGCGACGTCTTTTTGATGACGCCATTCTGAAATGTTTCCACCTTGTGAGCGATGTATCCCTCTGTCAGACGGGAACGAGTGCTGTTTTCCATATGCGTCCCCAAGCCGATCCCGTCTCCTCCTGCAGCAGCTGCAGAAGGACACACGAGGGAGGCACGCAAGGATGGGGTAGTGTGCGGAGACTTGAGGAGGATTTGTCGCTGGCCCAGCCTTGCGTGCCTCTCTCCTCCAGCCAGGGCTGGGAGCACGCTGACATAGCGCTCGCTGAGATTGATTGTGAGCACATGAAAACTTGAAGCGTTTCGCTTTCGTTTTCAATTTTTTGTAATGCGTTACACCCAACACTGGTCAAGATGGACGCAAGCTGCCAAATGCAAAGGCTGCTTGGTGTGTGATGATAGGTGTACTGATTAGCTGTGTCTTAAATGATGTTCTATATACTGTGCTTTTACTAGGGTGACCAGATTCCTGCTTGTGGAAAACGGGACATTTTCCCCCTCCCAGCAAAAATGAAATTTACATATCCTTACCTAGGCGCAGATCAGTGCGAAGTAGAGGGTGCATCTGCATCTGTAACTGTTCGCTGGCAGCAATTATTCTCAGTGTGCGCTTGTCTTTCAAGACTTTATCGTAAAATGCAGAGCAGTCCAGTCCAAAATTAAGATGTACGAAAAGCATTGCCTTCATGACTGTTACACGGAGTCGAGATTTATCCGGTGTTCGTGCTGCATTCATTAATGAGAGCACACGATCCACAGATGCAGATGTCCCAGGCAGGCATAAAACATCTGTCCATCTCTCAGACGTGGCCGTCTTGTTCATGTTCCATGAAGAGTGACAATGTTTTTCGCGCAAGCCCACTCATCAAAGAGTGTGGTTTCTTCAATCAAACTGAGAGCTGGGATTCTGGAGTAGAAGTGTTCGAGGCTGCTCTGAATGTCTTTCCACTCTGGGATGTCTCTCAGTAGGGCCCACTCAAGTTTTTCTGTGTTCTCCAATGAGCGGCTCCAATTTTGGAGGTAATCCACCGATGCTGAATAAAAGAAATCATCTCCTCGCATGTCACCAGCTTCAACCAGGGCATCCAACTGCTTTTTAATGTCAGAGGGTATGAATGATTCCTCCAGCCTGGCCTGCAAGACTTTTCTCAGGTCATGAATTTGCAAAGCTATGGCCGTGCATAACAGAATGATAAGCAAAAAGTCCTTCACTTGCGTGCACCTTGTCAGATTCTGAACTTTGCTTCACAAAACAAATCGCTAACACTTTGGTGTGGCACACTCACTTTTAGCAGCATCCACATGCTTTTTTGTATGAACATGCAACGCGATGTCAGTGCAGCCTCCATGGGCGATGGAAAAGCGAGCTCCACAAATATCACACCTCACTTTACTAGGCTCTGTCTGTGACTCCTTTTTTAGAAATTTAAACTCTTTTTGAAGTTCCTCATTAAATGTACATGCGTGCTTCCTTGACATTTTTCCAGCCACAATTTCATCTGTGTGCTCTTTCAAACTGACTCTTCAGTCAGTTCAGTAACTGGATGTCTATTGATAGGGGATTGTGATTGGATAGTTTAATTCAGTCATGTACTTCAAATAACACGGTGTGATTTTAATGGTTTTACAAGCCCTATCCTTGGCTACCTTTGATTAGAATGCTCATGTGACTGAGAAAGCCGCATAGGTGATAGAGAAATTTTAGGCGGGGGAAATACGGGACAAAACACGATTTTTTCAGAACAAGTCGGGACACTAGAAAAAGTACTTAAATACGGGATTGTCCCGGGAAAATTGGGACATCTGGCCACCCTAGCTTTTACACCAGGGGTCGGCAACTTCTGGCACGCGTGCCAGCATTGGCACACGGAGGGGTAATCACTGGCATGCCAGCAATGGCAAGAGAGGAGCAGACTATTTTAGTTTAGCACCTGCATTCCAATCTACATCTTGATGTAATCCTTCCTCATGATCATTCAGCGTGTTTTCATGAGCTGAATGGGAGGCTAAACAAAACGTTAAAATGTGACGAGACTGCAGTTTACCCAACAGACTTGTGCAGCACGTGCAAGCCATTCACGCATCACGAGCCGGCAGCACTTCACGTTCGGTTAATCATGCGAGTCAACGTGGCCGCTTTGCTTCGGTCAGGCTGTGCGGATGACAGCCTACATTCCGTGTTTCATTTGTTTCTTTTTGCTTTCAGAACAACACGTGATGTAATAAGGAAAACACCACTATTAATCCTTTCCAGCATACAGGTACACCCTCCTTAAACCATGGTCACACTCAAAATTATATTAAACAATTAAAAGAGAATACATAAACCCACATCGTGGGGTTCAAAAATCCAAGTCTTTTCAAAATATAAATTAAACCTGGAAATAAAGTTTTAGGATTCTGTGGCTTGCACGCGCAGCGCGAGTCTCGTCACACTTTAATGGTATTTAGCCTCCCATTCAGCTGATGAAAACACACTGCGTGATCATGAGGAAGGATTACATCAAGACGTAGACTGGAATGCAGGTGCGAAAAACTGCTCCTCTCGCTGCTGTTTGCATGCTAGTGATTATCCCTATGCGTGATTTTGAAAAATGTATAACATAATATAATATTTAAGATTCCAAACAAATTCATGATCAGTAATTATATAAGCAAATTTGTGACATTAACTGTGTTAACTCATTTTGTACAAAAGGACAGGTTTTCTTTCATGAAATCCTTTCACGTGCAGGATCATGATTATATCATAATCATCAGTTTTTGCAAAAAAATTTCACCCAAACTGTTATGCTGATAATATCATTCGTAAGGAAAAATGCAAAATATTTGTGGACTCAAACTTAGGAAAATCACATCCATGCGCTTGTTTTTTTTTTATGGGGGGGTTGTTGGCACAGCCATTGACCAGGAAAATAAAAAATGGCACTCCATGTCAAAAAGGTTGCCGACTTCTGTTTTACACTATATACTAGGCTCTCGGCCAAATAGTGTATGAAGAGTAGTATTGTCTCAACACTAACATTTTTTACTACACAGAAGCATTCACCGTTTTTCAGCTGGCAGAATTAATGTTTTAAATGTGTGAAATGTGTTGCTCTAGTGTCTGATTTGGGGCACAGCTACTGTCACATTGCCCCAACTCTACTCTAAATACACACACACACACACACACACACACACACACACACACACGTTGGTGCGGCTATCCTTATGAGGACTCTCCATAGACATAATGATTTTTATACTGTACGAACTATAGATTATTGCCCCTAACCCTACCCCTAAACCTAACCCTCACACACACACACACACACACACACACACACACTTTTGGGCCTTGCCCTGCCCTTCACCTGGACTCCTCTACTGCTGTAAAGCTAATGCAATCAAAAGAAGAGGCTAATACTACTTGCTTTCATGTGCACGTAGCTTACAGATCATTGGTCCTAAGGAAGAAAGAACAAGGTGGTTACTTCTCAGTTCTTCTCATATAATTCTCAGTTCTGTGGGTGATTCCTTGATGGCAGTAATTATAGGTGACATAAGGCCATTCCTGCAAGATGCAGTCTCTTTTACAAGTAGCTAAAACAGGGATCCCAGATTCTACTGTTCATGCCTGCTGAAAAAAAAACAGCTTAGACCAGAACAAATGCTGGTACAGGCTGGTTAGTGCCAGTTATGGTGCTGATCCAGTGGTAACTGTGATTTTGCCAAGTAGTACTTGTTCCTAGATCAACACTCTTGTTGGTCCTGGAACATTTCTGTAAACCAATCAGATTTTAGGGTTAGATTTTGTATTCATGTTAGGGTTATACTTAAGGCTGGGGTTAGGGTTTTTATACCTCTCTTATTAACCAATTATTTCCCTTTCATTTTATGGGTAGGTTTTGGTTAGGGATAGGTTTAGGACTATGTTTTCGGTCAGAAATGCAAAATATGTCCAGGAACATGTTTTGACAAAATCAGTGTCCCTGATCTAGCAGGTGGACCTGCAGATTCATGCTGTTCACAGGCAAAACTTGACTGGTGAAACTGTTGGAACAAGGGAGTCTTGCCGATAAAGCTAGTTAAGAATCCTGGTAGGGAACCAGCACACCAGCATCTAAAAAAACAACATATGCTGGTCTTTTTAGCAGGGTTTACCAGGACTACGCTCACAGCTTTCCATTTTGTGCCCCCATCTCTTTCTTACAGAGTAATCTCCAGGAGTGTAATATTAAAAGACAGAAACAGCTGTGAAATCCCCCCACACCTGTCCAACTTGCCCTTCGTCTGTGCTTCATCAATCCATCACACTCCCACTCCATCAACCAACACCAGTTATGCTGTCATCATAGTGCGTCAGTCTGTATGTCTGCAGTAGGCCCCCAGCACTGGAGCAATAGCTAGTCACTGCCCAAATAACTCCAGGGCTGTCTGATTTCAATGGTGAAAGTGTATGTGTTGTTTTCATCTCTGTTCTACTGCCTAAGCACCTTAACAAAATATGAATTAACATGAATTAAGTGAATTAGATCTTTACCAGAAGCAAAAATCCAAAGATTTGAAACCTATCTGATTTAAAAAAGATTGGATTGTGGATTAGGCCATTGATTGTTTTTGTAGAACTCTTTTTATTGTGCTTCTGAGGTTTTTTTTAAACTTTGAATTATCTTTTTAAATTTGTAAATTCTTAAGTATTGCAAATTGGATTTAAAGGTTGTCCTAAACAATTTTAAACTGTTTACACATAGATTGAACAAAATTATTATGATGACCTGTTTTACCGTGTGATCAAACATAGTTGATTTTTTTTTGTTTTGTTTGTTTTTTACAAATTCATTAAATGTTTACTTAGTATTTTTAGTGTGTCCATCCGCTTCTTGTCTGTTAATCATTTACATGAGAGTATGTTTGTGTAGATTACAAATGTGGGAGAGTGAGAAAGTTTAAGGTGCAGTTCACTCATTTAACCTCAGAATTACCAAATGCGCAGTATGTGAATGTTACTGCCGAGATGTCTTAGCTCTGATGTTCTCATATCTGTACTTGTAGGGGTGAAACGTGGTGTGTGCTCCCAGATCAACCACTTCCCAGAGGACGCAGACTTTGATCATGATGGAGCTGAATACGTCCTGCGTAAGAGGCTCTTCTTTATTTGAACAAGAAAGTTTATCATGACAAAGCATTTCTGCTGGACTGCAGCAACAGTGATTACCTAACCTTGTTAAAGGAATCGTTCAACCAAAAATTAAATTTTGTCATTATTTACTTACCCTCATTCCAAACCTGTATGCTTTTTCTAAAAAATTATTATTTTAGAAGAATCTTGACATAGATCTTTTCCATACAAAGGCCAATGATGTTACCACCTACACCTTAGGTGCCATTTTTCATTTGAAAGCTGTAGCGGCATGAAGATTTTCAGTAAATAATGACAAGTCGAATTTGGTCAAAACTATCGTATGGCTTCACAAGTATTGGAGTATGGTGCATGAGTACTTTGTGGAGTATGACAGCCTGTGGTTACTATGAATGTGGTCATTATATGGAAAAGATCTATGAGAAGATTCTTTAAAAATTCCTTTTTTGTGTTCCAAAGAAAAAATAACAGCACACAGGCTTGTTACGACATGAAGGTGAGTAAATAATGACAGAATGTTGGGTGAACTATTCCTTTAAATTTACTAAAGTTTCTGTGATACACAAGAAAAACACATATTGTAGATTGTATTTTTTTTTTTTTCAACTGCATAATAATCCTGCAAATTAAATCCTATGCTTCATAAACCCTGAAATGCTCGCAGATACTTCTGTGCTACAGTTTCCTGTGTGCATCCATGCATGGCAGATGCATAAATGCATGCACGCACACAGGTTGGCATTTTGGTTGATATTTACGTGGCATTTCCTTGCACTGTCCCAGCTTGAATGGTCCCAGATGGAATGCTGAATTCTCAGAGGAACACTTCTCCTCTGGGTATTCTTCACACACTCTGACACACAGAGCAACAGCATGGTTTAATTACCCAGATGCCTCATTTTAGCTTAATATATATATATATAATTCACAGTGCTAAAACCCTGAACTCCTCAGTACTTATGTCTCACACTTACAATGCTCTCCATCTTTCACCCTCCCATCTGTCTCTCTACACCACTATCTTTGTCTTCCTGCTTTCTCTCATTCTCTGCAGGAGTCGTCCGTGCCTCCAACATCTTTCCCATTCTTAGTGCAATCCTGCTGCTAATGGGAGGGGTCTGTATTGCAGCCAGTCGTTTCTACAAGAGCAAAAGGAACATCGTGCTGGGGGCTGGCATTTTGTTTGTAGCGGCAGGTAAAATGTATGCTTTGTGTGTGTGGAACTGTGTCAGTGTAGGAGTAAATGTCAAACTACACATAATATTTCACCTGTGCTCCAAAAATGGATTTCATATATCTATTCAACTTATACTCACAATAGATAACACAATAGAATTCATTAAAATGCTAAATAAAATATTGCATGTATGTGTACAGAATGATCCATGATATTATTGTTAAATGCATGATATTATTGTTAAAAGTAAAACACATTTAGGTTATTTCAGCCAAAAATTTAATTTTGTCATGATTTACATACCCTCATGTTGTAAGGACTGACAGCCTTGGTCACCATTCACTTTTATTGTGGAAAAAAGCTACACTGAAAGGGAATGGTGACAGAGAGTAACATCTTCTCTGTGTTCAACAAAAGAAAAAAAGTCATACTGGTTTGGAACAACATAAGAGTGAGTAAATGATGATAGTATTAAAATTTTTGGTGACCCATACCTTTAATTGTTAGAATTAGGGCTGTCAATTTAATCTGTTAATATAATTTAATCACATCTCCTGACTCATACATAAATTCCGTAATGAAAGTATGTATTTCATACCATCAGAGCAATTCAAGCTTCAAGTCTAGGTAACTTGTGTTTTTACAAGCCGTGTCAGTAAAGGGCAGTCAGCGTGCCTCGTCAAACCTTACACCTGTTGCACACCGCATGCCGAAGCAGTGCAAAATCAGTGCATATTTTATCCGACACCCATGTTAACAAGTTAGAGTATTAACATCGGAAGCAGAAGCAGGGCGGCAGAGTGTTGCAGAAACGTTGCAGCAGCAGCACAGCATCAAAAGTTTATTTTTGCTGCGCAGCTCATTAAAGTGACAGTGCAACGTTGATGGACTTCATGAATATGAGTTTACAAAAAATTTCAAATTGCAAAAAACAAGCACACAAGGTTTTTTTTGTATGAATTTGAGCACATAGGAAAAAAAATGTAAAGTGGCAAAATCTAAATTTTATTATTTCAATCATACAGCTTAAGCAGAAGTGTGGTTTTATAATTTAAAACTACAGTATAGTACAAGTCATGGGCCATAAATACTATAATATAGAGAGCAAGTCTCCAGTGGTTCTCAACTGGTTTTGCTTCAGGACACAGGTTTTACATCGGACATCAGTGCAACCCAACATAGTAAAAAGTGTAACGTGTACTGTCGTGTATTTACTGTAGATTTTCTTTTATCTTGCATAGTTTTATTCATGGTTTTCATGTCTAAAGGCCTGTTCACAGAAAATCCATGACGATTTTGCGTGATGAACTTCCGATGGAAGATCTATTCACACAGAGTTAATAAAAAATGAAACTCAAAACTATTTCACTCCTGTTGCTGTTCTACCAACATTTATACCAGTCTCCTGCCCACCCTTCAGCTGTCAATGCTAGAGATTAATATATTGAACACTGCTAAAGCATTTATTAATTTTCTTTTGTATTTTCTCCCCTTTTCTCCCCAATTTGGCATGCCTAATTCCCAATGCGCTCTAAGTCCTTGTGGGGGAGTAGTGACTAGCCTCAATCCGGGTGGCGGAGGACGAATCTCAGTTTCCTCCGCGTCTGAGACAGTCAATCCGCGAATCTTATCACGTGGCTTGTTCAGCGCGTTACCGTGGAGACATAGCGTGTGTGGAGGCTTCACACTATTCTCCACGACATCCATGCACAACTCACCATGAGCCCCACCGAGAGCGAGAACCACATTTTAGCGACCACGAGGAGGTTAACCCAATGTGACCCTACCCACCCTAGCAACCGGGCCAATTGGTTGCTTAGGAAGCCTGACTGGAGTCACTCAGCACGCCCTGGATTCGAACTCGCGACTCCAGGAGTGGTAGTCAGCGTCTTTACTTGCTGAGCTACAAAGGCCCCCGCTAAAGCATTTTTTACATAATTTAGCATAACTGTTTCATTATGTTCTTTCCATGGTTCCATGGAAGCAGTTTGAGGAGTATATATACTGTTTTATATCCGAGTGAGATAAGTAAAGAGCGCTGTTGCATATTTATTTATACTTAATAATTTACATTAAGACAAAACACCATAAGCAGACTTTCAAACACAGACTGGGGTTTATGTTTGCAGTACAAAGGGCTCAAGAACTGCAAATATTTATTTTTAAGTATAGCCTAAAATTTCAGGGGGGTGTATCATCTGCACGTCCAATGGCGGTGTTTGCCAGTTGATTAGCGCCACCAATGCACTGGATTTAGCAGCTGCAGCGACTCTGGATCAATGACAAAAAGCTATTATCTCATTGGTCAGTCAGTTTTCATTGCAGTCTGAAAAAAAGAAAAAGAAAAATGGGCCACTGTCCACGAAAAAAAAACAAACACCTGGTTTGAATAGCGCCATGGGAGTCCACTGTTCCCATTTAAAAGCTTGTTTGGAATGAACAATCACACCGAAAAAAACGGATTTGGTGTGAACAGGCCTTAAGGCAATGTATAAAGAAACACTGTTTTTGTTGTTGATGTCAACAAAAAATTCTTTATTTTGGGGCATAGCAAAATGTTTTCCTCGCCAGTGCGGTATATAATGTCGGTGCTGTCTAGCTGTTTGAGAGGTTTGACCAGCTCTATAGCACTTTAAACTAGATAATTCTCACTAGAATTCAAATTAGTCGCATCTGTTGTGTGATCTGCACCGCAACAGTACAGTAGATTAGAGCAAAGCAGATCATTGGTTCGAGCCATCACAGAACCATTCGCGCCAGTGATCTACTCTGCTCTAATCTACTGTATCTCTGGAGAGCATGCTACTCGCAAGAAAAAAAAAAACAGGCTTGCGCTGTGGATGAGAAGCATATTTAATGCACATAAAGCCCCGAGCACAAGATTATCATTCAATTTGCCTGGATGGCCAGCGAAAATTTTTCAATGGAGGTAGAACCACGACATTGTTCTTTCCCTGCTGACGTGACCCAATCCAAACAGACCTGCGACCCACTTTTGGGTGGCTACCCACCAGTTGAGAAACACTGCCATACACAGCTGAGTGCTAACAGTTGTGGTAAACCACTGCACACGACAGCCCATGTTGTTGGTAAATTGACAATGGATGACACAAGTTCCCTGTCTGTCACTCACTCGACGTTGTGTCGATGTAGTGACACTAGGGGTTCGCTCTTGAGAGCCCCAATCATCTTTGCTTTATTCAGAAAAGGCCAATGAAAATTGGCGAGTGAAATTTGCATGCCGCTCTCCGCCCTGGACATACGGGTATAAAAGGAGATGGCGTGTACCACTCATTCAGACTTGTTCTTCGTAGCCGAGCACACGTGTTCGTCCCGACACCTCGCTATCACTGCTGGAATTACGGCGCGTATCAGCGGTCACCCTCGCACGGTTGAGTGTTGTGCTTCCCCTGGGTGCTTCGGCAGTTGAGTCCACAGGTGTAAAAGAGTATATTCAAAAAGAGAATATTTTCTATAAAAGAGCTCACACAAACGATTGCCGTCTTTTTAAAGATGTCCTTTCGCCTTTGTGTTACTGGGTGTGGCCGTTATCTCTCCCCACCGGATGGCCACGAAATCTGTCGAGTGCTTGGGACGCCAGCACGCCGAGGCAGCTTTTGTGGATGGGTCATGTTCTCACTGCGAGGAAGACAACTTTCTCTGCCCAGACACGCTTCGCGGGCTCGTCCACCCTGACTACCCTTGATGGCGGAGCAGCCAAGGGATATGTCGAGCTTCCCCAGGTCGAGCACGCCGTTGCGGAGCACCTGTGCCCACAGGGCACAGCCACCTGGAAGAACCGACCAAGGCATGTAAGTTTTCTTCATCATTAGTGGTGAAGGCTTGCAATGCCGCGGGTCAGGCCACCCTGCATGCCATGGCCATCCTGCAGGTTCATCAGGCAAAGGCGCTTAAAGATCTGCATGAGGGTAGGACCTACCCAGGGCTCATGCAGGAACTGCGCACCATGACCGACCTCGCTGTACGGGCGACGAAAGTCCCACCGCGCCCTGGGATGGATGATGTCCAACTTGGAGGTCCAAGAGCGACACCTGTGGCTCAACCTTGCGGAGATGCATAATGCCGAGAAGGTCCGTTTTCTCAATGTGCCCATCTCCCAGGGGGGGCTCTTTGGCGACACTGTCGAGGACTTCGCCCATCAGTTCTCGACGGTGAAGGAACAGACGGAGGCCATTAAACATCCTGCCGTGGCGCGACTCGGCCGTCTACAGGCCTCCGAAGTCCCATGCCCTGCCCACTCTCACCAAGGCCGTCCTCCTGCGGCGTTGGCCCCGGCTCCCCCACATCGGAGCCTGCACACCGACCTCTGAGAAGATCCTCCCGCAGGAAGGCAGCACCGCCTGCCCATCAGTCGGCCACCAAGAACCCTGGACAGGCTTTGAAGCAGCCCTGAAATAGGCGACCCAGAGATGAGGCTGCTGACACCCAATTTATAATTATAATTATAATTATATTTATTTTTCACACATTATACATTTGCACATATACAGTGAAATTCTTTTTTTCACATATCCCAGCTAAGCTGGGGTCAGAGTGCAGGGTCGGTCATGATACGGCACCCCTGGAGCAGATAGGGTCAAGGGCCTTGCTGTAAAAGAGAAGTTTCCTCATTCCCTGGGTCATTCTCCTATGCTCAGCCCTTCCGGCCCTCGCACTTGCGAGGGCCAGGCGCTGAAATTCTTTCCGGTCAACGAGCGGGATGCGAATATCTCGCGTTCCCATGTCCTCTGTCGAAAGAAAGCTGGCAAACAGGCGCTCGCACGCCCGCCCCAGCCACCGGCCACCGTTGCGGCCTCGCGGGGCAGCACGCCTCCCACGGACGATCTTCCCGGTGGGGCGTCTGCTCTGCCTCGCCGTGAACCACCCACCCCGGGTGTGATAAAACCAATCGTTCCCCTGGTGCCATTAGTGCAGAGGCTGGGAGCCTGGTTAGCACTTTCAAGCCCGTCGCAATGGCTCATCAGGACGATCCGTCTCGGCTACGCGATCCAGTTCGCCAGACGGCCGCCCAGGTTCAGTGGTGTCCTCTCCACTGCAGTGCGAGGTGAGGATGCCTCGGTCCTTCGGGTGGGTTGTGCCCAATTCTGGATCTGCACGCCTTGAACAAAGCCTTACACAGGCTTCCGTTCAAGATGTTGACGCAGAAGCGCATCCTGCTGTCAGTACGACATCAGGATTGGTTCACAGTTATTGACCTGAAGGATGCGTACTTTCACGTATCGATCCTTCCTTGACACAGACCCTTTCTTCGGTTTGCCTTTGAGGAACGAGCATACCAGTACAGGGTCCTCCCTTTCGGTCTGTCCCTGTCTCCTCGCATCTTTACCAAAGTTGCAGAGGCTGCCCTGGCCCCGCTAAGGGAGAAGGGCATTCGCATCCACAATTATCTCGATGACTGACTGAACCTAGCTCACTCGTGAGATCTATTGTGTGCGCACAGGGACCTCGTGCTTCAGCACCTCAACCGACTGGGGCTTCAGGTCAACTGGGAAAAGAGCAAGCTCTCCCCTGTGCAGAGCATCTCTTTTCTCTGTATGGCGTTGGACTCGTCACCATGATGGCATGCCTTACGAACGAGCGTGCACAGTCGATGAAAACCTTCAGGCAGAGGGTAGCGTTGCCACTGAAACAATTTCAGAGGCTCCTGGGGCATATGGCATCCTTGGTACTCCCCCTCAGGTTGATGCATATATGTCGTGGTCACGACAGATGCCTCGAATTCTGGCAGGGGCGCCTTGTGCAACGGGCAGACAGTATCGGGGCTCTGGACAGGGCCCTGCCTGCAATGGCACATCAACTGCCTAGAGTTGCTGGCAGTATCGCTGGCCCTGCGGAGGCTTCGGCCATTGATTCAGGGCAAGCACATGTTGGTCCGGACGGACAACATAGCGACCGTGGCGTACGCTCACATCGCATGTCACAACTCGCCCGCCGCCTCCTCCTTTGGAGTCAGCAGACGTTAAAGTCTCTACGAGCCACTCACCTCCCGGGCGTCCTCAATCGTGCAGCGGATGTGCTCTCACGACAGGTACCGCTCTGCGGAGAGTGGAGTCTCCACCCCCACGCAGTCCAGCTGATTTGGGAGAGATTTGGAGAGGCGCAGGTGGACCTGTTCGCCTCCCGAGAGTCCTCTCATTGCCCCCTTTGGTACTCCCTGTCCGAGGCTCCCCTCAGCATGAATGCCTTGGTGCACAGCTGGCCTCGGGGGCTGCGCAAGTACGCGTTTCCCCAAGTAAGCCTCATTGCACAGACATTGTGCAAAGTCACGGAGGATGGGCAGCAAGTCCTGATGGATGCGCTGTACTAGCCCAACCGGACTTGGTTCTCAGACCTGATGCTCCTGGCATTTGCCCCTCCCTGGTGCATTCCCCTGAGGCAGGACCTCACTCAGGGGCAGGGCACGCTCCGGCACCCGAGGCCAGACCTCTGGAACCTCCACGTCTGACTCCTGGATGGGACACGGAAGACCTAGCAGGCCTTCCGTCAGCTGTGATAGACATGATCACTCAGGCCAGAGCACCCTCCACGAGGTGGCTGTACGTACTGAAGAGGCGTCTCTTTGCAAATTAGTGTTCTTCCCATGGGGAAGATCCACAGAGATGCACGGTCAGGTCTGTGTTGTCCTTCCTACATGAGGGGCTGTAGAGATGGCTGTCTCCCTCCACCCTGAAGGTGTACGTGGCTGCTATAACAGCGTATCACAATACACTGGATGGGAGACCCTCATGGCACCACGACCTGACCACTAGGTTCCTCAAGGGCGTGAGGAGATTGAATCCTCCTAGGCCACTCCTGATTTCCTCTTGGGATCTATCTGTGGTCCTACCTGCCCTACAGAGAGCCCCTTTTGAGCCCCTGGAGCAGGCAGAGCTCAGCACTCTGTCACTGAAGACGGCCCTCCTGGTGGCGCTCACCTCTATCAAGAGGGTTGGGGACCTGCAGGCGCTCTCTGTCACCAGCGAATGCCTGGAGTTCGGGCCGCACACTCTCACATGATATTGAGACCCCGGTTACATGCCCAAAGTTTCCACCACTCCCTTTCGGGATCAGGTGGCGAACCTGCAAGCGCTCCCTTCAGAGGTGGAAGACCCGGCCTTACCATTGCTGTGTCCAGTTCACACCCTGCACATCTATCTGGACCGCATGCAGAGCTTTAGATGCTCGGAGCAGCTCTTTGTCTGTTTTGGAGGACAGCAGAAGGGGAAAGCTGTCTCCAAACAGAGGCTGGCCCATTGTATTTTGGATGCCATTTCTTTGGCTTACCAATCACAAGACCTGCTGTGCCCCTTGGGAGTTCGGGCGCACTCCACCAGGTGGTATTGCGTCCTCCTGGGCACTGGCGAGGGGCGCCTCTCTAATAGACATATGCAGAGCAATGGGTTGGGCTACACCCAATACCTTTGCGAAGTTCTAAAACCTCTGCATAGTACCGGTTTCGACCTGAGTGTTACGGGGTAACCTTTTATATCCGTATGTCCGGGGTGGAGAGCGGCATGCAAATTCCACTCGCCAATTTTCATTGGACTTTTCTGAATAAAGCAAAGGTGATTGGGGCTCTCAAGAGCGAACCCCTAGTGTCACTACATCGACACAATGTCTCGTTCCCTCCATCAGGGAACAGAGGTTACACCAGTAACCAAGATGACTTATTGTGAAGAAACAAAGTGCTCTATGACCTACAACATACTTTTTATAAGGATTAATTAACAAAGGAAAAAGCTTTGGATGCAGTTACCCCAGCTGTTGGTGCAGATGGTAAGTTAACATGTTTTTGGAAGTATGTCCTTTTTGTGAAGAAAATACTCAACACTTTAAAGTTTTGATTGGTGTTTGAACAATGAGAATTTGCTATTCAATGGTTGTAAATAATTACTTATTTCTGACTACATTATTAAGCTATATTAAGAGTGATTGAGCCAAACTAAGTGATCAAACCATCCTCTGTTGCAAAACAACATCAAAGGCTCATCGTCCTACCCTCTCCATTCAGCTGAATGATGTTTTGAAATGAGCAGAGCTTATTGTGTTGGCTGTCACTCCATTAAATAATTCTACAAGACTACATAAGATTACACCTCCATCATGTAAATAAAATTTCATGATGATCAAGTTTGTAATACTTATCAGTAGCTCACTCCTGATAACCATTAACTATTTTCTGTATAGAGCGCAGAAGTTTCTGCAGCAGAAACACTGTTGGTGTAAAAGCACAAGCGTTGGTTGCTGCTGAAGTTGATGCGCTGCTAGGGTGTATTGTGTGCAACAGGTGTTTTTAAACCACGGGCCGTTGAACGCATATGTACATAGAATGACAATTAAAAATGCCGCAGATGGAAAGCAAGAACGCGTCATGTGGGGCCTGGGTAGCTCAGCGAGTAAAGACGCTGACTACCACCCCTGGAGTCACAAGTTCGAATCCAGGCCACGCTGAGTGACTCCAGCCAGGTCTCCTAAGCAACCAAATTGGCCCGGTTGCTAGGGAGGGTAGAGTCACATGGGGTAACCTCCTTGTGGTTGCTATAATGTGGTTCGCTCTCGGTGGGACGTGTGGATGCCGCAGAGAATAGCGTGAAGCCTCCACATGCGCTATGTGTTTGCGGTAACGCGTTCAACAAGCCATGTGATAAGATGCGTGGATTGATGGTCTCAGATGCGGAGGCAACTGAAATTCATCCACTGCCACCTGGATTGAGGCGAGTCACTACGCCACCACAAGGACTTGGAGCACATAGGGAATTGGGCATTCCAAATTGGGGAGAAAAAGAGGAGAAAAGAAAAAGAAAAAAGAAAAAAAGAACGCGTCATGTGAGAATAGGACAGATTGACAAACTCAGTTGCAAAATGGATTGCTGTCGACTGTAGGCTTGTTTAATAAAATGGAAATAATAATATATATGTATATGTATATATATATATATATATATATATATATATATATATATATATATATATATATTGTCTTCTAAACCACTTTTTGTATTGTGCAATCAATGCTTGTTTTCCACAACAATGCAATACATTTAAATTATTATATTATACACTATATATTTGTAGTTATTTTAATAACTTTGTATTAGTCATGTTGAATTATCATTATATTATTATGATTTATTCGATTAATTAATTGGCATGTCATGTAATTAATTTAAAGTTTTAATCGATTGATATGTGAACACATGACATATCTGGATACTGGCTATAGCAAATTCTGATCAGGCATGTTTCTGGCCCTTCAATTTTAGGACTGAGTAACATCATTGGTGTGATAGTGTACATTTCTGCTGCCCTGGGTGACATTTCTCCAAAGAAGGATGAGGATAAGAAATGGCAATACTCATATGGCTGGTCTTTCTACTTTGGTGGGCTGTCCTTCATCCTGGCTGAGATGGTGGGAGTGTTGGCTGTGAACATCTACATCGAGAAGAACAAGGAGCTTCGCTGTCGCTCTCGCACCGATATCTTTAAGAGCACAACTCACGCCATGCTACGACTCCCAAGCTACCGCTTCCGTCGCAGATCACGTTCCAGCTCTCGATCCACTGACCCCTCACGCTCCCGAGACCCGTCCCCCGTGGGTGGCCCTCCAGGGGGTAAGAACTTCGGAATGCCCCCCTCTGCTTTACTCTCCCAGGGGCCCATCTCTGTGTCCACTCTACCCAACTCCCGCTCCGCTCTGCCAGGGGGTGATATTTCCCTTTACACCCTCTCCCGAGATCCCAAACTGGGTGGTTTAGGAGGGCTGGGTGCCCCTCCACTGTACGGCACTGTGGACCGGGCCACACTATACCAGCTGCACAACTGCTTCCCCAAGGAGGGTGGAGGGGGTGGAGGAGGAGGCATGATGATGAGTGGGACACTCCCCTCGCTCAAATCCCACAATCCCTCAGCGGTCCAGAATTCTTCCAACTCCAATGCTCCGCTCAGCAACTCCGTCCCTTCCTCCCAGCCTCCCCCTTTTAATTCCTCTACAGTGGAGAGGGAACGAGGGATGGGAACGCTGGATAGGTTAGGGAAAGGTGACCGAGAGAGTAACTCCAACACACTAAACAGGAAAACTACACCAGTGTAGTCAGATAGGGTTGGAGGAGTTGATTAAGTGCAAAAGCGTAGAAACAAGGCAAATAACTCTCTCAATATTGACAAATATTTCACTTTATGAAAAATAAAGAATAAAAGAATGATAAACAGCTCATAATAACAACAACACTTATGATGTTTTTTGTGCTGTTTTATAACATGTTTTAACTTAATAAAACTGTGATGTTGATTAGTTTGCTTTGATTTTAGAGATGTGGAATTCCAAAATGGTGAAGTGTTGTTGTTATTACGACTAAGTTTAGTTGTGCTTAACATTTTGAATGATTTGAATGATTGATTTACAAAGATTTTGACTGTGATTCCAAAACATGTGATACTGAGCACTGCAGAAACATGAGCGTATTCAATATGTGTGAGAATGAGATTATTACAACTAACTTTGTGAGAAGCATTTTATTTATTTTAAAGAAAGTTTTATTTTCTACCCTTTGATAACATGCAATTTAGTGTGTAAAATCTGTATATCTGTCTTCCAGCTCAGCAAACAGATCAGCAACATAATTGATGGACTGAACCAACAAAGTGTTAAAATGAAAAAGATTTTTATATAAACTTACCATCATATTATTTTTGTTATAATCATTGTTAGCAGTAGAAGTAGCACTTGTCAAATTGAAAATCTTTGTTTTGGGGCATTAATATGATCCCTCACTTGGACAAAGAGGGAGAGACAATATGTTTGCATTCAACAGGTGGTAAATGTTGTTCAGAATAGACTGTACTTTTCAAAAGGGCAGGGAAAATAAAATGCGATTTGAATAACAGAATTGTAAAATTAAAGGTTTGCAGTTAAGTGGTTGCAAGAAGGTTAGAAAAAAACTAAAAAGAATATTTTTTAAATGCCAATGTGTATTACGCATAAGTGTATTTGAAAAAAAAAAGTTACTTTCGTTAAAATCAAAAGGGTACAGACATGATGGGGAGCTTTATGTATTGGGAAGGGCCGAATGGGTGGGAGGGGCTTTATATATATATATATATATATATATATATATATATATATATATATATATGTATGAGGACACTGTCTTCCTTGAGATCTGATTGTGCTACACTTGTTTGTCGGGGGAATGCCCTGGATGCGTCTCAATTAGCTCCCTATTTCAGTAGTTAGGGCACAGACAGGGAGTCTGCCATTTCCAGGGGTGTCCCATTCCCAGTGCACTGAAACTTTCGCTCCCTAAAAATTCCCAAAATGCACCGTAAAAGTCCGGAAGCATTGTTGCTCACTATTTTCCCTTACTGGAATTGTCGTCATGTCTTCTAAAGTTTCTCAAGTCGTTAGAAGATGAGCGCAAGTGTACAATTATAAAGTCAGAGTCTTATTTTCTCTTTAAAAGAGATTTTGTTCATAATATATTTAATCCATAATGTGCATTAAAGGCAAACAATCTAATCTAAATTTTAGAGTTTTTAATAGATTTAAAATACACTCCTTTGTATTTTTTATTTCTTCTTTTATGTCATTTTTCTTTCATAATAGCATTGTATGTTGTAATATCTACCACGAAAATGCACGACAGTGTCATTTAAACAACGATGTTGTTGATTAATACCAGCTGCGTTTAAACGCGCAACCTCGTAATCGTGTCACAGGTATTGAGTCATAAATGTCCCAATGTTCAGTTGATCAGCACCCTTGCCAGTGCTCAAATTTGTTTTCAAGATGTACTGATTTACAACATAGGGAGCTAGGGAGTGAGATGAGATGCACCCTCTGTGTCATTTGTGTTATCCCTACATTGTGTCATGTGATCATGACAGCATCCCAAAGGCAAAGCTCCCCTCCAAAAAAAAAAAAAAAAAAAACAATTTCACTGTGCTGCACCTAATTCCCTTCGAACTTTCTGCTTCTCTTAATGAGAGATTATATATGTGAACTTTCTGCTAACCTTAAACCTTTACTCCATGATCCCAGCTAACAAGAGGTCAACACGGGACATTACATTATAGAGTTCAAATGGACATTAAACCACACAATATCCTGCAGCTGGGGGTCTTTTTTTAATTCATAAAACTTTTGAAAAACTACACAGAGACAGCATTTATGTGGTCAGTTATAAATGGTATATAGTGGACAATAGATATATCTAGAGAAACAATATGGTTTATCTTAATGTGTGATAAACTTAACACTGTATTGCACGAATTTTATATATAAAAGAAACAACAATCTATGAGTGATGTCATTTGTGTGTTTTTTAATCTTCATCAGGCTATCTTCTAAAATATTGTGTCCTCCAATTAAGCAGGCTTTGCAGAATAAACTAGTTATGTTGCAGTCAGTCTTGGATGTCTATAGTTTTGGGTGAGTGTAACTGAGTGTAAGATGTTAAGATATTGACCTGAGTAGACCCTACTGAAAAGACCAGCTAAGACCAACACGGAATCCAGCAAATCCAGCAAAGCTGGTTGACAAGTGTGTGTTTTTTTTGTGTGTGATGTTGGTTGACAAAGGAACTCTTGCTGGTTAAGTCAGGTCATGTCCATACTAATACAGGTGCATCTCAATAAATTAGAATGTCGTGGAAAAGTTCATTTATTTCAGTAATTCAACTCAAATTGTGAAACTCGTGTATTAAATAAATTCAATGCACACAGACTGAAGTAGTTTAAGTCTTTGGTTCTTTTAATTGTGATGATTTTGGCTCACATTTAACAAAAACCCACCAATTCACTATCTCAAAAAATTAGAATATGGTGACATGCCAATCAGCTAATCAACTCAAAACACCTGCAAAGGTTTCCTGAGCCTTCAAAATGGTCTCTCAGTTTGGTTCACTAGGCTACACAATCATGGGGAAGACTGCTGATCTGACAGTTGTCCAGAAGACAATCATTGACACCCTTCACAAGGAGGGTAAGCCACAAACATTCATTGCCAAAGAAGCTGGCTGTTCACAGAGTGCTGTATCCAAGCATGTTAACAGAAAGTTGAGTGGAAGGAAAAAGTGTTGAAGAAAAAGATGCACAACCAACCGAGAGAACCGCAGCCTTATGATTGTCAAGCAAAATCAATTCAAGAATTTGGGTGAACTTCACAAGGAATGGACTGAGGCTGGGGTCAAGGCATCAAGAGCCACCACACACAGACATGTCAAGGAATTTGGCTACAGTTGTCGTATTCCTCTTCTTAAGCCACTCCTGAACCGCAGACAACGTCAGAGGCGTCTTACCTGGGCTAAGGAGAAGAAGAACTGGACTGTTGCCCAGTGGTCCAAAGTCCTCTTTTCAGATGAGAGCAAGTTTTGTATTTCATTTGGAAACCAAGGTCCTAGAGTCTGGAGGAAGGGTGGAGAAGCTCATAGCCCAAGTTGCTTGAAGTCCAGTGTTAAGTTTCCACAGTCTGTGATGATTTGGGGTGCAATGTCATCTGCTGGTGTTGGTCCATTGTGTTTTTTGAAAACCAAAGTCACTGCACCCGTTTACCAAGAAATTTTGGAGCACTTCATGCTTCCTTCTGCTGACCAGCTTTTTAAAGATGCTGATTTCATTTTCCAGCAGGATTTGGCACCTGCCCACACTGCCAAAAGCACCAAAAGTTGGATAATGACCATGGTGTTGGTGTGCTTGACTGGCCAGCAAACTCACCAGACCTGAACCCCATAGAGAATCTATGGGGTATTGTCAAGAGGAAAATGAGAAACAAGAGACCAAAAAATGCAGATGAGCTGAAGGCCACTGTCAAAGAAACCTGGGCTTCCATACCACCTCAACAGTGCCACAAACTGATCACCTCCATGCCACGCCGAATTGAGGCAGTAATTAAAGCAAAAGGAGCCCCTACCAAGTATTGAGTACATATACAGTAAATGAACATACTTTCCAGAAGGCCAACAATTCACTAAAAATGTTTTTTTTATTGGTCTTATGATGTATTCTAATTTTTTGAGATAGTGAATTGGTGGGTTTTTGTTAAATGTGAGCCAAAATCATCACAATTAAAAGAACCAAAGACTTAAACTACTTCAATCTGTGTGCATTGAATTTATTTAATACACGAGTTTCACAATTTGAGTTGAATTACTGAAATAAATGAACTTTTCCACAACATTCTAATTTATTGAGATGCACCTGTATGTTTTACATTCCATGCAGAATCAGCATCCAAAATACAACAAAAGCTGGTGACCAGCTATGCTGTTTTTCGGCAGAGGCTGCTTGTATCAGCTGACACCAATTTTCATTTGATCCCCCATAACATGCTACCTTAAGTTTATTCACAATACTATTGGAGGACTGACAGAGAAAGCTGATATAAACATATGTTTTTTGTGTATAAGGCTGTACACACCCACACATTTCTGCTCCGACCAACGCAACATAGTCACATGACAACTCGTAATAATTTGTATGAAATGGTAAAATCTTAAGATACTGTACAACTTGGCTCCTACAAAAGGTGCGACTATAACAAAAATAATTTCAAATCAATACAACACTGGTATCCAATTTAGCCTTCAATCCAAACTTATTTAAAGGATTAGTTCACCCAAAAATGAAAATTCAGTCATTGTTTACTCACCCCTGTGTTGTTATAACCCTATATGACTTTCTTTCTTTTTCTTAACACAAAGGGAGAAATTTTGAAAAAAACATTGTGCTCAGTGATGTCATACAATGGCTGTTTATGGTGACCACCACTTAAATCCTCAAAAGAATGCAAAAGTATAATTCAGAAGTCTAATAAATTATTCCATGAGTTCATGATTGTTATGAAAGCATACAATAAGGTTTGGTGAGAAACGAACCGAAAACTAATGTATTGTTTAGTAAAAATATTCACTGACCATTGATCTCCTGTGCACGTTCATGATAAGGCACAAGAGCAACAGTTCACGTAGCACCCTTGTGACATTGGGGCGTTCAAGTGAAAACTTGTTTTGTTTATCTAAAAACAGGTCCACCACAGCGATAGCAACAACAGAACACAACACAGCTGTACACAAAACAGAGAACAGAACTTACTAAACATGTCTGAAGAGTTTGTAGTCAAATAATTGAGGCATTTCTATGCCCAGCCTATTTTTTTACGTTTTTGGACCAGTGCCAATTCACAGTGGATGGAGTTACCCGTGCAATGCCAAAAATAGAAAACAAGCAATCGATAGAATTTACCATTGCTCATCACTGCTGGTTAGGACAAAAACTCTGAATACCATAGAAAATATACCTGTTACCATGTGTCATTTGCCATCAGGTTAGGACACGGTGGGACTGTTGCTGCCTGTAGCCTCCTCTACGTTTCTGTTTGATTTCTGAGTACACTGAGCAAAATAAGGCTGGGCATAGAAATGCTGCTGCAAGGTATATTTTCTATGGTAATCAGAGTTTTTGTCCTAACGAGCAGTGATGAGTGATGGTACATTCTATTGATTGCTTGTTTTCTATTTTCGGCATCGCGTGGGTAACTCCGTCCGCTGTGAATTGGCACTGGTCCAAAAATGTAAAAAAATAATAAGGCTGGGCAAAGAAATGCATAAACTCTTCAACTACAAACTCTTCAGACATGTTTAGTAAGTTCTGTTCTCTGTTTAGTGAGCAGCTGTGTTATGGTATGTTCTGTTGTCGCTATCATTGTGGAGGACCTGTTTTTAGAAAAACAAGTTTTTGCTTGAATGCGCCAATGTCGCGAGGGGGCTGCGTTAACTGTTGCTCTTGTGCCCTATCATGAACACGCACAGGACATCACCGGTCAGCAGGGGCGGATTATGACTAGCAAGGGCCCGGGGCCAATTTTCTTTAGGGCCCCCCCCGGTCCAATTATTTTAAAAGTTGAGATCTATGCAATCAGTTTTCATTGATTTATGTCTCTTTTAATACCTGTTCTGTTATTCACAGTCAGATTAATTCAAACACACAGCACAGATGTGGTAAAGAAACTGCTCA
Source organism: Myxocyprinus asiaticus (assembly GCF_019703515.2). Classification (NCBI taxonomy): domain Eukaryota; kingdom Metazoa; phylum Chordata; class Actinopteri; order Cypriniformes; family Catostomidae; genus Myxocyprinus; species Myxocyprinus asiaticus. Next base: position 29,055,896 of record NC_059359.1, on the reverse strand, counting down.
ACCGAAACACGTTCGCTGAACAGCCACAGTACCATTTTAACGTTTGTTATACATAATGTGAACTCAGTGTAAATACTACAAATTATGCATACAAAATGCATATATTTAAAAGACCCATAATAAATTATGAAATATTTAATTTAATCAATTTAACTTCACACTTTAAATATTGTATCTATGCAAAGGTTTGGTGAAATTTGGCAAAGAGTTCAGGTAGCTCTGGCTCACGCTGCTATATCTTTTCTAACTCATCTGAATTATCGGGTGCGTTCCTTTCAGAAGTGATCATCCCTACACCCTATTTCCTTCAAAGACTTTAACCTCCATTATGATAGCTTTGAAGGGCTGAAAGGTGTGGGGCTCAAAAATAGTGGTCATTTGGTCATTTTTTTGGAAATTCTGTTTGGAACGACCCTACAGCTTGGCTACCATTATTATTCTTCCATCGAAAAGCCCTGTGAGGGCATCATTTAAGCCTTTTCAAAGTGTCCAAAAATCCCCTAGACTACATTACATTGACAATGGTTAAATGAGCTACAAGTCTGTTTTTGAATGTTCGTAATTTCAAACTTCAGCTGTCAAAATTTACACACAAGCCCTTTAATCTGGTTTAAAATGCTCTTCTTTCTGTATTTCTTTCTTTCTTACTGTTAAACCTGTACACATTTCTAACTTCAAGCATTTAAAACTACAGTATTTTAAACGTTCAGACAAGGTTTTATCAGACCAACATTACAGTTTGTGGTATCTAGTTTAATCATAAAGTAAAATATCAATATTTTCTTATCAACCACCTAAGCCAAGTTATTTATTGTAATGTAGGGCAAACATGCAGTTATAGCAATGAATAGTATAATACACGTTTTTGTTCGACAGCTCTTTTATACAAAGAATAAAGCTTAACCATATAAAGCCTAACATATTATATAATTATATTATATATTATATAAGAAATTATATTTTTTAAATGTTTAAACATATTTTTCTATAAAATAATGAAATTTTAAGGACATGTTGCTTGAATTCAATAAATTCTCATTTTGAAATATCAGTAAGAATATAAACGTTACTGTTAATTTTACTTTATCAAAATCAGCAAAGACTTCACATAAAAAAGATGAGTGCATCAAAATATGAAGATAGCTATTTTGGAAATTATTTTACAAGGTCTTTGTGGCAGCGGGAACGTTGTCAAGCGTCCATCCGGAGAAAGCGGTAAGGGCGCTTGCACCTGAGCTAAATTATGTCTAACACCTGTCTCTAATTACAGTGAGCACGGAGAGAGCGGCATAAAAGAGCCACACTGCCAGAAGACCAGGGAAAGAGAGCCTGGGTCCAGAAAGTTATTATTGTGAAGTTGAAGAAATTATTACTGTAAAACTGAAGAGATTATTATTGTGAAGCTGAAGAAATTATTATTGTGAAGCTGAAGAGATTAGTGTGTGAAGCTGAAGTGTGGTCATTAAAAGCCTTACCTGTGAGTGGAGCAACCTGCCTCCCGTGTCCTCCATATCGACTGTCGTTACAGTCTTCTACTTCCAGAAGAGCATGGAAACTTTCACCAGGTGGCGTTATAAGATTTAAGAGTGGCTCAAAAAATGTCATTAGAAACAGGAATGCAAAAGGGTCCTAAAAGAGGACTGGGGGCCTTCATAGTCACAGGGCCCTGTTGAGGGGGCCTTGTATAAGCTGTGGGGCCCACATATTTAAGCATATACAAACATTTGTTTTCAAAGTTGATGGGCCACAAGACCTTGCAGCACAGGGCCAACCCGGGCCCCTAGTAGTCAAGGGCCCCTGTCCGTATTTCACCTATGCCGGTCTGTGAACATTTTCACTAAATAACACATTAGACTTAGGTTTGTTTCTCACCAAACCTATCATGAGGCTCGTGGAATAATTTATTAGACTTCTGAATTATACTTTTGCATTCTTTTGAAGATTGAAGAGGTGGTCACCACAAACTACCATTACTGAGAACAAAATTTTTTCACAATTTCTCCCTTTGTGTTAAGAAAAAGAAAGAAAGTCATTTAGGGTTATAACAACACAGGGGTTAGTAAACGATGTCTGAAAATTGGTTACTTGTTCCATAGTTATTTATGCAATCAAATGACTGATTTGTGTCAATAATAAGCTTCCCACATCTACTTCCAATTCTTGATGTTTTTGTTCCGTGGGATAAAAAAAAATAAAAATAATTCCACTGGTCTGATGAAACAAAAATTGAACTTTTTGGCCATAATGACCATTGTTATGTTTGGAGGAAAAAGGGTGAGGGGCTTGCAAGCCGAAGAACACCATCCCAACCGTTAAGCATGGGGGTGGCAGCAGCATGTTGTGGGGGTGCTTTGCTGCAGGAGGGACTGGTGCAATTCACAAAATAGATGGCATCATGAGGAAGGAAAATTATGTGGATATATTGAAGCAACATCTCAAGACATCAGCCATGAAGTTAAAGCTCGGTCGCAAATGGGTCTTCCAAATGGACAATGACCCAATGCATACCTCGAAAGTTGTGGCAAAATGGCATAAGGACAACAAAGTCAAGGTACTGGAGTGGCCATAACAAAGCCCTGACCTCAATCCGATAGAAAATTTGTGGGCAGAACTGAAAAAGCGTGTGCAAGCAAGGAGGCCTACAAACCTGACTCAGTTACACCAGTTCTGTCTGGAGGAATGGGCCAAAATTTCAGCAGCTTATTGTGAGAAGCTTGTGGAAGGCTACGCAAAATGTTTGACCCAAGTTAAACAATTTAAAGGCAATGCTACCAAATAATAACAAAGTGTATGTAAACTTCTGATCCACTGGGAATGTGATGAAAGTTATCTGAAATAAATAATTCTCTCTACTATTATTCTGACATTTCACATTCTTAAAATAAAGTAGTGATCCTAACTGACCTAATGTCAGTCAGAATGTTTTCTACCATTAAATGTCAGGACTTGTGAAAAACTGAGTTTAAATGTATTTGGCAAAGGTGTATGTAAACTTCTGACTTCAACTGTATACGCGAACGTGAGGGATCGTCGATATTTCACAGTGGAGTTTATAAATGGGTATCGTTTATAGCGTATGTGTTTTTCCCACTGTACACCCAGAAATGTTTTGTTGACTTGTTGGGCTCCATCCTATGATGTTTGTTATTCAGTCTGTTCCACGCACATGCGCACTCTTCAAAAACCTGTTAGAATGCAGCTTATGTGTTTACATGGCCACATAAGCAGCTTTCTCTGGGAGAAACCTAGGTGTGTTAAACCACTTTCTCTTAATCCCTTAAACGGAATAAGGAAATAATAATTTTCGTTTACATGACATTTCAGAATGCAGCTTTCTGCAAAAACCCTGGAATAACCTGCTTTCTTAAGTGCATGTAAACGTGGTCACTGAAGATGTTGATCAGTTGTTGTTGTTTTTTTTTTTTTTGAGGAAAGCAGACAGACATTTCAGATGAGCAGGTAAGAATTGTAATTTTCTGAAAGGGTTCATGTTTTTCCCCAAACATTAACAACAATGTTTTTTTTGAATGTTTGCTATGATACAGTGTGTAAATTTTAAAGAGTGTGCAATTAATACAATTTTCTATTAATCTGTGCATTAATTTGAACTGTTATTATGCACTGTGTAATGTGTTGTAATGAAACATTTTTCTCCTATGGACCAACAACTAAATATTTGCACTCCAAGCCTGTTTTATTCCCCCAGTGCACTTGGCAACATAAAAAAAAAAAATATGAAAGAACAGCCTGATAGTCTGACAGGCACTATTAAAGGGCTATATATACAAGCAGACTGCTGGGTTGAGTGTCAACCTACAGGCTCTAATTTCCCTACTCCTGCACCAAACCACACTGATCAACCATACCACACAACAACATCAACCAACTAACATTATTTTTGTTCTGATTTACCAAATTAAACAGACAAGCACACTGTAGGACATGCCTTGCAGGAACATGGCAACCTGTTGTGGTTATATAGAAGATCTAGATTGTTTTGGATGGGATGTATGCTTCAGTTAGGCAGCTGGGCGAGAGACATAGTGCAGATAACTGAGGCGAAGACCTTTCCTCACTTCCCAAATGTACTGCCACTACATTCACAAACACCTCACTGAGAGCTGGTGTTGGAGAGGAGGAACGGGAGGGCAGACGCAGAGAAACAGCAGCTCCCCCCAACCCCTCGGAGACACTGAGAAGAGCGATCAATGACGAGAGAACGTTGAGGGGGGGCATAGTTGAAATTCTAGGATAATATTTCTCATCCACTTCAACATAATGTGCTTAGATGAGCAATGCACTAATTTTAGACTGAGTGAGTGTCAAAAGAGAAGGAGTGAGATTAAGAAACAAGTGAAGCAGAGGGTGCAGGAAACTTTTATGGGTCAAAGAGATTTAAACCTCAAGCAAAACCAGAGAAAGAAAAACACAAAATTGTGACAAACAGAGAGTGGCAGAAACAAGGAAATGAATAACAAACAAAAGAAAGAGGATGAGGGACAATAGCTTCACACTGTCTCTCGCATCTACTGGAGAACACTGTACAAACAAATTATTTACACAGAATTGTGGCTCAACAGTGAGTCTGCCTAATCCACATCAATAGTTTTCACACATGTATGTTTCATATGCATAGTATTCAGCTTAATTTAACATTAGTACAAATAATAAACCATCCTAATGAATCTATGAATGGACATCTATGATATCTAGTCTGCTTGTTACTTTGTTTAATGAAAACCCTGCTGAAAAGATCAGTATAGCTGGTCAACGGCATATATTATGTAATGCTGGTTTGCTTAACCAGCAAGACTTTCTTGGTCAACCAGCTTCACCAGAAAGACCATGCTGGTCGACCAGGTTTACCAGCCAAGTTTCGCTGGCTACGCTGGTACACCCGCCAAACCACCACTAACTAGCATAAACTAACCTGAATAGCTGTATTTTGTTTTTGTTTTTTCAGCAGGGAATTGCACCAATCCCTATTAGCATTGTTATGCTGTAAAGTCAAAGCAAGGATGGCCTATTTTTGAAAAAAAAAAAAAAGAAATAATAATAATAATTAAAAAAAATCAGCAGTCAGTGTAGTCAGTTTTGTACAACATGAAATCAAGTCAGGCGTCTTATACAAAGCAGCAATGCAGATAATAGGACACAGCGCAATAGCACAGCATGTTGTGTAACTGGGCACTTAAAGGGAGTAAACAGATCTGTTGGTCACTGATTTTATGTACAGAGCCATCATAGAAATATCAGAGTACATGACTTAAAGGGGTAGTTCACCCCAAAATGAAAAATCTGTTATCATTTACTCACCCTCATGTTGTCCTAAACCCGTATAACCCCCCCCCCCCCCCCCCCATTCCAGATGTGTATGACTTACTTTCTTCTGCTGCACACAAACGAAGACTTTTAGAAGAATATCTCAGCTCTGTATGTCCATACAATGCAAGTGAATGGTGGCCTGAACTTTGAAGGTCCAAAAAGCATATAAAGGCAGCATAAAATTTATCCATATGACTACACTGGTTAAATCCGAGTCTTTTTTTAAATCCATGTAATAATTTTTTACTTTAAATCTCCACTTTCAATTCTTTTGTTTTTGGCGATTCACCACCTAATGGGCAGGGAGGAAAATTTATAGTAAAAAAGGACTTAACTACTGATCTGTTTCTCACCCACACTTGTCATATCACTTCTGAAGACACTGATTTAACCACTGGAGTCCTTTTATGCTGTCTTTATGTGCTTTTTGGAGCTTCAAAGTTCTGGCCACCATTCACTTGCATTGTATGGACTTACAGCAGAGACATTCTTCTAAAAATCTTTGCGTTCAGCAGAGTAAAGAAAGTCATACACATCTGCGATGGCATGAGGATGAGTAAATGCTGAGAGAATTTTAATATTTGGGTGAACTATCACTTTAACCTCAGTCACCATTCACTTTCATTATATTGAAGAGAGAAAAAAACACAATTAATGCTAACTGAGGTTAAAATTCTGCCTAAAATCTCATTTTGTGTTCCACGGAAGAAAGTCATACAGTTTTGGAACAACATGAAAGTTAGTAAATGATTTTGGGGGGAACTATCCCTATTGACAAGCAATTCTAATGACAGTTTTCTAGCTATGGCAAAACATTATGAAATTGGTTACTCTTTATATTCAGTGGTTTGGACGTCCTTTATAACATCAGTGGATATCTTCATTAGCAGCATCAGAGTATAAAAGATCTTTTGCTACTTCACTTACTGGCAGTCCCCCTGAGAGCTAGGCATCACTACTGCTCTGCTGACGGAAACATTTCTCCAGGGGGTTGTAGGGGAGGGAAAGCAACAGGAACATTAACCCTCCAAAGACTAGAATGGCCCCAGCCGAGCCAACGCATGCCACTGACCAGGACAGCTCATGATGGAGAGGTATACTGTGATCACTTGCCAGTAATGCCAGTACAGACTGGTGGAAGACAATGATGGACAACAGCACCAGGACACCTGGGTAGAGTGGTGAGAGGGAAATGGAGATGAAAGGTCATTAAAGTTCAGTATTTCACATTCACCGTCACACCAGACTTGATGTCAAAGACAACAAACGTCAAACCAATGATGTTTGATTTCATTGACATCAAACCTTATCTTGATGGGGCATATTTAATGAATGTGAATGCAAATGAGATTTGTAAGCTACAGCAGAAGGAAAGATTTTCAGCAAATAACAATTCAAATTTCAGTCCATAATTTGGCTTCAGAAACTTAAAATATAGCGTACCAGTCATATCTACCACATTTATGATAATATAATGATACCAGAGTTGTGCAAAATTTGGAATTTCAGAATTAACTACCTTTCAATTCATGAGTTGGAATTTTAATTGAATTGGCCATGCCCCACAGGAAGTTGAACTGGAATTAGAATTGGAATGACAGGAAGTGGAATTTACTGAACCGCAATTCAAAAGAAATTCAACACAGTCACACTACACAGTTTCATTAGTCAAAGACATATTTTGTGATAAACAATTAGGTTGTCATTTTTGACCAAGTTTGCCTATTTATTCCCTAATATGTAGAATATTTTTTACAAATACTTCTCTCTCTAAAAAAATTACTAAATTAAAAAAATACAATTAACATAGCCATTAAACTATTTTGTTTTTGCTGTACAGCACCAGAAATGGCCCACCACATTTGTTTTAGAAAACTTCATAAAAATAGATTCAAAATAGTGAAATAAATGAAATACAAATTTCTATAGGTGGCATTTTAAACATTATTACATTTTATTATATTTATTATTCATTATTAATACTGTAAAACGTGATGTGTTTGTATAACTTGAAGTTTGCATTTCTTTTTTATTAAGTTGAATTAATCTACTTCATTTTAAGTAAATTAACTAACTTAAAATATCAACCTGCCATGACTTTTACATGTTAGCTGTACATATGAATTTGACATATTTAACAAATACCTAAATTAAGTAACTTTAGGAAGATTAAACTATCAACTTACACTAGTCCTATGAAAATTGCTTCCTTTATTTACATGGTTTTAAACTGTTCAATATTCTGAGCATCTCATGTACATTTCTATAAACATATATTTAATGGAAAGCAATGCTCTTCCTGTATTAAACAATATCATATATTTACTTATCACAGGAAAACATAAAAAAAAAAAATATTTAAAAATGGCACGAATTGACCTTGACACTTTGTACATTAAAAAGGACAAGGGTAAAAATTAACAAATTGATCATTTTATTAGAGAAAAAAAATCTTCCTGATATCACAAAACAGTAAGTTATCTACCTTGACAACAAAATCAACAATATCACTGTAAATAAAAATATGGCCAAACAATGCAACCATATTATTCATGCCCCAGTGCATGCTGGGAAGAGGGGCTGAACCATATTTAAACTCAATTAAATGAAATAATCCAACTCCCTGCTATGCCTTCCTGAAAGTTACCAAGCCAAAATAAATACATTAATAAATAAATATAAATAATAATTACAACGACAACAAAAAAACAATCAAGTAAATCATCAATGGGGTTTTTTTTCCCCCAGCATTGTTTACTTGATATAAGACCTTTTTTTTTTTAACAGTGTAATGTTTCTGGAAATACCCCATTTATTATGCATATGATAATATGATTACAAGTTTCATGTTATGCAGAAAAATCAAATCTATTATTAAAAAAGAAACTTTAAAACAGTCATAGGAATGTTTTTGAATTTCATTACACTTTAATTCTACTTCTTAAATTCAAATTCAAATTGCAATTCTACATCCTTTTTGCTACCTCAATTCAAATTCAGTCCAAATTCAGGAATTTAATTGGAACTGAATTGGCATTCTTCTTTCAATTCAAAATGGTGCACAACACTGAATGGTACTTTTTTCTTCTTTTTTTGAGCTTGAAAGCCCCCATTCCCATTAACTTTCAATGTATGGAAAAACAGCTTCTTTGAGTTCCACGGAAAAACCAAAGTCATAAAGGTTTAAAACAGCATGAGGGTGATTAAATTATTACAGAATTTAAATTTTTCTGAGAAATTCCTATAAATGTGACCTCTTTCTGGTAAATGTCTTTCCTCATTCACAGAGCACTCGGTTTTGGTCCATGATGAAATACTGAAGCAAATCAAGGCCTTCTCTTTTATTCACCTATTGCTTACAGACACCACCAAGGAAGTGTGCGTTGGGTATTTTCTTGAGATACACCTCAAACTCACAATTACATATGAGTGTACATTACACATGGCTGGTGCACCCACTCTGAAATATGGCCAGCTGTGACTTTTATGTGGCTGAGGTTTGAACCCAGAGTCCCAGTAATGGGACACAGTGTGCTTGAACATTGCCAAATCCTTCATAACTATTTCAGATTTGCTGCAAATGAATTATTAAGTTATAAGGTGTTTAAAGAGACTGAATGATGTTTTGAGGTGCTTTATGGCAGTGGAACGGGGTTTATCCTGGAGTTTTACCTGAGAGGACGAAGCAGATGGTAGCAGGTTTGAGGAAGAAGGGTACACTCTTACTAAGGGACATGGTGATACACACAGAGCCCATGACCATTAGAAACAAACTGAGCAAAGCCAACACTGCAGCTGCTATATGCAAACCTAAGAGACAAAGAGAGTAAGCAAGCACTCAGACATGTTTGTTTTTAAACCATTTCTACAAAATTCTCCATTTTATCATCACTAGGCCAAACTTTGTATATGGCCAAAAGTACATAGACACCCAAACACCACATCTTTATGTGCTTATTGAACATTTAAAGTCAAAGCTATTGGCATTTGGTTTTGAAAATTAAGTAGCTAGTATTGTGCTTCTACAACTTTAAATGTTCAACAGATATTTTTCAGAAATTTCTGCAGAAGTGTGTCCTCCCTAACAGCTTCCACTCTTCTAGGATGGTGTGACGAGGAGGAGGGCGGGGCCAGGCCGTGAATGCGACCGGCCGGCCACCAATTGGGATAATCAGCCGAGGAGCGGGATAAGGCCGAGCCGGATGCGGCTGTTCGGGAGAGAGTGAGCCACACGCAGCTGCCGTGTGTGTGTTTGTGTCTTTTGTTTAAGTTTTCATTAAAATATTACTTTGATGCTTCGTCCGGTTCCCGCCTCCTCCTTGCCCATCTCTATACTGTTACAGACGGTTTTACACTATAGATGTTAAAACATAGTTGCAGGGATTTGATCCCATTCAGACACAGGAGCATCAGTGAGGTGGCCTGGCTTGCAGTCAAATTCATGTGTTAAATGGGGTTCAGGTCTTGGTTTTGTGGAGGCCAGTCAAGTTCTTTCACACTAGTCTCAGTAACCCTAACCCATCTCTTTTTGGATCTCGCTTTGTGCACAGGGACTAATAAGTCTTTATACGCATCCTTATCTCATGAAAATTATGTGAGCATGGAAATATTTTTGCAAAAATATATTATTTGGCTCCTTACACATATCATAGCAGTTCCAACATTAAATGTCCACTGTGTGGCACTAAAAGAGAGTTAAATGTTCTCCCAAACAGATGAGGTTGAGAAAAAACAAGTGAAGCTTAAATTATTACTATTCACAGTCAGCTATGATGAATTTAATCCAAGAGTGAAAGTGTCCAATAACAGAGAGGTTACTAAGATTAAGTGAGTAGTATTGGGCTGGTCATGTGTTTCTAACATGGCAGTGCTCATGAGGGGGACCCTCTCTATGTATAATAAAACAGCTTTTATAATGTTACTGATATGACTGGAGCTTTTATCTCATGTGAGTGGTCATGATTTTATACATGTTTCAAAATTACAATTAATTTCTTTAGAAGTAAAACTTCTTAAATGTGGAAAAATTTACTGAGTGCACCTTTAAGGTTAATGCTCTATCAAGTTTTAAATCAACAAAACTTACTTCCCTACCCTTAAGCCCATAGTATACTTCAGTTTTGACGCTAACGCTTAGCGTAACATGGATAAAGTTAAACGCGAGCCTGTCAAACTATACTTTATTTGACTGTGCGCAAACACAGGTAGTTGGTGCATGCACACTACGACTGCTATGGGATACAGGACTATTTCTCCTCCGGAGTTTAGAAACATAAAGATGTCTTTACATTCCTTCAAACTAGAGTTACAAAAAATGAAGGTATCTCCAGACCTCCTCACACACACATTCTTGACATGCACATCCACTGTTTACTGTACTGTAATTCCAGCTGCATGTGCATTCTGTGCGTTCAAAGATGTGCATTTAGTGCTTGAGCACTCTGCTGATGACGGAATTTGCATCACGCATCCTGTACGCAGACACTCAGCATTCACTCTGACTGAAGTATACTTGGGCTTTAACCTAAACCATTCCGATAGTGTCAGAAAAAGCAAATGTGAGATGAAAAATAGATGAGATTTTTAAGGTTAATTCTCTATCGAGTTTTAAATCAACAAAACCTACCTCCCTACCGTAAAACTAAACCTAACCAATAGTTTCTGAAAATAAATAAATAAATAAATAAAAACATGTGACATGTAAAAAGGCAATTGCTAAAGCAACCATCTAATTTTGTACTGCTTGTATGACACTGTTTGTGTTACTTTTTGCGTTCATCTTGTAACGTGATTTTTTGAGACCAGGTTGGCTTTTTGCCATATAATGAAAATGAATAGTGTCTCTGGGTTGGGAAGCACCAAAAAATAACCACAAAACCATAACACATGTTCCTCTTTGGAGCTTGACAGCCCGAAGTAACTACAGTTGAAGTCAGAAGTTTACATACACTTAGGTTGAAGTCATTAAAACTAATTTTTTAGCTATTCCACAGATTTAATATTAGCAAACTATAGTTTGGCAAGTCATATAGGACATCTACTTTGTGCATGACAAGAGTCATTTTTCCAACAATTGTTTACAGACAGACTGTTTCACTTTTAATTGACTATATCACAATTCTAGTGGGTCAGAAGTTTACATACACTGTATGCTACCTGTGCCTTTAAGCAGCTTGGAAAATTCCAGAAAATATGTCAAGCCTTTAGACAATTAGCTTCTGATATGAGGTGTACTGAATTGGAGGTGTACCAGTGAATGTATTTTAAGGCCTACCTTCAAACTCAGTGCCTCTTTGCATGACATCATGGGAAAATCAAAAGAAATCAGCCAAGACCTCAGAAAAAAAATATTTGTGGACCTCCATAAGTCTGGTTCATCCTTGGGAGCAATTTCCAAATGCCTGAAGGTACTATGTTCATCTATACAAACAATAATATGAAAGTATAAAGACCATGGGACCGCACAGCCATCATACCGCTCAGGAATTAGATGCATTCTGTCTCCAAGAGATGAATGTAGTTTGGTGCAAAAAGTGCAAATCAATTCCAGAACAACAGCAAAGGACCTTGTGAAGATGCTGGAGGAAACAAGTACACAAGTATCTATATCCACAGTAAAACAAGTCCTATATCGACATAACCTGAAAGGCTGCTCAGCAAGGAAGAAACCACTTCTCCAAAACCGCTATAAAAAAGCCAGACTAGAGATTGCAAGTGCACATGGGGACAAGGATCTTACTTTTTGGAGAAAAGTCAAATGAAACAAAAAAGTTTGGCCATAATGACTATTGTTATGTTTGGAGGAAAAATGGTGAGGCTTGCAAGCCGAAGAACACCATCCCAACCGTGAAGCATGGGGGTGGCAACATCATGTTGTGGGGGTGCTTTTCTGCAGGAGGGACTGGTGCACTTCACAAAATAGATGGCATCATGAAGAAGGAAAATTATATGGATTTATTGAAGCAACATCTCAAGACATCAGCCAGATAGATAAAGCTCGGTCACAAATGGGTCTTGCAAATAGACAATGACCCCAGGCATACCTCCAAATTTGTGGCAAAATGGCTTAAGGACAACAAAGTCAAGGTACTGGAGTGGCCATCACAAAGCCCTGACCTCAATCCGATAGAAAATTTGTGGGCAGAACTGAAAATGCCTGTGCGAGCAAAGAGGCCTACAAACCTGACTCAGTTACACCAGTTCTGTCTTGAGCAATGGGTCAAAATTCCAGCAACTTATTTTGAGAAGCTTGTGGAAGGCTACCCAAAATGTTTGACCCAAGTTAAACAATTTAAAGGCAATGCTACCAAATACTAACAAAGTGTATGTAAACTTCTGACCCACTGGGAATGTGATGAAAGAATTAAAAGCTGAAATAAATAATTCTCTCTACTATTATCCTGATATTTCACATTCTTAAAATAGTGATCCTAACTGACCTAAGACAGGGAATGTTTTCTACGATTAAATGTCAGGAATTGTGAAAAACTGAGTTTAAATGTATTTGGCTAAGGTGTATGTAAACTTCTGACTTCAACTGTATGTTCCATGGAAGATTTTCGTTTTTGGTGAACTATTTCTTTAAGATTTGTCATCACTTTAAAATTAAGGGGCCTAACCAAACTTATTCATTTTAAGGGGGTGTACACATACTTTTGGACATATATTTTGTTTGGGTGAATTCACATATGATTGCTGCCAATGCACTTGTAAATTGAAATTTTCTCTTGAAGAGAGAGATAAAAATTGATAAACCCTTGTGTTTGACAGGACAGTAAGGTAGATGTAAGAGATGGCGATAGGGAGAGCGAGAGACATGGAGGAGGGGGAGGAGACAGAGACATGTGACTGATTTTCAAAGAGAGAAACAGCATGGAATGAGAGAAATTAAATAGAATAGAGAGGAAAGAAAAGAAAGAGGAGCATAACATACAGAAAGCAGAGAGAAAAGAGGGCACAGTATACAGGAAGAAACGCTACAGAACTTACCCTTTTCTGTCGATTTATGAAATATGACAGTATTCTCCCCAGAAGTATAGAGTTTGAAGAACGTGCAATTAGATTCTAAGAGCAAAAGAAAAATGAGAAAGAGGGGGTGAAAAGGTGCAGAGAAACAGAATAAGGCACTTCAGTTTTCTGCTGTAAGCCCTGTGAGGATCATTGTGTATTAATGCACTGAGGACACAAAGCAGCTCGCTCACATATGGCACTGAAAGAACCAGAGAGGAAGAGAGAGAGAGACAGATGGAGAGGGAGGGAACAAGAGTGAGGCAGATGGAAAGAGACAATGAAGGGCAGAACAAGGAAGAGAGAAGACAGACTCAGGTTAACATATACAAAATAAAACACACATTCACTATCCTTCTCATCCTTCTTAACTTTCTTGCTTTTTCACTCATGTCCTCTATATTTAGATTTGAATCTGGCTTGCTGTCAGCTTTATCCAACCATGCGCCGTACAACTGATTTTCCTGCTAGAACAGTGACCAACAAACCAGTATATACATATGTTGAATTTGCTGTTATTGACAGCAATCCTTACAAACTACACAATTCTATGTTTTCATATGCAGTACATGTTGAGTGGACTGCTCTAGATATGATTAGCATAGAGCTGATAATGTTATACTAAACAGAGCTCTTACAAATTAGCATTTCTTGGTTTTCTGCATTAATCTGTTAAAGTGTGATCTCATCTTCATCAAAGTCACAAATATAGACAAACACAATATGCTTAAACAAACAGCACACAAACAATTATAAGCTTTGATGTCTTTATAGAACACATCCCTTTATAGAAAAGATTCACAGTGGAAAACTTAAGTGAACCCTTGGATTTAATAACTGGTCTATCCACTTTTGGCAAGAATAACCTCAACCAAGCATTTCCGCTAGTCAATCATTTTTATTTGTATAGCGTCTTTCACAACACACATTGTTTCAAAGCAGCTTTACAGAAAATCATGCATTAACAGAAAATGAAACCGTAATATCTATAAAGTCTTAGTCATCATTGTGTAGTTTGATTAAATACGATTATGAAGTGTGTATAAAAATAAGTAATTAAATAATAATTGTATTTAAATAATTAATTATATTCGCTCCAGATAAGACCTGCACAACATTCAGAAGGAATTTTGGACCATTCCTCTTTACAGAATCGTTTCAGCTCAGCCACATTTTTAGGATTTCTGGTGTGAATGTCTCTCTTGAGGTCATTCCACATCATCTCTATTGGGTTAAGGTCTGGGCTCTGACTTTGCCACTCCAAAAGTTGGGTTTTTTTTTTTTGTAGTGCATTTACATCGATGTTTAGGATCATTGTCCTGCTACATCACCAAACTTCTACTGAGCTTCAGCTGGCACACATCTACCCTGACATTATCCTTTAGGATATCTTGATAAACTTGGGAATAAATATTTCCCTTGACGATGGCAAGCAGTCGAGACCCCGAAGCAGCCCCAAATCATGATGATCCCTCCACCGTAGTTCACTGTTGGGATGATGTTTTCATGTTTGTATGCGGTGCCCTTTTTACACCATTCATAGTGCTGTGTTCTTCCCAAACAATTCAACCATAGTTTCATCAGTCCCCAAAATATTTCCCAGTAGCTATGGAGTGTCAAATTGGTCTTTGGCAAACTTCAGGTGTGCAGTACTGTTTTTGTTGGAAAGCAGTAGCTTCCTTCGTGGTGTCCTGCCATAGAAACCATGCCTGTTTAATGTTTTCCATATAGTAGACTCAGGAACAGAGATGTTAAGCTTTAGCTGTCACTCTAGGGTTCTTTTTTTACCTCACTGATCATTTTGCAGTGTGCCCTTTGAGTCATCTTGGCTGGACAGCCACTTCTAGGAAGAATAGCCACAGTACTAAATCCACGTATAGGCAATTTGTGAGGAGATTAATATCTAAGCTCTTTGACATAACTTTGTAACCCTTTCCAGCTTTATGCAAAGCAACAATTCTTGATCGTAGGTCTTCTGAGATCTCTTTTTTGCAAGCCATGGTCCACATCAGCAAACTCAAAATGTTTTAGTGCTTTTTATAAGTCAAAGTAGCTCTAACCCACACCTCCAATCTAGTTTCATTAATTGGATGCCAGGTTTTCCAACTCCTGACTCTAATTAGCTTTTGCTGACATCATTAGCCTTGGGGTTCGCATACTTTTTCCAACCTACACTGTGAATGTTTGAATGTGTTCAATATGTACAAGAACAATACAATAATTTGTGTGTTATTAGTTAAAACAGATTGTGTTTGTTCATTATTGCAGTGGTTCTCAAACCGGTTCTGGAGGCCCCCCAGCACTGCACATTTTGCATGTTGCCCTTTTCTGACACAACCAATTTAAGTCTTGGAGTCTCCACTAATGAGCTAATGTATTTGATTGAGGAGACATGCAAAATGTGTAGTGTTGAGGGGCCTCCAGGACAGGTTTAAAAACCACTGCATTATTGTAACTTAGATGAAGGTCAACCCAGATTTTAAGACAAATTTATACATAAATGCAGGTAATTCCAAAGGGTTCACATATTTTTTCTTTCCACTGTTCATATAGAATGTGTTCACATTTAGACTTCCCACAAATACGATACATGGATAATGCACTGCCTGGCCAAAACAAAGTTGCATACTCCAATATTTCGTTGGACCGCCTTTAGCTTTGATAATGGCGTGCAATCGTCGTGGCATTGTTTTAACAACCTTATCCAACGTCACAACATTTATTTCCATCCAGAGTTGCATTTATTTTTGGCCGAGATCCTGTATTGACAATGGGAGAGTGAAACCACTCCGTAAAGTCTTCTCCAGTACATCCCAAAGACTTTCAATGGGGTTAAGGTCAGGATTCTGTGGTGGCCAATTCATGTGTGAAAATGATTCCTCATGCTCCCTGAACCACTCTCACAATTTGAGCCCGATGAATCAATTACGGGATACGACATCTGACATAGTTGTTTAAGAAATGAGAAGCTACACACTGCATCAGTAAGGGTTAAAAGATTAAAGAGTTGTAAGCCATGAACCAAACCAACCAGCTCTGAGGTAAATCGCAGCATTACAAACTTAGAAAATCGGACAAAAAGACAAAGGTACAAGATTGTTTACTTAACGTCTTTCACGAGGGCACGAACTACAATCCCATGAAGCATTGCGAATGACAAATTAAATAAATGCGATGGTAATATATAAAACTTGTACATTTTAGGTTGTTGATTTTAAGTAAAGAAACAATATATTTTAAGTTTATTTTTTACGCAAAATATTCCGATATATACAAAGGGCTTTAACCTAGTTTTGCAGGCTTTGTTGGCCGCAGTTCTCTGCATGGTGGACCTTTTCTGCTGGTCCATGGTTAACATAATTGTTCATCAGGAATTCCGCTTTCAAAAACGATTTTTAAACAATGAAGTTGAAATAACGCAAACTGATGGCTTCAACAGAAGCATATACAATCGATGAATAACCTTGAAACTCATGTTAAGTTTTTCTTTAAATGTTTATTAGTTATTGTTAAAAATCAATTCGTCTATGGCAAAAAATCAATGGGTTTTTACTTAAGAACCAGACTGTTGCACAGTATACTAACTTACTGCTTAATGAATACTGCACAGTATACACTGTATGCTGCGCACTATTTTTAAAATAGCATGTGAAACAGAATGCATTATGCAACAGTAGTATTCTGCATTGTTGTCACATGAATACACCATGTTGCATGCTGCAAGTGGTGTCCCATTATCTTAGAAATTATATAGTTATTTTTCATTTTTCATTACATTTTGTGCAAAAAAAATTCAACTCTGGGCAGTCCATTTAAATACAGTCAAGAAATATATTTTAAACTCGTGCTTAATATTACTTCCGGTTCATTCATCACACTAGAAATCGAAGGTCAAGTCAAACACATTGCAATGTGGAATACAGTACCCGGTGCAATGCGCTTAGTTGTATACTGCACATTTTGGCAAACAAAGTAGGTGATCTGGGTATTAATCTACGCATATAGAAAATGTACCTACTGTACACAGAATACATACAGTAGAAACAGTGCAAGTAGTATGGAAGTATGCTATTCTGTACATAGCCAGTGAGTGAGTGAGTGTGTGAAATAAAGTGAACAAGTGCTCTTACCTCCAGGCAGTTCTGCTGGTCCACAGCTCTCTCTCTCCGGGTCAATATCTGACACCCATAGTGTGCGCACACATGATTTCCAAAGGCCGTAATGTGCCATCTC
Organism: Myxocyprinus asiaticus; assembly: GCF_019703515.2. Taxonomy (NCBI): domain Eukaryota; kingdom Metazoa; phylum Chordata; class Actinopteri; order Cypriniformes; family Catostomidae; genus Myxocyprinus; species Myxocyprinus asiaticus. The sequence goes on along the minus strand of NC_059359.1, from coordinate 29,038,331 downwards.
ACACGTCTGGTTGTTCCTGAAGTGTTTTGGCTGAGAAAGCTCTGCCCAAAACTCTGTACCCATGCCCAGTACCGTCAGCGTCACACCTATGATGGCGACGAAAAATGCCAGCTTGATCTTGCCCTCCTGGCTGTCACTCATTCGCGGGGGCCTTGACCTTTTAGCACCGCGCCCACCCTTACTCCCTGCCCCACCCATTGCAGCCATACCTCCTCTCCCATCCTCCTCTTGCTGTAAAAAAAAATTGGACCACATGGCAGCCCCAACCTTTAAAGATGTGGGGCAAACCTCCCAGAAGGAGACACACTGCAATGACTACTGCAAAAAAAAAAAAACTAAGACTAAAGAGATTAGACTGGAGTAAGGTGGGCGAATAAACAATGAAAAGAGAATGCAGAAAAGTGTATTAATTGAAGGCTCAAAAATGGAAAAGGAGATGACAGTGAATTAAAATGTTCTGTGATGTAAAAAGAATCCAGTGTACAAGAAATCCAAGTGACAGGGGCTCCTTTCTAAAGAGTGTAGACTGAGAATTTACTGATGTCAAGAAAAGAGGGGAGGCAGTAACAAGACAGGAATAAATGGGTGATGAGATGAAAAGAGAGACTTGATGAGAGACTGGATTGAGGTCTTATAGAGTAGTAAAAGAAGATACACTCCTCTTTTTGATGCACCTACAGGGGAGAGGAAAAAAAGACTATTCAAAAGACACTAAGTACAGAGAAGCAGAAAGATTGAAGGACAAATTTATCAGAGATCTACACTATAATTATTAGTGACTAGACAATATTGCAGGAGCAATTCAGACCGAATGCATTCTTCTAATTGGAATTTTAATACCCTTGCTGAAAAGACCAGCTTACCTACCTGCAAGTAGGGCTGAAACGATTAGTCAACGTTATCGACAACGTCGACAATAATAAATTGTTGACAAAACTTTTCGTTGTGGAATAAGTGGAACTGGAGCTGCCGCTCCGCTGAAGCAAAACTTGCGTGTCGAGCATCTTTAAAGGAAAAACCCCGGCGTAAATGCAGTTGTATTTAATTATTAAAGTTCAAATAATAAGGAAGCAGGTCATGTAAATAACTAAAAACTCAGAAACTGGCATTTCTCTGTGCGGTCAGTGCCTCTTCTATGAGTTGCGCAAAGTGTCCCGATCTAAGGGGGAGAGATTGAAACTGCAGCTGGCTGATGCACACTCTGTTGCGGGGATGTTCATCTCTCGAGCGCGCACACATAATGCAGCTAGATTATAATGTGATGGCTCACGACTTATTGAATCATAATACATGTCACTGTGCATTTCTTATCATGAAGAAAATTGGCAATACGCAGCTTTATTAATAAGAGAGAGCTTTTTTTGTTTGTTTTTTTTTTTTAGTTAAAGATGGATTGAAGTGAACAGAAGGGTGAGAGATGTAGTCTTCATCCCATTATGCACTGCAACAAAATACGTTTTTGATTTGTTTTCCAATATAAATATCTAAAACTCCTTTAAAACAACACACATTTACTTTAGCACTATACTGCAGAAGAAAAAATGTTTAATACAATATTAAAAATACAAATATTTTAAGATATCTAAAAATCCTTAAAAAAAAAAAAAAAAGATGCATTCACCTGAAAAGCAGCATATAAGATATTTAGACATGCTTTTAGAGAATAGATCTTGAATACAAGTATATTTTGTCTTTACTGCACTCGCAGATGTATAACCAAGTGAAAAAATACACTGGCGGTGAAAAATATGTGACTGTGGCAACATTCTTGCAAAATGATATTTTGTGGTTCATTACGCATATCGCGGCAGTTCCCAGGTGCAATGTCCACTCAGTGGCGATAAAAGAGAGTTAAATGTTCTCCCTAACAGATGAGGTTAAGATTAATGCTCTATCGAGTTTTAAAATCGCCAAAACCTACCTCCCTACCCTAAACCTAACCGATAGTGTCATAAAAAACAAATATGAGATGAAAAATGAAGCAATTGCTGAAGGAACAACATCATTTTGTGGTGCTTCAATGACATATTCAGCTCACGTTTCGACTTGTACCTACACTGGCAGCCAAAAGTTTGGAATAATGTACAGATTTTGCTCTTATGGAAAGAACTTTTATTCACCAAAGTGGCATTCAACTGATAACAATGTATAGTCAGGATATTAATAACATGAAAAATTACTATTACAATTTGAATATAATATAATTACTATTTACAATTAAACTACTCTAAAGTGTTCTCATCAAAACATCCTCCACGTGCAGCAATGACAGCTTTGCAGATCTTTGGCATTCTAGCTGTCAGTTTGTCCAGATACTGTTGTACATGAAACTGGTGTTGAGCAGGTAGAATTCAATGAAGCTGTCAGCTGAGGACATGTGAGGCAACGATTTCTCAAACTAGAGACTCTGATGTACTTATCCTCTTGTTTAGTCGTATCTGGGACATCTACATCTCTTTCTGTCCTTGTTAGAGCCAGTTGTCCTTTGTCTTTGAAGACTGTAGTGTACACCTTTGTATGACATTTGTTTGTTTGTTTTTTTGGCAATTTCAAGCATTCCTCAAAATGATTGACTGAAGAGTTTCAGAAAAGCTGTTTCTTTTTGCCATTTTTGACCTTAAGACATGCCAGTCTATTGCATACTGTGGCAACTCAAAAACAAACACAAAGACAATGTTAAGCTTCACTAAACGAACCAAACAGCTTTCAACTGTGTTTGATATAATGGCAAATTATTTTCTAGTACCAAATTAGCAATTTAGCATGATTACTCAAGGATAAGGTGTTGGAGTGATGGCTGCTGGAAATGGGGCCTGTCTAGATTTGATCAAAAATTACCTTTTTCAAATAGTGATGGTGCTGTTTTTTACATCAGTAATGTCCTGATCAGTTGAATGCCACTTTTTGAATTAAAAGTACCAATTTCCTTCCAAAAAAGCAAAATCTGTAAATTATTCCAAACTTTTGGCCACCAGAGTATGTCTGTTGCATTGCAAGTTCAATGCTCTATCATTTGTGCCTCCACGCTATTTGATCGCACTCGAACAATCTTGTAAAATTAGTTGGTTATGTAATGTAAAAGTTCAAATCATACCTTAAGTCAAAAAGTATGTGTTTATGAACTAATCTGTCATTTTACCAGTGATTTCTGTGAAAGGGAATAAAAGGATTTCTGGTTCATTTTACAAGGAAACTGCTGCGATACTTTGAACAAGCCATATAAAAGTCAATTTGCTAAAATTTTGGTATATTAATGTGATCCTATGAGATCATAGACCATGATCTTCCTGGTAAAGCTGGCCAACATAGGGAACCTTGCTGGTTAAGCTAGTTTAGAAGCCTGGTGGGGACACCAGCAAACCATCATCCCCAACACAATAAATGCCGGTGACCAGCAACACATACAAGCACTGCATGTGCCATAAACTTGTATTAGTAGTACTTAGTTCAGTGGTACTTTTATTACAGATTTTTTTTCTATACTATTTATTGCCATAAGTAATCCAGTTATTAAAGGCAGTGGCACAGAGAACAGCACTAATACCTGGAAACTGGCACTGTATCTTAGTCCTCTATGGAATAAGCAAACAGGCAATAAGCTTTCAGGGAAGGTTAATATGCATCACAATTAGGTCACACTGTCTGCGAATTAGCTCTGCCAGATTTTGCTGCAAGATATCAACACATACCCGGCCAGCCCGTTTGATCTGTGCCATTTTAAGGCCTCATAAATACCTGAGCATTACATGTACAGAGAACTATTAGATCTATGGATATTGGGATTCAAGGTGTGCAGTGTTGTGATATTCTAAAAACAGACGAGGGAGTGGGAAGAGTTTAACATGGACTGAACAAACTGACTGATAAAACACAAGGTTCTTTGAGAAAGAGGGAGAAAAGGAGAGTGCCAGGTGGAGCAGTATGTGTTGATTAATGTGTGACAAGCAGCGAGTCAGAGGGTCTAAAGTCATTATGACTGTACCAGTACAGGGAGGGAGTACTATACTGGACAAGGCTTACTGAAGCCAAACACCCACACAGAACCAATAGAAAGACAACAAGGTTAGAAACAAGCAAAAATGATAGTGATACACTCACAAGCATGCCATCATTGTTACATACACTTTTCAAGAAGCTACACTGCAAAAAATATTTTTTAATAAATACATTTTTTTCTTTTCTCTAAAAACAAGACTTAATATTTTTTTCATTTTTGCTTCTCAAGAAAATATATCTTGTTTTAAGGCTGTTTAGATATTTTTACTAGACAAGACAAAAACACTGGAAATATATATATATATATATATATATATATATATATATATATATATATACACACACACACACACACACAACCGGTCAAAAGTTTTGAAACACTTGACTAAAATGTTCATAAACTTAAAAATCTTTTGATGTGAAGGCGTATGCTTAAATGTTTGAAATTAGTTTTGTAGACAAAAATATAATTGTGCCACCATATTAATTTATTTCATTATAAAAGTAACATTTAATTAAAAAAAAGTTTTTGAAATTGATGACTTGGACCAAATAATAAAGAAAAGCAGCCAATAAGTGCCCAACATAGATGGGAACTCCTTCAATACTGTTTAAAAAGCATCCCAGGCTGATACCTCAAGAAGTTGGTTGAGAAAATGTCAAGAGTACATGTCTGCAAATTCTAGGCAAACAGCAACTACTTTGAAGATGCTCAAATATAACACAGTTTTGATTTATTTTGGATTTTGTTTAGTCACAACATAATTCCCAAAGTTCCATTTATGTTATTCCATAGTTTTGATGACTTTACTATTATTCTAAAATGTGAAGAAAAAAAATTATAGTAAAGAATGAGTAAGTGTTTCAAAACTTTTGACCGGTAGTGTGTGTGTATATATATATATATTTTTTTTAATTTTTTTTTTTTTTTGAGGCAGTGTATTAAAATAAATCCAACTTGTAGATGGCAAATTTTGAGGTTTTGGTGTTTGACTGTGAGTCCAACAATATGGGAGTCCAGCAATAATCATAATTAAAAATAATTTGACCAAGGCATCAGAGTATAGGCATTTCAGCTGACTACAAACTGTTGTTCAGATAGATGTAAAATTAGATACAGAGTAAAAGAGTTTGGTTCCATTTAACACTGCACAAGTTACAGAAAGTTGAGACACCAGAGGCAGTTAAAACTCTACACATGACCTGGAGATGTAGCACAGGCTACAATTAACCAACCAAAATCATCTCCTCAAACCCATATTTCTATATTACCCCAACTCTGTCATATTTCGTCACAACACAATTACCCGCCAATAAGTAAGCTACATTGTTAGCAGCGTCTGTTTGCATCAAAAATGGAAAAGCCTACGACTCTTATTTAATAAATATAGTTGCAAGCGGAAATTGTCAGGGGCCAAGCACATATGGACAAATAACAAAAATAATCAGACTGGAGAGGAAAGATCCTATGGAATCCTAACTCAAACCCTAACCCTAACTAACAAATAGGATTTTCTTAAATTTTAGCACCCCCTAGTTCTCTTGTCCATGTGTTTTAAGCTTTGTTAAGTTTGAATTTTTTGCTCACAAGATACAGGCCAATAAGTAATTACAGGCCACACTCAAAAACGTATTGGTTTAAATCTTCCGAACTACTAAACAAATCAAAATTATTTTGATAACTTTTTGTGAGGAGGGTTTGAAGCAAAATTTTGTGTGAATCGAGTAAACGGCCTACAAGTAGGTTTTTCAAAAAAATCAAAGTGGTTGAAAAGTTTTCATGCGGAAATAGAAATACATGTGACCATATGATTTGGAGGCACTGAAGGATTTGGAGAAGCTAAGAAAAATTATTCTAGCCTATACGGTTTCAGAGTTATTATTAAAAACACGAATTAGCTTATTATAGCGCCAACATGTGGCCATTTATCATGACTTTTTATATAAAGCTTCGTGTGGAGACCCTGCTTGTATATAATAAATTTCATGACCATCAGCCATTCACAACTCAAGTTATTAGGTGCTGAAATTTGATTGGCTGCTGGCGGCCATTTTGTTTGATTTGTCTAATTAATATTTTAAGGATGTGTTAGCACTTGAACCAAAGAAGGTGCATATTTAATTTGAACTTAGTCGAGCAAACAGCTGCTTAGTTATGAAAGTTTTTTAGTTGTAGTGCCCCCTATGGGCAAAACTGAACGGAAGTTAGCATGCATCCTCAATATGGCCCGTTGACCATGTGTAGCGAGTTTCGTTACGTTTGGACTTTGTGTTGAGTAGATATTGATCAATTAATCAAATTGCATTCTACCGGAGGAACTGTATCGCTAATATCTTTGGAACATTCTGACATATCAACATTCTTATGATAACTTTTTGTCATGGAGTCTGTAGATGATGTTTAAAAATGTTTGTGGGAATCGGACAAACAGCCTAGGAGTTCGAAAAGTAGATTTTTCACAAAATTCAAAAGTGCAAAAACATTTTTTAGACGGAAATGAAATTGGAGATATACGTTTTGTAGGGCTTGACTCAAGGAATCAGGGGAAGATTTTTTTATTCTAGCCCTTATGGTTCTGGAGTTATTAGCGAAAACGCAAAAGCACTTATTATAGCACCTTTGGTGCTTGGCCCCCTAATAAAGGCAAGGGTGAAACCAACATAATACACTCCTTCCACACACCAGCTGACACCCAGAGGCAAAAATCTCAGCCAAGACGGCAGACAGGGAATTATGTCAGAGGGTTTTGGCAGTCATAATGGAAGAAACCAATTATCATTTTGAAGTAACTAGGCTTCAGCACCAGACCACACACTCATAAATTTAGTGATTTAGAATCAAACAACACAATGCATAAACATCTCATATCACACTAAATTACATGGAGACCTATGACGTTTAAGTGTTTACAGTGTACCTGAAGCAATGTATCAGATAAAAAGACTCAGACAACATAACTTGACTATGATACCATGGGGCCACAATGCCACATCAAGTCACATGCCCAACAAAGTTTTCAAGCAAAATAACAATAATAATAATAATCTTTATCATTTTTTAATTCAGGTCAATAAACATACAACATGTTCATGTATTCTAAATTTCGATTACCAAATTTATCAAAAGTTATCATCCAACAGCCACCCTAAGAGCACATACATTTTTAAACTGTACAACACTGAAATATTAAATATAAGGCTGGCACATATTTTTTTTTAAAGCTGTAACAGTATATGTGTGCAGCAAGTGCATTGAAAAGCCATCAAGCTTTAGCAACAAAAAGAGCAATGAATTCCTGACCTGTTCTGTGTGGTTGAAGATCTGATGACTAGATACTAGAAAATCAGCTGTGAAGGTAAGAGAGGGAGGGATGTCCGTACAGAAAGAGAGTGAGTGAGAGAGAGAGAAAGCAAGTGGCTATAACTGGGGCTCATGCAATCAAGTTGTAGAAACTGTTATGGAATGAATGATAGCTTCTGGGTAGAGGTTGAAGATGGGTCCAGCAAGAGTATTTTTCATTGCATGTCCAGAATCTTCGGTTTTCCTGTTTTGAACTCAAGTGTATGTTGTTGAGAGTTCTGCATGTGTGTGGGAAAGAAAGTTGAGTGTATGTCAGTTGATCCATGAATGTTTGTGTATGTGCATGGGCAAGAGTTCTATTTTGGACAAACACCTGTTAATAACATTAAGTGCGCGGGAGTTACAGTGCAGAGAAAGGAAAGAGAGAGATGACTGTTTATATGGCAAGAGAGAACAGCTGATTAAATACATAAGCATTAGAGCAGCATAGAAAGTAATAGCCCTATACAAATAAATGGAATTAAATTAAACCAAAGTATGGGGTGTGCAAGAGAATAAAGGATGTAATTGAATAAGTTTAGAAAGGTGGTTTAGAAGTTATAAAGGATAGACATTAAATATATGGCATTAGAAAGGATAGGGGTGATGTAGTAAAATGCTAAATAAAGAAGATCAGAACTATCTGTTAACAGACCATTAGAAGTGACTCTTATAGGTCAAGAAAACATGTATTTTTGTAACCAACCATTGTTTTGGATGAGAAAATATTGCTGTGAAGATGGAGCACTAGCACACAGGTATCACAGGTTTATCTGCATTAAAAATGGTGCACATTTTAACTTGTTCTGAACCCCGAGCCCACTCAGACAGGAAGAAGGATGTTTGTTTTGGTTTTTTCCCCTATGTTGCTTAAGGGTGGTTAAATCTGAAATCAATTATACCACAATAATAGAACAGCATATAACAAAGTAGTTCATTCATCTAATGACACATAAGGTTGTAGAGAAAAAAACAGGTCTAAACAAATCTCTTAAAACCATGCTGAATATATAGTTGTGCTTTAGGATATTCCTTTTACTTTTAGCAGTTACCTCAAAATACATTTTAAATCAAATACATTGTGAGGTTCATAGCGCCATAGTGACTAGCTCTTCCTCTAAAGTGCTCATAGTAGCACTCTCCTAACTTTTCCAAACAGACTGATAAAATCTGTTCTCCCTGACTCCTAGAAGTTGGGTATCAGCTTATCGAATTGAAACTTCTCTCTTGCCAATTCTTCTTGCAGTATGCTTCAGCTGGTCAGTGAACAGTCCATGGGTGTGCCAGCACTAACACTAACACACAGGAGACCAATGGGTCAAAGTTTTTTTTTATACTGTATGCCTATATAATAAAATTAATAAATTTTCATAGAACCTTCTTATAAGCAGTTAAATTAATGGACACCTATAAAATTTTATACAAACAGTTAATATTCTTATATATAGAATCTGGATTGTAAAGCACATTGAACAACTTTTTTCAGCAATTATGCATTTTAAGACAATTCAATTGAGTAGATCAGCAACCAACATATTTCCACTGACTTGTTTTCCTTTTTTATTATTAATTTGAGAAAGAAACATTAACATCCCCCCCAAAAATACTGAGTCACCCATAGCTGCTAATAGTCAGATACTGTATGAGAACTACTCCACTTTGAATTGCACAGTCCAGAATAACAAGACCTGTTAGCACTATCTGCTGGCAGAACTGATGAAATGTGTTCATTTCAAACACATTGAGTTTATTTCACCAGATCAATTTTCTGGTGCTCTTACATAAACGCACTGTATTAAATCAGCTCAGCTTATTACAGTAAAAAAAACAACAACAAAAAAACAGTAGTGGACAGTTAGATACAGAATGTGTATAAAGAAATAACAGAAAGAGACAAGTTTCTTTTTCACTGTGTACAAATTTGGTTAGATGGGGCCAGGAAAGTGGAGTTCACAAGAAACAGCACAACTATTATAAAAGGAGGGAAAGGTAGATGGAAAGGGAAAGAGAAAGAGGAGGGGATGGGAGGAGAGAAAGACAGTATAGACATAATTGGTAATATTCACCCTCTACATGATTTCTGAAGTGGCCTTACCTCATATATGCATGTTGTCAAGAACAGACCCAGAAACTCCTCTTGCTTCACACATTTAACCTCTACAATTAAACATGGAAGCCTCATTTCACAGCCTAAATAAAACCATTTCCCAAAAACAAAGAATTCTCTCTTCAAGTACCCCCCTCTCACCTCCTTGTTTTCTGAGTGTAACATTCATTTTCGTTGTTGTCATTGTTGCTCTCCCCTCAGCTTCCTTCACTCACTGCATTATATCCTCCTCTCTCACTCCTATCTGACCAGTCTGGCTCAGTGTGTGAGCTGTACAGATGATAGAGTAAGTTTTAAATACATTGAGAAAAACTGACAAAAAAAAATTACTATGGATCAAAAATAAGCTGGAAGTTTAGTGACATGTCTAATTTAATCCTTTTCTGTAGACTTTAAAAATTGTATGGTCTGAAATCCCATGTTAAAGCTCTGCACATACTTGAACATTGTTGTCGTCCTCAAAAAACCTCACTCATGATTGATGCACTACATTCTGCCCAATCACAAGTAATGTTTTCAGTCTGCCAGATTTTAAAAAATGCTCACACCCTCTCAGACCTCATAAATCTACGAAATAAGGGTTTTCCGAGAGATTGAAATCACACCATCTGTGTTGCGTCTCTATGTCTCTCTCGCTCTTGATTCTGTCCTGTCTCTACCAGAAGTCACGGCGGTGGTAGGCATCAGGGTCGCAGTATTTAGTCACCACCACTCTGTTGGCGAATTTCCTTCCTGTTAATCCTTGCATGGCCTTCTGGGAGTCAAACACTGACATAAACTCCACAAAGATCTAAGACAAAGAAAAAAGGAAAACAAACACCAGGTTTTAATGGTTTAATTTAAAATTTTACATTCACATGTACAAGTAGGTGTCAAACCTTTCCAGTGCCAGGAACTTCTAAACCGTCAACAGGCCGTGGGATCTCGATGCTCTTGACCTGGCCGTATTTGGAGCACTCGTCTCTGACGTCTTCAACGATTTCCTCATACTCTTCATCATCCAGCAGCTCCTCTGGTGCCACCATGTTCATCAGACACAATACCTCTGTAGGAATGCCTCCCATCTGAGTCACTGAGGTGTTCATAAGACCTGGTACTTGTAAGGTGACTGGAGTCTGGTTTATGCCCGTCTTCAGAGGAACGAACAAAGGTTAGAATACAAGGAATGGGAAGAAGAAACAGATTCCTTATTCTAAAGTCTATATGGAGTACATCGGAGCTCAGCAACTCATAAAGGTACTCAAGTTGCACAAAAATTTGACAAACACATTCACACTCTCCCTTACCAGTGTGGTGTTTTTTGAGCCGACGCTGGCTCTCTGGACCAGGAGTTTCTTGTCACCAAGCTGCATGCCGTTTAGCCCTGCGATGGCCTGTGATAGTGAACAGTGTGCCTTGGAGAGGTTAATATAGGTGTCAATTAACCGCTCTGATACGCCTCATCTTAGCCCCTATTCTAGCCCATGAGGTTTAATAATGTTGTAAGCTTATGTAATTTGCTGTGGGATTTTAGAATAAATATACACAGCCATTCAAAAGATTGGGGTCACTTGACTGAAATGTTTCTCATGATCTTAAAAACCTTTTGATCTGAAGGTGTATGCTTAATGTTTGAAATTAGTTTTGTAGACAAAAATATAATTGTGTCAACATATTAATTTATTTTATTACAAAACTAAAATTTTATTTAAAAAAAAAAAAAAGTTTGAAATTGATGACCTGGACCAAATAATAAAGAAAAAAGCCAATAAGTGCCCAACATAGATGGGAACTCCTTCAATACTGTTTAAAAAGCATCCCAGGGTGATACCTCAAGAAGTTGGTTGAGAAAATGTCAAGAGTACATGTCTGCAAATTCTAGGCTAAGGGTGACTACTTTGAAGACGCTAAAATATAACACAGTTTTTATTTATTTGGGATTTTTTTTTAGTCACAGAATAATTCCCATAGTTCCATTTTTGTTATTCCATAGTTTTGACGACTTTACTATTATTCTAAAATGTAAAAAAATAATAATAATAATAATAATAATAATAAAGAATGAGTAAGTGACCACAAACTTTTGAATGGCTGAGTATGTTTTTAATGCTTACAACATTTAGATCTAAAGGAGGTTGGAGTATTAATCTGTGATTTTTCTACATCACCTGGTCACTGATATTGACGTCAACATATTCACAGAAGGCATAGCCCTTAGAGAGACCTGTAGCGCTGTCTTTCACAAGGTTAAAGGCCTTCAGGGGACCAAACGATGTCAGCAATTCCTTCACCTGTAGAATAGCAGAAATCATCTTTCAGATTACAGCTTACAGTGCCTTTTACTATCACAGGAAATTAAATACATAAATACCACAAGCTCCTTTAATGAAAATTAATTAAATTAATATTTCACAAGTTACAGAAAACAAGGAAAATGCTCTCTGAAATGATTAAGGTGAACTGCATTAAAGGCCTGAATTTTAGAACCTTTCAGTGCATCAATTCGGTTGAGAGGACAGAAATGTTTCATAGATATCCTTGTAAAGAACGACAACAAAGAGGCTGTTCACACCGAATGTATTATTGCATCCATCTGCACCTCGCTTTTTTCAGTGTCTTGCACAGAAGATGCTGTCAAGTACAAAGAACTTGACATTTTAAAAACGTGTTGAGACACCTGACTTCTGTTCCATATCTGGACTCCATATAGACTTTAGAATAATGAATCTGTTCCATGCATCTAGCTTTTAATGCAAAAACTAGTGCTGTCAGTCGATAAACATTTTTTATCACGATTAATCGCATAATTTTTCAGTTACTCACAATTAATCACAGATTTAGAAAGTGCTGAAATTTGACACTATATATACTTTTTCCCCTGTAAAAATGCATTAATTTCATTTTTAGGAAAGAAAAAAAAAAATAGGTAACAACATAATGCTTGTGGCATGGGGGGGCGTGGTCATGTGTCTGTCTGCGGGAAAGGGAGAGCGGTAAGGTTTGTCACCAGGGTTGTGATAACTCTAACACCGGTCTCTCATTCTAGTGATGGCATAGGGAGACCTGATAAGGCATGCCAGAGCATCAGTGTGGGAGAGACTGCAGAGAGAGTTGTGGCTGCATGTGCCCGCCAGATTATCAAAGACTCCTTTGTGTGTATAATTGGCCGCTAAGTACCTTTTTTTGTTAAAGTTTTTGTGTGATGCTTAAGAGTAATAAAATACTCACATTGACAGTTTGTTGCCTCCTGACTCCTCCATTGCCCACGAACCTAAACCTATCACATGCTTTATTAACATTTTCCAAACAAAGCCTTCCACAATATAAAGATAGAAATGGAATAAAATAGCACCAATTTAAGTAACATTAAATGTTTCCCAAAGTCTTAGTGGGGGGATTTAAAGAACAAACCTTTCCATAGGTTGCATATTTATTGCTATGGGCATTAAATCTCTTAAACTCTCATCCTCCACAATATTAATCAGCTGGCAGACTGTGGCTATCTGCTTTTCCGCAATCGTAGAGCCACGTTCATAATTCGCTTCAAGGCGTCAATGCCAGCATCAAGCTTTGAACTCCACATGAAAAAGAGCTGCAGACAATGTTTTTGTGATAGTTAAGACTCGAAGTGCTTCTGTGGTAGTTAAATTGCACATAACAGGAGCAGGAAAGTACTTGATTTCTGTCACAAGTCCCATCTGGGCTTGTTTTGTACAACACATAGCATTAAGAGGTCCTTTCTCCATCACTTGATCATAGACACGGAATCTCTGTTGTGTGTGTGTGTTGTGTACATCAGTGTAATGACTCTGGGCGGAAACATTAACATATCACAAAGGTTCCACCCTGGTTCGACCAGTGTTTATGCTGGTTTATGCTTTATTAATGATAAATGCATTAATCACAATTAAGAAAAATTGCGTTAAACTTTAATTAATCGCATGCAATCACAAGTTAATTTTGACAGCTCTAGCAAAAACACATTCGGTCTGAACAGCCCCTTAATCTGTCATTTGCGCTCCTATCAGGGGTTAAGGACCACACGCCCACAAAAGACATTACGCCATGTCAAGTAATACAAAATAGTTTTGGTAAAACAATAATTCATAGTTTTGACTGAACTTGAACATAAGGCAACTAAAAATGTACTGGGAAATCAGTTCTGCTCTACCTTATATACAATCAGGACAGTTAACTCTGCATTATGACAGTGATACTTTGTCAGTGACAGGAATGTGTTGCCACAAAATGACATTTTGACACAAACCTGGTCATCGTTGAGGTAATTTGGCAGACCGCCAATGAAGAGCTTATGGGCAGAATCTGGCACCACTGTGGAGACAACACCTACAGAGAGAGTATCCTTAAATCACTCTATACTCAAGTTTGAACACAAAATAATGACTGGAGAGAGTAAAACCTTGAGCTCTGGGCATTAATGCAAAAGCTTGTACATAATAGAATTAAGAGAGCAAAAGAGAGACATGCCTGGGACATAGACACTGGGATTTTCACTCATTCCTGGTAGAGGTTGGTAGTCATGTGGTCTGCGAATCTTCAGACTCTGGCCCTGAAAAATTATGCCATCAAAGGCCATGGCCTGTGTTGTCTCATCCACCGAGCGGAACTGTATTACCACAGCATAAAAATACAATTTTCATTATGTTCTCGAAACTTCTAAAAGCATATGTGAGGATCTATAAAAATGAGCTCTACTGCTCTTAACAAAAACTGACTTCCAGAAAGGCAAAGTTCTTGTCCTGGTTGATCTGCACAGCAAGGACAGGGTTCCCTGGGGCCTGAGTCAGGCCACCCAAACGCATCTGAGCATTGAAGAAGTCCATCATAGACTCCTATCAGAGATTAGAGAACAATGCTATTATCAAACCAAAATAAGAAAAAAGCAAAACATCCAACCTCACCGGATCACAAGTGATGAGAAAAAGCAACTCTTTTCAGCACATTTCTGATGAAGATTCTGAAAAAGAATCTGTTTTAATCCAGGTTAAAGATCATCACACCTTCTAATACACCAAAACACCTATCTGATGGATGTCAGGGATAATAAACTTCACCTCTGTGATGCCAAATGGGATGTTGCCTACATACAGCCGTCGGGCCTGTCGGGTCATTTGGCTGCCCACAACGGGAACAGGTGTTGGGGTCACGGCCAGACCCTCAGGGGTCATTGTGGGCAGCAGAGCAGTTGCCGGGATCTGACCAGCAGCTAAGGCCAAAGTAAGAGGATGTTAGACATATGGGAAAAAGAAAGAGAGAAAGAGAGAGAGAGACACTTGCCTTGCATTGCTTTGTACTGCATGGGTGTGATGTGTTCAAAACCAGAAGGAGGAACATCCCAATACTTTTTCACTTTAATCTTTTTCTTCTCACGGTGTGGGGAGCGACTGCACAGACAGAAAGAGAAATCAACACAGACAAAATCTGTTTCAAATGGTATTTGAAAATCTAGAGATACCCCAGAGGGCACTCGAAAAGCCTTTAGGGAACACTCAAAGCAGCAGAATTTTTCAGACGGACCTGCTGGTGTAAAAAATATCCCCAATAATTTCAACAATCCACATTTCTCCATGTACCTGCGTCTGTGTCTGCGGTCTTTGCTATCTCCATGGCGCTCTCGACTGCCTCTCCTTTCTCGGTCTCCGTCCCGGCTCCTTCTTTTTCTGTCCCGGTCTCTGCTGTGACTTCTCGAGCCACTACGCCGATGGTGCTTGTTCTCTTTGTCCCGGTCCGCTGTAGATATGAATTGCAAAAAAAATAAAAAAAATAGCATATAATAAACACTTCCTTCAAATCAACATGCATACTAGATGTTTATTCAAACTGACAACTTCTTGCTGCTGCTCTTCTGTTAAACGGATAGTTCACCCAAAAATGCTAATTCTCTCATCATTTACTCACCTTCATATCATCCCAGATGTGTATGACTTTCTTCTGCTGAACACAAAGATTTTTAGAAGAATATCTCAGCTCTGTAGGTCCATACAATGCCAGTGAATAGTGGCCAGAACTTTGAAGCTCCAAAAAGCATATAAAGGTAGCATCAAAGTAATCCATACGACTCCAGTGTTTAAATCCATGGCTGAGTTCACAATTGCATACTACTTCTGCCATATCTAAGGCAGAAATAGTAAGAGTGGTATGGTAATATGCAATTCCGAACTCAGCGCATATCTTCAGAAACGATATGATGGGTGTGGGTGAGAAACAGATAAATATGTAAGTCCTTTTTTACTTTAAATTGTCCTCCCTGCCCAGTAGGTGGTGCTATGTATGAAGAATGTAATTTGGCAAAAACAAAAGAATGTGGAAGTGAAAGAGTAGATTTATGTTAAAAAAAAAAAAAGTACTTAATTATTGATCTGTTTCTCATCCAAACCTATAATATCACTTCTGAAGACATGGATTACACCAGTGGAACCTTATGGATTACTTTCATGCTGCCTTCATATGCTTTTTGGACCTTCAAAGCTCTGGTCACCATTCACTTGCATTGTAAGGTCATACAGAGTTGAAATATTCTTCTAAAAATCTTCGTTTGTGTTCAGCAGAAGAAATACAGTCATACAAACAAATGAGGGTGCGTAAATGAGAGAATTTTCATTTTTGGGTGAACTATTCCTTTAATCAGTAACGACCCATAGCTTGTGAAAATGCATGTATTTTGCATTGTTCTAATTTAATAGTATTTGGTAATTTTCTTTTAATGACATGCACAGGTCTGTGCAAAATCCATGTTATCCTAGCATGATTTGAGAATGGCCCAAAGAGTCTGAACTTACACAGCCAATGTCACAAATTTGCATATTTCTATTTATTATTATTATTTTCATTTTATTTATTTTTTTGGCCTAATAACTGCACATTTACTATGAAAAAAAAAAAAAAAAACACCTCGGTTCATTCCCATGTTCAAATTCGATTTCGAATTCTATATTTTCAATGTATACCCAGACTATTGAACCCCACTGTACATTAATGTCATCTCCGTGAAACCACTCCCCCTGTGCAAAACTACCCAACACTTTACAAATGTTTTGACGGGTTGCAACGCATTTAAGACACGTCAACATTTAATTTGCTTGTTTCTTTGTATAATAACCCTGATACCTATTTTTACAGCAAAGATCATCCTTCAGGCTGCAGCCACGTCCAGCTGCCAGACCAATGAAGGGATCTTACAACCACTCACTGACTAACCATTACAACCACATTAACCGAAACACATGCTCAAAACCTCATTTGCACCAGGTATACAGCTTTATTTCTAACCTTGCTTGTTTTCGGTCAGCTGTCTCTCAAACTCGTCAAAATCGGACATTTTCCAGCGACTCCAATATGCCGACTGAGAGTAAAACGGGCTGGCTAGCTAGCAGTTAGCAACTCAGTGACTGCGAATATCTCTTAAACAAAAAATGAAGTCCACAACAAGCGTGAAGAAATTAAGAAACTACTGTTTCTGTGAGAGAAAGCTGCGAGGCGGGGAAAGCAGAGCGTAGTTTAATGAAAGCAGAGGGGGCGAGCTGAAGTCTTCCAGAAGCGCCCAGCACATAAAAAGACTAGCATGAGGAACGTGCTTTCAAAGAAACCGCGAGAAACACAGAAGCACCAACAGCTGTGCAGGAATAAAGAAGTGCTCTGCTCGTGCGAGAGCTCATATATTCCTGAAAACTACGTTGATGCCTTAATAGCAGCCTGTATTTCCAACAAAATCTCTGAAACGCCAAGGCCGTAAGTGCCCTCGCTAAGGTCAATAGCCACTTCCAAACACTTCCGGTTCAATTTCGCATTTCAAGTCACTAAATACATTCTCAAATACAGCGTCTCGAGTGCAGCAGCTGTTTCCAGGATCGTGTGTATGCATTTAAAATGAAAACACGCACACAAATACACGTTTTCCGTGCAATAACTAAAAGAATAAACGCTGGCCGATTGTGCGTCTGACGGCGCCCCCTACTGGATGATCGGCTCATTGGCAATGAGCAGCAGCGCTGGGCTCTCATCTGGACATGTGTAGTGTGTTGCAGCGATTGTGCTACATTGTTTTAATCAAGAAATCATATATTTTAAGGACACACACAGATTAGTGTATAACTTTGTGTTATATCGCGTCGTCACAAAAACCAGGAACTTACAGTGTGTGTGCTGCTGTCACGAGTCTGCTGGTGGTGTTGTGTGCTTTGTTTACTCATATAAACTATAGTGAGTGTTTCAACAGTTTCACCTCTAAGAGGAGTGGGTGGACACTAAAATAGCTCATCTAGACACGGGGCAGCGGTGACCTGAGCTGTCTTTATTGCGGCCTAAAACTCCCCCATTCCTATTTGCATTACAAACAGTAAGTAGCCTACCGTTTGTTTGCTTTTGAATGTCATTAACAGTAAGTGAGGAGGATTCACTAACTTACACGCATGACTACTTACTTTCACTTCTATTGCTACAATGGTTGTCTCAAATCCTATGGAATTCTTTGGACATCATAGGCGCCATCTAACGTTCAGACACGCATGTGACGTCCATAAATGCTTTCTAGATAGGCAGCTCACTAGATTCTTGAGACACAGCCAGTGTCATTGAGACGTTTTTGTATCTTATTTGATGTACACTCTTTTTTAGGGCTCTTATGTTTATACCGAAAACTTTAGGTGGCGCTGTCAGACACATGGGCCCATGATATGTATTACACTAGTCTAGTGTATGCACAAACATACCATATTGTGGTGGGTACAACACACTTCAGACTTTAATACCTGGTTGTCTCCTTAGTGGCAAGAATTGGCAGACTATCCACCAAAGGCTCAGTGCTGTTATTGTGTGACATGCAGGAGAAGTTCAGACCCAGTATTTTCCAGATCACAAACATTGTGAGCAATGCTGCAAGATTGCTACAGGTACAGCACCCTCAGTTCATCAGAACTACTTGTGTTTGTAATACAACACAATCTCTTTCACCTATATAGCCCTTAACATATGCTGTCATCACTGCATCTTGACAACTGTCTGCTTTTATATCTATAATTTATATAGAAGCTATGCTTATCTTTACATAGTGTAAAAATAATGAAGATTTGGGTGGATAAAGTGGGACTTTTAACTGTAAACAAGCACAAAACACACAAGGGACTCTTATTTTGAAATTATGGTGACTTGGACTTTTTATAGCTTATATATTCATAAGAGTATATACAGTTGTGCTCAAAACTATGCATACCCTGGCAAAAATTGTGAAATTGTAGCATTGATTTTGAAAATATGACTGATCATGCAAAAAAAAACTGTCTTTTATTTAAGGATAATGATCATATGAAGCCATTTATTATCACATAGTTGTTTGGCTCCTTTTTAAATCATAATGATAACAGAAATCACCCAAAAGGCCCTGATCAAAAGTTTACATACCCTTGAATGTTTGGCCTTGTTACAGACACACAAGGTGACACACACAGGTTTAAAATGACAATTAAAGGTTAATTTCCCACACCTGTGGCTTTTTAAATTGCAATTAGTGTCTGTGTATAAATAGTCAATGAGTTTGTTAGCTCTCACGTGGATGCACTGAGCAGGCTAGATACTGAGCCATGGGGAACAGTCAAAAACCTGTCAAAAGATCTGCGTAACAAGGTAATGGAACTTTATAAAGATGGAAAAGGATATAAAAATATATCAAAAGCCTTGAAAATGCCAGTCAGTACTGTTCAATCACTTATTAAGAAGTGGAAAATTATGATATTTTATTATTTGTCTCCGACCCTTCTAGATCTATGCCTTGCCTCCACAGAATTATTAAATCCTTCTCCAAGTTCTCAGGATACAAAGTCAGTTGGTCTAAATCCAAAGCTTTGGCTCTGACAGCATACTGTCCAGTAGTGGCTTTCCAGCCGGGCACTTTCCAGTGGCCCAAACAGGGCAATAAATATTTAGGTATTTTATTTCCACCAAATTTGTCTGACTTATTTAGAGTTAATTTTGACTCCCTAATAAAAAGATTTTCGAGCGGTGTGGACAGGTGGGCTTCACTGCATTTATCGATGACTGGGAAGGTCAATGTAATTAAAATGAATTGTATTCCAAAATTCAACTACCTGCTACAGTCACTCCCTATAGATGTCCCCCTCTCTTATTTCAAGGAATTTGATAGCATAGCGAAGTCTTTCATTTGGAATGGTAAGCGTCCCAGATTGCACTTCAACAAATGACATAGGCCGATTGACAAAGGTGGACTAGGCCTACCCAAGCTTTTGTTTTATTATTATGCTTTGGTCTCAGACATTTGGCTCATTGGTCGCTTCCACCTGAAAGGGCCCCTCTTTGGTTTTGTTTTGAACAAGAAGTTCTTGCCCCTATTTCGCCATTACAGGGCCTGTCTATCAAATTAACCGGTGAAATTAAGTTACACCCAGTCATCTCACATTTGAACTCTGTATGGACAAAAGTGTCCAGAGTATTTAATTCAGACATTTATTTGAATGCTGCTTCGAGTCGTGCGTTCTTTTGTCACGTGACAGCCATATACAATATGCACACACACAGGAAACAGAAATGATTAGTTCACCTCTTGAGTCTTCTTGTCAGAGTCGTTCGTTCTTTTGTCATGTGACAGCCGTATATGCTATGCATTGCTCACACAGGAAACAGAAGTTATTAGTTCAACTCAAGTCATCTGGTCCGAGTCGGCTGTCACAAACGACTCATACAAGAAGATTCAATCTAGAGGTGAACTAATCTTTCTGTTTCTCATAATTTGTCCTTTTATTTGGCTGCATTATCATTTTTTCCTTATTGGGACTATAATCAAAATTTGCGAAAGCAGACGTGTTGGTGGGATTTGACTATTGAAAATTGAACATTTTAATTTAATTCTGCTCAAATGAACGAAATGACTTGAATAAAGATTCATTCATTTTGCTGATCGAGACTCAAAGATCCAAGTCAGTAAAATGATCCGATCTTCCCATCACCCTCGGTGGAAGGAGGGGCTTCAGCATCCTCTATGGACCATTCTTCCAGTGCTGCGAGGGACACACATCATTATGATCATCAGACCCGCCGAATACGACAGCACTGTGCTCATTCATAGAGGGCCGGAGGTCATCATGTGCGCACCTCACTGGCGAAGATGCTGCATGGCAAGGTCAAGGGGCTCGTGGGGCTTGCGCTGGCGCAAGATCCTCCTCGATTTCTTCCAGCTCTGTCTCGTGGCACCGCCATGCTACCTCATGTGGTCCCTCAAAACTTAACACAGAGGAAGCAGTCGGGAGGGCGCGTGAGGCGGAATTGTCCCTCAGAACGAGGGTTTTGAGACTCATGTCCTCACAGTGAGGGCAGTCTGCCCCCATGAGAGCTGCTTTGGCATGGGCGGCCCAGACAGCGAACGCAGCTCTCATGTTGGTCTGAAGGAGCGTTGTGTCGCTCACAGGAACACTTGCGATATGACATCTTTAAAAAGATGCATACACACAAGCGGATCTTTTATGAGTTTTTTACGTCACTTGGACGGAATAATACAATATATGTGTATATATATATATATATATATATATATATATATATATATATATATATATATATATTTACACTGGCTGCCAAAAGTTTGGAATAATGTACAGATTTTGCACTTATGGAAAGAAATTGGTACTTTTATTAACCAAAGTGGCATTCAACCGATCACAGTGTATGTAAGAATTCAGTGAAGCTGTCAGCTGAGGACATGTGAGGTATCTATTTCTCGAACTAGAGACTCTGATGTACTTATCCTCTTGTTTAGTTGTCCTTCCACATCTCTTTCTGTCCTTGTTAGAGCCTGTTGTCCTTTGTCTTTGAAGACTGTAGTGTACACCTTTGTATGAAATCTTCAGGTTTTTTTTTCAGGAAGCGGGTAGATGTGTTACTGAGCGAAGAACCTGATCTAGCGGCGAGGTGGAGAGACTTCTTCGCCAGAACACTAGAGGGGGCGGCTGAATCTTTCGCTGCAGGTGCTGAGAGTCAGGCGAAGGACGTCCTGATGCATCTGCAGGGAATCTCGTCCGCTGATGGGTATCATGTGTGCACCTAAAAGGGTGGGGCTCAAACACCATTGCCAATCATAAGATTGGCGTTATGATACAAAGGCTTCTACTAGGTCATGGAAATGGAATTCCCCAAAGTGTTCAGCAATGTCTCGTGAACTGAATCGAAAGGGAACACTGGAAGTGGGCGGGTAAACTCCAGAATGGGGCAGGATTACTCCAGAAGGGGACTGGGCCCAATCCAAAAGGGGGTGACACTTACACACACTGTTAGGGTAAGGTTTGGGTTTGGTTCTCTGTATGTCTTTGCTGGCAGTTTGGAGCACCCGCCCCTTTTTGGAGCTCGGCCTGCAGCTATATCCTTCTCAATTTTTGACTCTCTAGTATGGTTATGTTTAGGAGTAGGTGTTACCAATGACTCCCTACTATGGTTAGGTTTAGGGGTGGGGGTAGGGGTGGTCTTTAAGGATAGGGACAAATCAGGTAGTGGGGAGTATGAATGTGGTGGGGAGTCAAAATTTGCCACAACAGCGGAACAGCTCTTAAACATTCTGACCAATGATGGAACAATTTGCTCACATGTAAATTCTATTAACATAATTTTGGTCCATTTTGAAATGTTGAAAGCAAACTGAATCAAGAGGAAGATGCAACACTGAAACAACAATTTTAGCCCCTGTTTTGGAACAAATCAAACAAGCTACATGTCTGAAAATGCTGTTGCTTTTGCCTTAGTTGTTAAAAAAAATGGCAGTCAGCCAGAACCATATTTATACTGTAACCATATTTATACTCTCTCAGGCATGTCGAATCTTGGGCATCCACCAGATTTGGACAGAACAGTACCCTAAAGGTCTGGGGGCTGATGGGTTGAAGCCTCATGCAAAGACCAGTTTTTCCATGCTGTCTGGGAGTGTGAACAGCTCACTCAAGTGTTTGGGAGATCCTCAGTAAGTCATAATGTGTGGAATTGAGGCTCAAGCGTGCATCGTGATAATGTCAATTGGGATGTTTAAGCCAATGCCATGGCACATTTTCACATACAGTTATCATCTCTGGATCATGCTATTTAGGTTTTTCATTCTTCTGTAGTGCACAACCTATGATCTCCTGGAGCGGGGCATGGAGGGACATATTGTAGCAGATGCTGTCTCCTCTCGAAGGTATAAACAACTTTAGGGTTTCCTTGTTTTTTGTCAGAACAAATAACAAAAAGGTTGTGATATTTTATTTTATTAACTTGAAGGTATTTCATGATAATACCAAAGTATGATAACTTATGTCTTAAAAGCAATACAAAAAAGAAGGACTGCTACATGCCTTATGACACACACCTATATCTATTCAAACACAAACTCAAGTCTAGTATTGTATATTTCAACAGTGATGGATGGCCTTTTAAGCCCTTGTCTAAAGTTCCAGAAACAGGAGCATTTTTACAAGAGTGTTAGCATGCAGACATATCTCCATTTGTTCAGGGGGTTGTGCAGAATCTGCAGTAAGTCAAGCCTTTAACCAATTATGAAGGTGTTGAAAACATATTTGCCTTTAATTTTTCAGTCAGACAGATCGGCTTTTTGCGCTGTCACGACTGAAGCAGAGTGGGGCGTTTCTCACCACTACAGAGGGAGTTTTACTGCAACTAGTGCAGGATGCCAAGCACCCTAATTTTAAAGAGATACATGTCTGTCTGTCTAGGTAGTTGAATGGGACTAGTTCCACTGAAAAAGAAAAAATTCTGTCATCATCATCAAATTCCTGTCTGCACCTCACACAAGGCCTATGCCTTTATAAGGGATATAGCACAGAGGTTGCACTGACTACTTTTGTTGTGCTTTTTTTAACTATCCCTTTTTTAAGAACCTTGTTATGAAACATTATGGAAAATTGTATGACTTCAGAAGGGATTTCTTAGCTTGATGTAATGGTAGGTTTAACTTGAGTGTGCTTGTTTGTGTGAACTAGAGAGTATGAGGAGGCCCTCAGATGGCTGGGATTTTGTGGTAAGTAAAATCACGTTCGGCCATTGTGGCATTCATGTTGTTACCTGTCCTTTATCTGTGCACACAGATCCAGAAGCTGTTGGCTCACCCCTCCCCTGATACAGGCCTGCTGGCCTTCCTCAGCTCTCTGTAGGGCCAGTCACACAGCACACCCTACAGACATTATTACATAAATTACTATAACTCAGCACAAACAGCTCTCTGAACCATCTCATTGGACTCCTGTGAGCTCTGTGCTCTGTTTGCATAATCATACAGTACTTTAAAAGAAATGCATATTTTAATTTTTTTGTGTAATTTCTTGTCAGTAATCAGTAACAAGGAATCAAAGAAGAGTTAAAAAGTTCAAATGAAGAGTTATTTTCTATTAGGGATGCGCACAAGTAATCAACTAATCGAGTACTCGTTCAGCATCAGCTAATTGACTTAAAAATACTACTCGAAAATCGCAAATGTATTGTCTTTTGCATATTTGTAGGCAATGCTGAATTATACTGTATTTTTCACCAAGTCTAGCAGTCACAACCAAATAATTAATGCTATGAGGATTGTAAAGAAATGTAATGATAATTTAATTAATGCATATTGTTTTTTTTGTTTGTTTTTTTTTTTTTTTGCTTTCAAAGCAAACACAAAGTTTAAGTTAGCTTATTTAGAAACCATTCTTGGTGACATTTGTGAATAAAACAGAATATAAATTTAATGGATGTGCCATACCTGTTAACTTACATTTTAATTTACAAGTAATAGATTACTTGTTTTTTTGTGGGTTGGTGTACTCAACTACAAAGTTCCTCAATAATTCTCATCCCTATTTTGTATTAAATTCTGTACATGCATCACACTAAAATGAGAATAAAGCTTCCTGTACCATAATAGAGGCCTTTTGTATATTAATGCATATGGTGTGTATATGGGTTATGATAAATACCATTGTAATTATACATAGTTTCTGACTTTTGTTACTAATGTTTTTTCTTAATGCATTATGGCATGAGCATTGTTTCCCAACTTTGTTTGCCAAATGTACCCCCAAAAATGTGTCATATTTAACTCATTTGATACTGTATAACATTTAGCATTATCTTTAATATTATAAAGTCACTTAAAAGTCCAAATAGTACATGTTCTGCTATGAGTGTCATCCACATACATTTTTTAAACTTGCATTCATTACAAACATTATTTTGTTTTCGTACCCCATGGCTTACACATACCCCTGGTTGGAACTGACAGAGTATGAAGTGTGAACTGCACTAGGACGTTAAGATCACTGTGGGCCAAGTAAATCTGAATGGAAATTATTACAGTGAGTTCCCGCCTACAGCTCCACTCATGACCTATTTCAGCATTGAAACAGGAACTTACTCACCAGTAAAACATTATTAGTGCAGCCATGATAGAAAGGAGGAGAGAATGAGAGAGGGGAGGAGAAACATAGAGAGTGCTCAAATGTCAAATGGAGGGTGGAGTGTGTGACATTCAACACAGGCAGAAAGGGAGGAGGAATGAGAAAGAAAGGGAAGAACTTTTTTCCGATAGTTTTTTCTTCTCCCAAATGCAACAATAATACAAAAAGAATTGACTTAGACACTTTTGCTGGCGAATGAATGCTGCAATAAGCAGAAAGGAGAGAAGAGAGAGGAGTAAACATTTGCTGAACTCCCTTAGGTACTCCTGTGTAACAGATGACAGCATTAAAAATTGACACAGTGTGAAGTCTGTGGCCTCTTGACAGAAGGTATGTTTTTCTTTCCTTCCTTTTCTTCTACTGGATCTCTTACTCTGCAAACATACAGAGTTTATCTCTCAGTATACTGGGAAAGAATGTAAGTTTATCTAACCTTAGTATTAATAATTCTAATGCTTGAAGAATCTCTGTTTCTTTTTCAAGCCATAACATCATGAATTATAAATGAGATTCTGTGGATATGCGCTTTCTGTTGCAAATCATTGAAATCCTATTGTCTTGCAGCTGTTTTTGACATGAAATTATATACTTGGTTAAATAGTTCATAGTTAAGATGGAATGCGTAGAAAAACAGTATTACATAATGTTTTGTTTTCACTGCACCGCAGACGTTCCCTTGAGCATGACTTCAGAATTGGACTCTAGTTTGACCAGCATTGACTGGCTTCCCCAATTGGGAATCAGCACCTTGCGTTCAGGAAAAGAAAGAGTGGAACGAAAGAAAGAGCGAGGAAAAGAGAAGGATATCCCTCCCATACCTACAGCGTCCCCTGCATCTTATTCCAAAGGGAAGCCTCCACACAGCTATGCCACTCTCATCGCCATGGCAATTAGTTCGGCCCCTGAAAGAAAGCTGAGTTTGAATGACATTTACACATGGATCAGTGATACATTTCCTTTTTATAGCAGAGCAGGAAGAGGATGGAAGGTAAACACTATATGACCACTTCCTCATTAAATTGTGCCATGATGCGACGTTATGTATGCAGTTGTGCATGAACAGGGTTAATTGAATACAACTTTATTGTTAGGCTTCACACCTTTATTTATTTGATAAATAAATCTACAAAGAAACTATTTTGCAATGTAGCTGAAAGTTTAGATTTTTGGTTCTTATATTAACCCAGTGAAGTTCATTGTGAATCTTCAGCATCTGTTCCATTTCCACAACATTTTCAACATTGCACCATTTATTATTATACCATTCTATGTGCTTTTTGATGCTTTTGGAGTCTTGGCCTTAAAGACCTAGGCAAGGCAAGTTTATTTATAAAGCACATTTCATACACAGTGCAATTTAAATGGCTTTAAATGTAAATGATAAAGAAAATAAAAGATAACAAGAAAATAAAAATAAGAATAAAAAGACAATTTATGACAAATATATATATATATATATATATATATATATATATATATATATATCTCATCTGCTTTTCTGGGTCAAATTCAACTCTTAAATTTACTGCAAAAGGCTCTCTGTAACTTAGGTGTCTATTTAATGGAAATATACCCTGAAAAAATCCTATCAATCAGGTTTAAACTATTACTGATCATATAAAATATAAAACTATAACGGATCAGTAAACTATAAAGAGGTATGCACCCAAAACCACTGCTGCTACTTCCATTTCCAGAATCCGACTAATGGGACAATAGTCTGTTGGATTACAAAGATTCTAGACATTTGATAGACATAATATTGACTTGAATGGCCAAGGAGCTCTGGTTTTGTATCATACCCTACTGTCAAAAGCAAAACTTCTGTTTTTATTTAGGCACAGACTCAAAATGAACGACTGATTTTCATTGTGGCATACTTAAATATGATTTATTAAAACATTTTTACTGATTTGTGGTTAGTGTGCAATGACGAACTGTAGGTGTGTTTATATTTTACAGGAAACGCTTTGCAATCTGTTCCCAAGTATTTCCTGAGTGAAGCCAACTGATTTGTGATGCTATTTTACTTGAAATGGTGCATATTCTGACTATTTGAGGAGCCTGTGCATGCTGAGTTGGAAAAAAACTGATAAAAGATTTTAGGAGATGATAAGATTTTGACATATAAAATCAAAACTCTCTGTTTTCAACCCAGAACTCAATTCGGCACAATCTATCCCTCAATAAGTATTTCCGGAAAGTTCCTCGACCACAGAGTGACCCTGGAAAGGTGATGTAGTCACATTTTATCTTCAGTTATATATGAGATTTATTCATCAGGAATACGAGAGACTATTAACTGCCACACTATTAAATCCTTGTTGAACCTTCAGACAGCTCTTTAAAACATCTTACAGGAATAGTTCACCCAAAGAAGGAAATTTTTGTTATTATTTACTTTCCTTTATATCGTTCCAAATCCATATGACTTTCTTGCTTCTGAGGAGTACAAAAAGAGATTTTTAAAGAATGTCGTTTTCACTGATTTACATACAATAACTATTGATATTGAGTTGATTGAAAGCTTAAACAAGCACCCAAAAGTGTCTTAAAAGTGAATTCCATAAGACTTTCATCATCCATATTCCATGCATAATAATCTAAGTCTTCGGAAGCCATACAATCACTTTGATTTGATTTGAAAGTGAATAACAACTTAAATTATGGTCTGTTAACAATACATTAATCAACTCATGTATACAATGGCCAAATCAAATATGGTAACATGTCAGTAACATGAAACTCATTGGTATTGTGTTATGACATCATGATGTTTGGTCACGAGATGTACAAGAACCAGTGAGGTTTGATGCTGTTGACAACTTGGAATATGATGCACGAGGCACATGAACTTCTTTTGTGACACTTTTGGTAGCTTTTTTAAGCTTTGAAGTGAGTCATTGTCAGCTGCTTTTGATTTGAAATTAGCAACATTCTTAGAAATATTTCCTTTTGTGTTCCTCAGAAGAAAGAAATTCATATGGCTTTGGAACGATATAATAATAATAATGGCAGAATTTTCATTTTTGGGTGAACTATTCCTTTCAGAGTTTGCTTCATATCCACATATCCATTTGCTCACCTATACTGAAGCTAAAAGAATCCACCTTTTCTGTTATCAGGGCTCATACTGGACGATGGATGGGTCACCTGATTTAACTCAACACAGAGGTGTTAAACGCCCTTATCCTGAAGAGGAGGTACATTACATACCGTAAAGCATGCTCATTTCATCAATGAAATAGTGTAGATGTATACTAAGATCAAGAGTATTCCCTTCACTGACACCTCCATCCCTGATCCAGGCTTCATTCCCAGAAGCCCAAGAGCCTGTCAATCAACCGGAGCCCCTCCCACCACTCCCAGATGTCAAGAGTACATTCTCTCCCCCTCCATGCAAGGTACAATGTAATTTCGTCTACTTTCTCTAATTCTATTAAGGATTAAGATCCATTCAGAGCAGAGAATGGGGAAGTAGATAATAGATGTGTGAATGGATTTTAGTTAATGTTTATTAGCTTTGAAGCCAGCTACAGTATATCAACTGGCGGCCATCTTTGGAATGCTATCGGGCAGCTATTTTTCTATGTAAACAAGCTGTGTACAAGATCAGCTCCCATCTACTCAAATGGGGAAAGACAGAAATCTCCAAAACGGTTGGTCAAAATTACTATCGAAGTACATATTTCAAATCAGCAGTAAAATCTGACAGCACTGGAATCATAAATTGTGGTTCTTTACCTCAGATTATGCTAGAATTTTTTTTCCCCAGCGTGTATAGCTAATGCGCATGTGCGTTCTTGATTTGATTGACTGGCGATGTCTGTATCTAAAAGGTGATTGGCTCTTTTACCCGTAATGTGGGACTTCCTTTCTAAAACCGTTGGGCATTCCAATTTCACCCATTTATTTTAATAGAAGTGGCCCGTCTCTGCTAAATTTTCTCTGGCTATAGGTTAGTATACTCCTGAAAGTATACCGTAGCAGATATTTAAATCTAAAAAA
This sequence comes from Myxocyprinus asiaticus, assembly GCF_019703515.2. Classification (NCBI taxonomy): domain Eukaryota; kingdom Metazoa; phylum Chordata; class Actinopteri; order Cypriniformes; family Catostomidae; genus Myxocyprinus; species Myxocyprinus asiaticus. The sequence goes on along the minus strand of NC_059359.1, from coordinate 29,009,464 downwards.
TTTACAGTTAAAATAATAATAATAAAAAAAAAAAATTCTTTCTCTTGTGGGAAAATGGACCAGAAATATTGATGAATGTCCCTCCACTCTAATAATACCACCTGCAACAACCTAGCAAGTAGCAAATCATTGGTCATGGCTGTGGCATAACTACAGTCTATTCTATATGTCCCATCCAAATTTCCTATTACAATAGCAAATATGTCAAATCAGTGATTTCATGGGACTTTATTGGAAAAGATACTGATATTGATAAGCCTGAAATGGATTCTACTACAACAAGTATTGTTTTCAGTCTGCTTTTACAATCAATTTAATTTTTAATGAATTTGTCTACATACATCATTTTGTATATGGCTTACTGTTTATCCAAATAAGTAATTAATTTGAGCTGGCTCTGTTTCCGCAGCAACGTCAAACTGCCCCAATTCCTGCATCTCTTCATTCCTCTATTCCTCCGAACCCTCATGTGGATCCCCCTCTCCGATTCTCCTTTGCTGATTTGAACCTACCAGACCTTTACAATTCCTTTCAGTCTCTCTGTCGCTCTGTGAGAGAGAGAGTCACCTCACATGGTAAGTGTGAACAACGAGTGGATTATGATGTTCTTTATCTTTTACTTACTATTTTCAGAGTCCTTATATCTATGAGCTCTTTTTGAGGAAGGTTTAACATTTATCTTCCTGAGGTTTGTGAATAATTCTCTTTTTTACTTCCTCTCATAGTGGACGTTCCCAATTTACTTGGACTTACCAACGACAGTACACCACTCCATACCCCAACCCTGCCTCCTCTCTCCCCCTGCCCCTGTCCGAACCCCAATAATAACCAATACACCAACCCAAACTCTACCCTAAACCCCCTTAATACTAATGGTAACTTCAACCCAAATACACTTGATACTAACTCTAGTTTCATCCCCAACTTACACCCAAACCACAACCAGAACCCCTCTAATATTCATTCAAATTCCAACACTGATCCTGACAAGCTGCTACATAGTAATGGTGAGTATACTTGTACAGTGGTGAAATGTGTCAACAGGATATAAGTGTTCTGATAGCCTGATCAGTGATCCGTATCATCTTATCTTCCTCCTTTTCTCTCTCAGTTGTTCCAGAAGACTGGTTCAGTAATGCCAACTCTTTGAGAGAGAGTTTCAGAATTGCTAGTAGTCTGGACTGGGCTAACATTGACCTCACCTGTCACCCTGGTCAGTACTCAGCTGCAAACTAGAATGAGATGTTTCTAACTCTAGGATGAAAAATTAAAATGTGAATATACAGTATTATAATAAATGTTAGTTTCCTTTCTCCAGTCTGATTGGACAAGCTGTGTTCCTAATATTTAGTAAGAGTGCTGATATTTAGTACAGCACTGGGATGCTTCATTAAACAAAATAACTGCCCACTTTGTGCCTAAAATTGTAAGTTACTCAATGCTAACTTGTTTTTATAGAACTATTGTATAAAAGCAATATCACATTTGCAATGTACAAACTCGCTGTTGTACTGAATACCTATGCTAATATTGAGTACAACAGCACTCTGTCTTGTGTTATATTGCTTGATTGTCTCAGTAAGGGAAATTTGATTTGGGCAATTTGTTTTAAAACAATTTTGGAAAAAAAGGTTTTACTTTTCACTCTGGATTTACAATTAAATTTCAAAGAGACACGTATCTAAAAGCACTATATTCTATGAAGTATCTAAATTGCTTAAAGTTTAAATAAATTATAAATGCATCCAAAAGACTACTAGACTACTTCACTATAAGGTAAAACAGAGTTATTAAGTGTCTCTATCTATTATCTTCTCATGTAGACCTGGTAGAGAGCATGCGTCAAGCTGAGCTCTGTGACTGGGCATTGGATTCGGCACTCTTCACCTCGCTCTGTGATTCGCTCAACCGTTTCTTCACTCAGAAGGGTCTCATTGGCTCCTCTTCTTGTGGCCCCTCCTCTGTAGCACAAATGACCCTACCTCCTCTCAGTATGCCGTCCACTAACCCTCCTACACTGGCTAGTTTGACTCAACCATCTCCACTGATCTACCCCTCCCAGATCCCTCCTGGTGAACCTCCCCTCCACAGTCCCAGGAGAACCCTGACCCCTCATGCCCAAAACCAGACACCACAGAGACTTCCAGGGCTGCAGCCCACAGCAAGCCAGCCTCTGACTCCTAACGGTGTGTTGAGAGAGAGTCCTCCTCATACTCATAATAGCAGTGGTTCTCAACTGGTGGGTCACGTCCCAAAATGGAGGACAGGTCTTTTCTTATTGGGACATCAGGGAAAGACAATGCTCAATGCAAATAATAAAATCCATCTAACTGTATAATCATTTTTTAAAAGGGAGAACAAATTTCCTGTATCTTTTGTTTTTGACTTCTGCTGCCACATGGCAGGAGATAGCCAAATTAGGCAGATGCCTGCATCCTCAAAAAGCATTAACAAAACTACACTGTAATAATGTTTTAAAAAAAAAAATTTTTTTTTAAATGACCAGACTATATTAAATATAGGGTCACTTGCAACAAGGATACACCACAATGTGTATTGTGCAGTGAATTACTGATTGCTGAGAGCATGAAACCATTAAAATTGTAATGCATTAACAAATTCTTCAAAATTGTATTTTCCTATTCAGCATATGACATGTTAAGAAAAGGACATATAGTTGGGACATTGGTAATATCAATACATTTCAATGTTTTTGTTTTTTAGGGACATTGTAGTTTTTTTTGTACTTTGTTCAATGCAAAATCTGGATCCTGATTCAAAACCAGCTGAGAACCACTGCCTTACAGGACCACTGCACATCTAAAGCTCATGTATTTACACTCAATGAGCACTTTATTAGAAAAACTATGGTCCTAATAAAGTGCCTGACGTGGTCTTCTGCTGTTGTAGCCCATTCGCCTCAAGGTTCGATGTGTTGTGCATTCTGAGATGCTATTCTGCTCACTACGTTGTACAGAGTGTTTATCAGATTCCCATAGCCTTTCTGTCAGCTCAAGGCAGTCTGGCCATTCTCCATTGACCTCTCTCATCAACAAGGCGTTCTGTCCACAGAACTGCCGCTCACTGGATGTTTTTTGTTTTTGTCACAATTCTGAGTAAAGTCTAGAGACTGTTGTGCGTGAAAATCCCAGGAGATCAGTAGTTACAGAAATACTCAAACCAGCCCATCTGGCACCAACAATCCTGCCACAGTCAAAATCACTGAGATTTTTTCCAAATCTGATGGTTGATGTGAACATTAACTGAAGCTCCTGACCCATATCTGCATGATTTTATGCATTGCACTGCTGCCACACAATTGACTGCTGATTAGATAATCACATAAGTAGGTGTACATGTGTTCCTAATAAAGTGCTCAGTGAGCATATACTGTACCTTTCACCTGTTCAGCTTCATCAATCTACCCTGTCCTTATATAGTCATTCTGAGACAGATATATTCATAGAGGGAATGACTGTTGCTATATTGGTCTAATTGCTCAAAACAACCTAACATGATGCCATTTTTTCTCATGCAGCACTTCAAGCTCATCCACCTTTGAAGAATCTTCATAGCAACAGTGAGGAGATCCAGGATGACTTTGATTGGGATTCCCTAATTGAGTGATTTTTTTTTTTTTTTTTTACTTTTTGGCAAACATAAACTTATAGAATACACAGTAAATAAAACACATCATGAGCCAATTTATGAGACAAAGCCACAGTATTTGTCAAGGACGTCACGAGGCCAACACATTAATCTTTAATGGTTGTTTCATGTAAATATGGAACAAAAGCAGATGTCCTACATACAACACAAAATGAACAGGATTAAGCTATTTGTGTTTCTCTTCATTTCGACCCTACCTTAAGTTTACTGTAGAACAATGGTTCATATATAGTTGTTTGCATGTTGAAATGCTGGTTCACCAGCAACTGAGGTTAACCAAACCTGACAATGCCCTATTCATTCAGTGTTCAGTCAGTTATCATGGCACCATTGAAAATGGTGCTAGTTTGTGCTTGAACTGCTCCAAACCTTGAAGGACAGTGTGGGTCAATCCTGAAAATGAACAATACATATGGGTGTATTTTGACTGAAAATTAATATGACATTTGTTACTTTATATTACACAATTTTTTGTCACTTTAGCATATCCACCTAGGGACATAAATTTAGTTTTCAATTAAAAATAAAATAAAGGAAACATTGAATTCTCTGTTACAATTGCCTGATGTGTGAATGCAAACCAATACAACAAAAAAGCTTGAACTATTTCATTTTTATTTATTAAATTTAATTTTTTTTTCCATTTTATTTTTAAATGTGAATGTTCACCATCAACACCAGACAATTTCTGACCATAGCCAATATTAGAGAAATATCTAATTTTCATATATATATAATAATTAATTGAAAGTAAATAAAGGTTCACAGCATGGATTACATCATTCAGTCCCCAATTTCAAAGTATGATTTCGCTTAGTCATTCAGATCATTTTCTGTTTCAGTTTCAGAAGCGTTAACACTTTACTCTCCCCATTTTCTGTGTAAATCTTGAAGGACAAAAGTGGTGAAGTGAAATGCAAGAACAGTCGCTGGCTTTCACGTGAACAGGTGTTGAATTAATGCTTTGATTCTTACAAGAGTTGAATAAAACTGCAAAAATAAATCATTGAATACAAAGGATCCTTATAACAGAAGATCCTGTTATTATGTGAGACTATGCTGCTAAAACCCCAACAAAAGAACAGCAGTGAGCCGAGTGAAAAGACTGGACACATCAACATAAACACCGACTCTCTCTACAACACAGACATACACGCTCACACACGCACATACAGCCCCCCTTCAGCAACTCACAAGTGTATAAGAATCACATGAAGTGGACTGAAATTTCGCAGGTCCAAGGAGACCAAGCAGGCATCTCTTTCAATGACAATTTCCAGTGTGATTTTCCTTGGTTGAATTGTTCCCAGGAGTCAGAGCAATTAGCTAAAAAATAAATTATACAAGATTACACATTAAATTAAAATACAACTATTTAATGATTTTCTCTAGAACTGAGAATGCAATGGAGAGCAGAACCCTTTTTAATCGACTCAGAGCAAAACTGTCTTACAGTCATTAATCAATGGAAGGGGGAGAAAGATGTGTATGATTCAATGAGATCAGTTCATTAGTGGCTTGTTTTTTTTCTACCACTTTCTTCCTCTTTTTTTTTTTTTTTTTTAGCAATAATCATTCTAATATAACAATATTAACAGCCTGCATTCATTGAATGACCCCTGCTAATCATCCATGCTCATGTCTGAAAAAAATAAAATAAAAAATGAATAGGGAAATAAAAAGACCTCAAATACTGTATAAAATAAAATGAAAAAATAAAAAATGAAACGCTTTTTTGTGAAAGAAAATACCATTTTTGTTTTTTACTATTTTCATTAAATATAGAGATGTACACATTTCTTTTTTGTCAAACATAAACTGTTTGTGTTGGGAGGGCAGGTTTGGATTGGTTCTTGAGTGGACAGAGCACGTGGGATTGGTAAAAACTCTCAAAGGAGAAAAGGATTGGTGCTTGTGCCTGTGGCTCCACCTCCCACAGATCCCCCTGTTCCCATTACTCCATGCACCCCTGTTGGCCCGCCCAAAATCAGTGTAGGCTGCGCAGGGCCTACCGGGCCCATCAGCAAGGGGTTTCCTGCCTGACCCATGGGGGATATTCCACTGAAAGGCATGCCCATTGAGCTGGACTGTACTATTCCCATGCCCATCCCCGGGGCCACCATAGGGACCCCCATTCCTGGCATGCCCATACCTGGCTGAACCATTGGTGGAGGCATGTGACCCAGCATAGGATTTGGGGGAACAGGGCTTGCACGGAGCTGGCTCAGACAAAGTGAAGAGGGTTGAGGGGAGATAGATGCCATTGGGGTTGCGCCAAAAGGATTAGAAGTGGAAGGAGGGGTTGGAGACACCCCTCGACTAGAAATGGTACTTCCCGGTGTAACGCTCATACCTGATGAGGAGGGACCTAAAGAGAAAGGAGAAAGAGTTAAGTGATAAACAAAAACTATGTTTCACTCTAAAGGGGGTGTTCACATTCACAGCAACCTGCAGTGAAAAAGTGACCTGAGCTAATTCTATTTCCATCAGTACAAATCTTCTTATTTTTACCGGCAATACATCTTATTTGTGATCAAATTTCAAAAGCTATGGCCAGTCCTATATATTAAGCTCCTACTAGCGACCAAGAGTAGCGACTTTCAGCAATAAAATCTCTGTCAGTGTGAATAGGGCAAAAACATGGTACACACCCTGTGTCTGAAGGAAGGGGTTGTGAGATGCGGAGGAGATGCTTGGTGGTGGTGGTGGTTGTTTAGGTTTAGGTTTTGATGATACTAGTGAATCCAGATCCACAAGCGCTGCATTGGGCCCCAAGAATGATTCTGGTGTTTTTCGAACAGGCAGGGAGGAGCCGAGTGATGAAAGATCAAAGGACACCGGAGAGCCTGTGCTCCCTCCACCACCTGCATCACCTGTCACTGAGGAGTCTCTTCTCTCTGGATCTGCTGGGGTGTGGAGAAAAGAAGGAAACAGAAAGAGAATAAGAATTACAGGCAGATGGTTTAACACAAGCATCTAATTGACCCTTCGCTAAGTCCCGCCTTAAGAACGTTACTGACCAATCCTATCATTGACATTGTTGTGGTACACTAGGGCTGGGCGATATGACAATATATATCGTGGCAATGACATAAAGTGTCGATAGAGATTTTGCTATATTGTGTATATCGCAACATGTAAATATCCATGTTTGCAGCATGGGGGTTATCTATCAGTGGGCAGGGCTTGACGAAACATGGACAGGGTTTTCATGGCATTAAAAAAATTTCACCGGCCGCCCAAGCAAATTTAATAATATTCATCTCCGGTTTGGTGCTTTATAAGCGCTTAATATGCTTCTCATCTGACACATGCATTTCATGTGCGTCGCGCACGCTATCTCTGGAGCTCGTAAATGCTCACAAGTCCTGCAGCCTTCCCAATATTTACAGGAGAGCGCAGAGCGAGATCACACGTGCTACTCGACCATTTTTGACCCTGGAAAACATCTCCAAAGAGCGGGGTGACTCCCAAACAAGTCAAGAAAATGAAGAGGAGCTTGGTATTAAAACAGGTGTGATATCTGTGGTGTGGGTTCACAAAAGCCAACACAGAGAAGAAAATGTAATCTGCAAACTTGTGTCACATGACGAGAATTACTCATAGTTCAGGCAGGTCACGTTAGTCAGCTTGCAATCAGCGGACGCTCAGCTGATCATGATGTCTACCAATACAATTCAGATGCTCAGAGCAGTTCTATTTAAGTACTCCATTTATTTATTGCTTTAGCTGTCATTCCACTGCATGGATGCAAGCATGCTCTTAACCCTCAGGGGTCTGAGGGTGTTTTGGGCCCTGGAGAAGTTTTGACATGCCTTGACATTTGTGCTTTTTTCATTTGCTTAAAAACATATTAATGGCTAATGTCTGATAACACTGTATTCAGCACAAACTGGGCTACAATAATATGTGAACAACATGTATGTACATGTTTGTATTTTTGAGAAAATAACGTTTATGCGTGGTTTTTTAAAAAACAAAAATTTTAAGTCACTGAAATAAGGCCATATAAGACATACTAAACATTTGTTCACAAGACTTTTGAACTGGATCTTGTAGCCTAAAGTTTTTGCTACAAAATGATGTGAAAACCATCCTAATCACTCATTCATACAAAACAATATAGTCATTTAACTTTTGTAAGACACTTTTTGTGTTAGAAAGGCCATATACGAGGAGGCGTGTATGATCATGAATATTGATGTGATTCACACCTGAGGAGACAAAGACCCCTCCCCTGAGAGAGAATGAATGTGAGGAGACTTATGATTGAATGTATTGTTTGTAGCTTATTCACACAATCAAGTTTAAGTTAAAAGAAGTAATCTGACTATACATTTTCTTTACATACAGACTTAAATTTAGACCTACATTACCGTTTAAAAGTTTTAGATCTGTAAGATTTTTTAAATGTTTTTAAAAGTAGTCTCTTCTGCTCACCAAGGCTGCATTTATTTGATCCAAAATACAGCAAAAACAGTGATATTGTGAAATATTTTTACAATTTAAAACAGATATTTGCAAGCACAAGCTTCATTGATGATAATGAGGCAGCACAAACACTAGTTAAAATCTAATCTAAACATTCATATTATTTTTATATCATATTACATATCATATTTATATCATACAGAACACAACTGAAATACCTGCTTTAGCCAAAACAACATTTAAATGTAACTAAATCTAGCCTATTAGGACATTTTTCAAATTCCAATACCCTGAATCCTGGCTGGCAAGTCTGGAAATAGTCCAACTAGTAAAATATGTACGTTTATATAAAATAGCATGTTAACTAATGTACGTAAAACTAAAAGACTTGATCACATTAGCGATAATTAGCTGAGCCAGGAGAAACTGTACATCACTTTGTTTCATACAGATTACATTGCAGGAGAATATTTGTTTTAAATTTGAATTGTTTTATTTGAAAGCAGACATTTTAAGCTTTCTTTAGACATATGTTTCATGTTTGTCTGATAAGTATTCGCAGAGTTTCAGTTCATTTTTGTGACGTGTTTCAGAAAGATGCTCGCGGAGACAGAGACGGCTGAAAGTGCACCCTGTTTATTTTCTTTATTTTACGAAAGCACAAGGTTTTGTTGTTATTGTGAGTGTACACAAATAAACGTAGACCCTTTATAGTATCTAATGATGTCTTACTCTTTTCTGTATGCCCAAAAATGACGGAGTATTTTAAGTTGTTTCCACTGTTATGAGGAAAAAATCCAGCAGGACACGCCGCCACGTCCATCGACCCCAGAGGGTTAACACCCTTCTCCATTCTTAGTTCCACGTCTTGCATGGCAGCTTTGCCTTTTAGATTTTCTGTACATCTGTCTTGTTGTCCTGTGCCCTAAGACTACAATTGATTGCCAGTTAGAATTCCTGTCTTCATTGTGTTATTGCATTAAAGTATTCATTCAGTATTTAAGTTAGTATTCATTTGACGGAAGTGGTCCTGACTGAAGTGGTTATTTAATATATATTAAAAAAAATATATTGATTTTCCAAAAACATTTACAATATTGTGATATATATCGTCATTGTGATATAAGATTACTCATAATGTGATAAAAGATTCTGGTCATATCGTCCACCCCTACCTGACAAGATTCTGCTCTTATCTGATGTATTTCTATGGAAGTTCTCTGTGGTGTGATAGAATTGTTAGGAACAGTTCTGTTCACTTACACTTACAGCCTCAGTTGTAATCACCATCAAATGAGGCTTTTCTCTTTTTAGTTGACTGTTATAAACATTCCCCTAAATTCTGATTCACAGTCTCCAGAGTTTTTAATCATGTTTTTAATAATTTCTTTCAAGACAAATGTTTTGCAATGCAACACTTCATTACAGCCCACTAAAGAATTTATTTTAATTTATTTATATGAGTTCTGTAAATCTTGCCTGAGCGAGCAACAGTAACCAAGAAGGCAATGCTGAGCATATGGCCAAATAACCAGTATCAAGTACAAACCCTCTTAAGTTGCAGATTGGGCAGTATAGAGTGAAAACTGTGTGGGAATACTGACAAATACACACTTTTTTCTGTATGTACGTGTGTTCATTGAACAGTGCAATGTTTCCAAGGCTGCCTGATGCAACGTGACTTATGACTAAAGACTCAATATCTTTTGAAATTCTGTGATAATTCCCACTGATGCGTATAAATGTGCAAGTATACCTGTGCCATTAGTCTGTTTAACTGAGCCACTCCAGGGGTCAGAGGTCAAACCATCAGTGGCAGGAGCAGCTCCTTCCGCTGCCCAGGGATCAGTTGACCCTGATAGTGGGGTAGGGGCCAAAGCCACAGAGGGAGCCCAAGGGTTGGCACTTGGAGGGGTCACAGCTGGAGAGGACATGAGGAAATATCAAGGATAAGAGGACACCACATAGAAAGAGGAAAAGCCAGGGTAAAGATACAGAGGACAACACTGGGAAGACCTAACAATTCATGCCAACCTTGCACAAGAGTCCCATGGATCAAAAGATCTTCTACACTCTCACCTGTAGATGCCCAGGGGTCAGAATTCACTCCAGATGAGGTGTCAGCCCATGGGTCTGGGGCTACTGTTGGTGGTGCTCCACCCCAGGGGTCAGCACTTGGCGGAGAGGCAGGGGAGACGGCTCCCCAAGGGTCAGCCGTGCCCCAAGGTCCAGTTGTAGGTGCAGGAGCCAAAACGGGAGGAGGAGAGGGTCCTGCAGAGCCTGTTGCAGGGGCCCCCCACGGATCTACCGCACTCAACTCCATCAGAGACGACTGAGAGAGAGACATGTCAGTAAGAACGTCCTCTTTTAAAAGGAGTTCGCTAAAAATCCAAAGCATAAAAGAAAAGCTTGTTTATACATAGAGGACATGCACTTTCACTTGAAAGTGGTTCAATAATAGATGCAGTGTGGATGAAATTCTAGAGGACGTGAAACACATGCTCTGTTCCAAAACCTAGAGAGCTGCCTCTGAAGGCAACATTTTTAGGCATCAATGGCTGTTCCAAAAGGTAGCTTAATTATGCTGCCTCCTAAGAAACCATGTTTCAGCCAGATTCTAAGGCAGCATCATATGTATTCTTTAGAGGCAATAATCCGCAATCGGTGAAAAAATAAAGATGGTGGACAAAGCGAGAGAAATTGATTGAAATTTAAATATACTTACTGTATATAATTCATTCAATATGGAAAAGTATTGATAATTTTTTTAAAATTTAAAATCATAGAAAACTTACTATTTTACCTGAAACGTATGTGTGTTATATATTTATGCTCAGAGTATTGCGTAGTTCCTCTAACATCACCTGTATTGAAATCAATTGTGAGTGAATTTGTGAGTGCACTCAATAACTTGAGGTTCCATGTCAGTTAGGATGCTGTCATAGAATGCAGCTGCCTACGTAGGCAGGAGACATCTCACAAGGTTTTAGAACAGACCTAAAAGCTCACTCACATCTTTGTGCTAAAGAGTGTACGCAGGGTGAGAGACACAGACAGAGCAGGTAACTCTTGGAGAGTGAGAGGCAGGTACACAAACACACAACCCTTGGTAAAGCTCACACACAGGAACACAACACGCTTCCATGTGTACTCCTCATACTCTCATCATAATTCTCCTAGAAGAGGGATGCCTCATCAAGCATGAAGTCTTGACATCATCTGCAACCCACTGACATTCTCACATACACAATCACACACCTCCTCGGGCTTGGCTTTCTCCCTCTTACTCTCCTCGATGGCCATCTGCAGCCTCAGGTCGTCCCCCCTGCGCAGACGCTCCTCCTGCCAATCACACACCACCGTCACATCATCACAGTGAACCAAAGTTCTGTGGGCTGATGGGAAATGGAGTCTACTGTGGCAACCTGACTCCCATGTCTCACCAGCTTCAGAGGTGTGCGTCAAGGCTTGATTTAGACACAAATTAACAACATTGGGAAGTAGTGGGTGTTTCTGATATTGCAAAGACAGTTTTAGATCAGGTGGAATTACAACGAATGTACAATTAATGAGAATTTAGAAATATGTTTGAACAAGGCAGTTGTCATTTTAATGATTCATTGATTTCATTGTGCAGATGTAGAACGATTGACCAGGATTCTTTCATGAGAATTCAATAAGAACACAATACGAATTATACAATTATACACTTCAGTTCGTGAAAACTAAAAATTAAAACATTTTTAAGTACTTATTAGGTCCATCTGTTAAGCCTTTTCCAACAACAGGGTGCTGGTTACGGTATCCAATCTGGAACCACTTTGTGCATTTCCAACACAGAAAAGGACACTCCGGGAAGGAAAAATCTGCACCGCAATGGCCCCTAAGACTTGCTGATCTCAAACCAGGAACCGCTACTTTCAGAGGCCAGAGGGCTGAACACTGTCTGCAGTCTCTGTACAAAGTTGTCATTACAACAACTCGTCTGGCAAGACTGACACGATTAGATTGCTCCCATTATAATCAACGAAACGCCCAATGTGGCATTGCAAAGCACGATCAGTTGACAAACTTCTCGTTGCATTGCACAGAAGCTCCAGCCTCTTTATTTTCTGTCAATCTAAAATAAGCTGATATTAATTACAAATATCATATCTAAATTAATTGCTGCAAATGTCATTTATTAAATTAATTTCTCAATGTTCTGTGTAATTTTCTGTTTCTATCAAAAGCGGATTTAAAAAAAAAAAAAATCAAAACTCAAAAGACTATGTTTGATTGGGGGCAGAATGTGTAGTTACATAGTCTGTTACATCATCGCTGGTGCTCTCAAACCTCAAATGAAAAGTGGGCCGGTTCTGAGTGCAGTTTGTAGTTCCCCAAGCTGAGCACCGCCTTTGGCACAGGAACCAGCACCATTTTGGTGGCAAAGGAGTAACAGATGTTTTGATTGTTTCATGATCATACTGAAATAAATTGAGGGTCCAATTCAGGCTGATCACTGATTTGTAATTGAAGTCTGAAGTGCAAGAAAGAGAATGGCATAGGAAGGGTTCATCCACTGTGACCTGGATGAATGTTTCATCCCTGACCTTTTGGTGAATCTCCTTGCTGACTGTGAGTGCGTAGCGGAGCTCTGCATCTTCCAGAGGGTCAGTGCTAGTCTGAGGGAGGGGGTGGGGGGGGTCAGGGTGGGGAGGGGTGTGAGTGATGGAGTGAAAGGGGAAATGTTCAGAAACTGTGCAGAGGAAGGGCCCTAATTTTGAATGTGTTTATTAATGTATTTTTAATACAGATATAGCTCTTATTTCTATTTTATGATGGCAGTTAGGGAAAAAAAATTTAGGGAGCTTTTAGGATGGTTATTATAAGAAAGCTTTTTTTAGTTTATTATTTGCATGTTAGAAATGTTTTTAGTTCTAGGATGTTTTTTAAAAATCAGTGCTGATAAGCAAAAATATATTAAAAATTCCCATTAGAGCAACATATATCTCTGCGAAAATCCAATTTCACTTTAAGAAGGTCTAACAAGGCTCTTTCTGTTTCTGGTACCATATCAATAGTTTTAGATTTTACCTGATTGCTGATTGGCTGAGACACTTTACCTGCTCCGCCTCCTCCTTGCTCATAGCCAGTGCCAACTGTAGCTGCAGGTCCTCTTCTCCTGAGCTTTGGGGCCACGCCTGCTCAGCATCTGGTCCTGTGGGCAGTCCTCCCCCTAAAGCAGGAGCAGAAGGGGCCGAAGAGGCTAAGGGAGGAGTCAAATGACAGCTATTATGATGCATCAATAGATAGTGGAGTATTGGTCCCTAAAAGTGCTTCCAGGGCAAAATGCTTGCCAACTTCTTGGCCAACACTGTGAAGGGACTTAAGTGCGTTTAGAATGTGTTTACATAGAGGCTGACCAACAACCATTCTGTGCGTCCAGCCTGACCCCTCATAGGCTCTTTATAATGCAAAACACTTCCTTTTCTTACCACTGCTGGTCTGTGCCATCTTCTCTTTGGTCTTGAGTGCATGGATTCTCTCCTCTCGTAGCCTTTCCTCGTCTTTTAGCAGAGTCACAAGCTGCTTAGCCTTTTCCCGTACATTCACACCCTGCGAACACACATGCAATATACCACTTACTAATTTTCTATGATCTAAGACACACAAAGCCTCTTCCTCTTGCTGACACTACTTGTAACACAACAAACTAACTAATAACACTGGGCCTCATTCACTAACCATTTGTACACACATATTTGAGCATGAAATCGGTGTACTGCGTATGTTTTTACAAAGAAATCAGCTGTTACAGCAATAATCAAACCAGCCTATCTGGCACCAACAATCATGCCATGGTCCAAATCTCTGAGATCAAATTTTTTCCCCATTCTGATGGTTGATGTGAACATTAACTGAAGCTCCTGACCGGTATCTGCATTATTTTATGCACTGCATTGCTGCCACACGATTAGCTGATTAGATAATAGCATGCATGATTGTTGGTGCCAGATGGGCTGGTTTGAGTATTTCTGTAACTGCTGACCTCCTGGGATTTTCACACACAACAGTCTCTAGAATTTACTCTGAATGGTGCCAAAAACAAAAAACATCCAGTGAGCAGCAGTTCTGTGGATGGAAATGCCTTGTTGATGAGAGAGGTCAACAGAGAATGGCCAGACTGTTTCGAAGTGACAAAGTCTATGGTAACTCAAATAACCACTCTGTACAACTGTGGTGAGATTAGCATCTCAGAACGCTATTCTGAGATGCGGGTTGGCGCTGTATTGTATTGGTGGCACAAGGGAGACCTACACAATATTAGGCAGGTGGTTTTAATGTTGTGGCTGATCAGTGTGTGTATATATATATACACACACACACACACACACACAGTTGAAGTCACAAGTTTACATACACCTTAGCCAAATACATTTAAACTCAGTTTTTCACAAGTCCTGACATTTAATCGTAGAAAACATTCCCTGTCTTAGGTCAGTTAGGATCACTACTTTATTTTAAGAATGTGAAATGTCAGAATAATAGTAGAGAGAATTATTTATTTCAGCTTGTATTTCTTTCATCACATTCCCAGTGGGTCAGACGTTTACATACACTTTGTTAGTATTTGGCAGCATTGTCTTGAAATTGTTTAACTTGGCTCAAACATTTTGGGTAGCCTTCCACAAGCTTCTCACAATAAGCTGCTCCAGACAAAACTGCTGTAACTGAGCCAGGTTTGTAGGCCTCCTTGCTCGCACACGCTTTTTCAGTTCTGCCCACAAATTTTCTATCGGATTGATCAAATCACTTTTATTGTCACACTACAATATACATAAGTGCAACAGTGGGTGAAAGTCTTGGGTGCAGATCCGAGCAACATAGCAGTCACGACAGTGATGAGATACAGTATATACCAATTTACCACTAGATAGTAAAGTTTGAAGACAAACTTTATGTTGGCTTGACAAAGCCTTGTCTGAAAGTTTAAAATAGTTGGAAGAGTTGGAAGTTTGAAGGTCAGACAGACAGAAGGAACATCATACAGATAGACAGCCGGCTGCAAGAAGTCCTATGCAACCCTACCCCTTGCTTGTTTTTCTGAATGGCAAATTGGTTGCTAGGTTAACACCATTTGGTTGCTAGGCAGTTACCAAGGTGATACTCAAAAGGCTCCTTGCTACACTGAGTCAAATGAATGAAACCAGAAGTCTCTACGATGTTCTGGTGCAGAGATATGTGATTTGTTACATGGTTGCTAGGCAGTTACCAAGGTGATACTCAAAAGGCTCCTTGCTACACAGAGTCAAATGAATGAAACAGGAAGTCTCTATGACGTTCTGGTGCAGAGATATGTGATTTGTTACTTGGTTGCTAGGGTAACCCCATCTGGTTGCTAAGCAGTTACCAGGATGATACTTATCAAGGCCCCTTGCCATCCTGAGTGAAATAAGTCAACCCGGATGTCTCTACGATGTTCTGGTGCAGAGATATTTGATTTGTTACTTGGTTGCTAGGGTAAGCCCATGTGGTTGCTAGGCAGTTGCCACTGTGAAACCAAGAAGGCTGCTTGCTGTTCTGAGTAATACAAGCGAACAATGAATTCTCTACGACATTCTGATCCTGAGATACCATCTAAGCAATTTTAAATGGAAGTCAGTGGGGTTTGGTTGCTAGGGTGCTCTAAATGGTTGCTAGGGCATGGCTAAGTAGTTTCCATGATGATACTTAAAGACTGATTGCTCACCCAATTCAAACAAGCCAACTCTCATGTCTGTAGGATCTGATCTGAAGATATACATCCATGCCATTTTGAATGGAGTGGTGGTGGCGTAGTGGACTAAAGCACATAACTGGTCATCAGAAGGTTGCTGGTTCGATCCCCACAGCCACCACCATTGTGTCCTTGAGCAAGGCACTTAACTCCGGGGGTATTGTCCCTGTAAGTATGCTTTGTAAGTTGCTTTGGATAAAAGCGTCTGCCAAATGTAAATGTAAAATGAATGGCAGTCAATGGGTTCTGGTTGCTAGGGTGCACTAAATGGTTGCTAGGTTGTATGCAGTTGCTAGGGTGTTAAAGTGATGGAGTGAAAGAAAGAATAAAAAGAGTGGAGTGATGAACAGAGTGGACAGACAGAAAGTACAAGTGGTAGAGTGATAGTAAGTAGACTGAATCCTCTAAAGGCGTTATTACAGGGAAAAGTTTTCGCACCTTGAATGGGTCAATTTAAAATCAGTCCTGTTCGGAAGTCTGATACGGGAATTCCGGAAGTCTGATCAGTTAGAAAAGAGATAGCAACCCGAATCAGACCAGTCTGAAAGTCTGTGGCGAGTTTGGTGTTTGTAGCTTGAAAGCTCTAGGAGATACTGTTTAAATTTTGGCTCAATAATAATAATAATAATAATAATAATAATATGCTTAAATAGTAGATCAGAATGTTGGCTTTGTCAAGCCAACATAATAAACCTCAGATTTACACATCACAATTTACATATCTAATATACACATAATTACACACAACACAATCTACAAATAATAATATACAATACACACAATATAGAATACACATACACACAATATAGAATACACCTTATACAATAAAAATAGTATATATAAAATATACAGTAGGTTGTATTGTACTGTATTGACATTCAGGCTGTCGTTTGATAGTCAGTTGCCAGTGTGTTGTTAAGAGAGAATATAATTTATGACAGTCCAGTGTGAGATAATAAGATTAATAAAGTGCAGTGCTGATGTATATTGATCCTGAGGGATCAAGAGTTCAGAAGTCTGATTTCTTGGGGGAAGAAGCTGTCATGAAGTCGGCTGGTGCGGGTCCTGATGCTGCGATACCGCCTGCCTGATGGTAGCAGTGAGAGCAGCCCATGGCTCGGGTGGCTGGAGTCTCTGATGATCCTCCGAGCTTTTTTCACACACCACCTGGTATATATGTTCTGGAGAGAGGGAAGCTCACCTCCGATGATGTGTCTGGTAGTTCGCACCACCCTTTGCAGGGCTTTGCGGTTGTGGGTGGTGCTACTGCCGTACCAGGCGGAGATGCAGCCAGTCAGGATGCTCTATACAGTGCTGGTGTAGAACCGTGTTAGGATGTGGTGGTTCATTCCAAACTTCCTCAGCCATCTCAGGAAGAAGAGGTGCTGATGAGCCTTCTTCACAACGGCCTCAGTGTGGACGGACCATGTGAGTTCCTCAGTGATGTGGACACCGAGGAACTTGAAGCTGCCGACTCTCTCCACCGATGTAACATTGATGGTGATGGGACTGTGTTCTCTGTCTTTTCTCCTGAAGTCCACCACAAGCTCCTTTGTCTTGCTGACGTTGAGGGAGAGGTTGTGCTCCTGACACCAGCATGTCAGAGTGTGCACCTCCTCTCTGTAGGCCGTTTCATCATTGTCAGTTATCAGACCTACCACCGACGTATCATTAGCAAACTTAACGATGGCATTGGAGCTATGCAACACAGTCATGCATGTACAGGGAATACAGGAGTGGGCTGAGAACACAGCCCTGCGGGGCTACAGTGTTGAGGATCAGTGATGAGGAGATGTTGCTGCCCATTCTAACCACCTGGCGTCTGCTTGACAGGAAGTCCAGGATCCAGCTGCACAGCGAGCTGTTTAAGCCCAGAGCCCGGAGTTTCACATCAAGCTGGTGTTGAATGCTGAGCTGTAGTCTACAAACAGCATTCTCACATAAGTGTTCCTTTTTTCCAGGTGGGAGAGAGCAATGTGTAGTGTAGATGCAATGGCATCATCAGTGGAACGATTGAGGTCAGGGCTTTGTGATGGCCACTCCAATACCTTGACTTTGTTGTCCTTAAGCCATTTTGCCACAACTTTTGAGGTATGCTTGAGGTCATTGTCCATTTGGAAGAACCATTTGCGACCAAGATTTAATTTCCTGGCTGAAGTCTTGAGATGTTGCTTCAATATATACACAGAATTTTCCTTCCTCATGATGCCATCTATTTACATATACAGTCCCTCCAGCAGCAAAGCACCCCCACAACATGCTGCTGCCACCTCCATGCTTCACGGATGGGATGGTGTTCTTCGGCTTGCAAGCCTCACCCTTTTTCCTCCAAATATAACGATGGTCATTATGGCCAAACAGTTCAATTTTTGTTTCATCAGACCATAGGAAATTTCTCAAAAAGTAAGATCTTTGTCCCCATGTGCACTTTCAAACTGTAGTTTGGCTTTTTTGTGGCGGAGCAGTGGTTCTTCCTTGCTGAGCAGCCTTTCAGGTTATGTCAATATAGGACTCATTTTACTGTGGATATAGATACTTGTCTACCTGTTTCCTCCAGCAACTTCACAAGGTCCTATGCTGTTGTTCTGGGATTGATCAGCACTTTTCACACCAAACTACATTCATCTCTGGGAGACAGAATGCGTCTCCTTCCTGAGCGGTATGATGGCTGCGTGGTCCCATGGCATATATACTTGCATACTACTGTTTGTACAGATGAACGTGGTACCTTCAGGCATTTGGAAATTTCTCCCAAGGATGAACCAGACTTGTGGAGGTCCACAATTTTTTTTCTGAGGTCTTGGCTGATTTATTTTGATTTTCCCATGATGTCAAGCAAAGAGGCACTGAGTTTGAAGGTAGGCCTTAAAATACATCCACAGGTAAACCTCCAATTGACTCCAATTAGCCTATCAGAAGCTAATTGGCTAATTGTCTAAAGGCTTGACATAATTTTCTGGAATTTTCCAAGCTGCTTTAAGGCACAGTTAACTTAGTGCATGTAAACTTCTGACCCACTGGAATTATGATTAAAAAGTGAAACAATCTGTCTGTAAACAATTGTTGGAAAAATTACTCATGTCATTCACAAAGTAGATGTCCAAAACGACTTGCCAAAACTATAGTTTGCTAATATGAAATCTGTGGAGTGGTTAAAAAATGAGTTTTGATGACTTCAACCTAAGTGTATGTAAACTTCTGACTTCAACTGTATACACACGTATATTAGCGATAAACCGATATATCAGCCAGGCCGATTAATCGGCCAATATTTGACCAATTTGAAATGAACAGCTTAATAACCGTGATCACATGGCCGATTAACAGAAGTGTTAACTTTCCCTTGTGTCAGTTCCAAAATCTACCAATAGATTTGCAATGAATACTCTACACTTTCTGTTTTCAAGGGGTTTTTTTCTTCAAGTTTATGCATATTTGAGTAAATAAGTGTTTTTTTTTTTTTTGGTTTTTTTGTCACTTTAGAAATGTTGTGTACATCTTATTTGCTGTTATTAAATTGTATTATGTTTATCGGCCATCCTGCTCTCTAGATATCAGTATCGGCCATAGAAAAACCCATATCGGTCGACTACTAAACCACTAAAAGGTTTGCCCAATGGTTTTAGCATGTTGTATACTGCACAACATTACAATGGCACAGGGAGTTTCTTTACCTAATGGCAGCGTTCGAAGTGCACAATTTGTGTCACATAATCAGCAGCGATTCTAACTCTTATAAGGTGCCGGTACGATGTCCTGTTCGAAATCAAGCAAAGATGTAGAAAGGCCACAGATTTCTTTGCACTTTGTGCACTGCCTTATGGACCACACGCACAGCCTGAACCAAACGATGAGGCACAGATTAATGCTCCTGCACAAACAGCGCTCAAAGCATGCCTTCAGTTTAATATCTACAGTGATACATATTATAAAATCATTCTTAATTGTAATGTTGAACTTTGTTTTATAGTGTGATTTTTTTTGCCTTTTGCTTCAGCGGCATCTTTCTCTACATATTTACACCTATACAGGTACGGTGGTGCTAAAGGCCCTTATACTGGAGATGGTTTGTGCATGTTTTATGCAAATTACCAACTTCGTGAACGTGCTCCTTCATATAGAATACTCCGAAATTAATTAACATTGGAAAGCGGGTAGGAACAAACTAATGTGCGTACGCAAGTGTTGTGAATCAGCTGGAAATTTTTATTGAAAACTTTTCCTGTGCATACAAGTATGCAAAATCAAAGCAATTATGAGGCCCAGTCTTTCATGAATCATATTTGAAAAGCACTTAGCCTAGGTTACGCCTCACGCAACGTATACTCTCTTGACGGTGAACCTGTATGGGCACGTTCAAGGCACATGCAGTAGGACTGCTTTGTGATTCTATTTTATATTCAGGTGTGTTTTATCTATCAACTTATTTTATGTTCAAAGCACAAGTGGTTGCACATAAAATATGTTTAATGGCTCTTTTGTCCAATAGCCTTAATGTTAGCATCTGAGTGAATAATTAAACACAGATGACTGAAAGTCACTGAGTCTGAGGTAGTGACAAAACAAACGTGAAGAGTTAGAAATATATTAGGGTGACTAACATATTTGATTTTAAATTAGCCCCAATGTGATTGAAGACTGGGCTGAGGTTTTTGTGGTTTTAGTGTGAGAAAGAAAGGTGTTGATTAAAAGGCCTGGTGTTTTTTTGCTAACTGCACAAACAGACCTTGAGCGAAAGATTGTTGCAGTGTAAGAATCACACATGAGCACAACCACTAACAACCTGAAGGACACTTTAAAACTAACACCATGAGTTATTCTTTTATTTTCTTATTGAGAGAGAGAACACATTTTATTTGTTTAAATATACCTGGTCCTTGCCATCTCTATCTATGTACTGGAAGTCTTTGAGTGTCTGAACGGCGTAGATGTTTTCCCTGCATTGCTGTGCCACTCGCTCTGAACCTGTCTTTATCAGATACTCCATTAGAGTCATAGCCTGAGAAAGAAAGAGAATTGAATATACAAGAGCAATTGTTTAAAGCATCGGTGTTCATTCCATTATAACACAAGTGCCATTCGCAGCAGTGTTGAACTTACTTTATAGACATGTCTCCAGTTCTTGCCATGGTCATTGAGTCTCTTCCAGACCATGCTCATGATCTCTGAGAAGGCCACTACATTGTATGTCAGGTCTGCAATCTCTGACATCAGAGAGCTAGAGGGACCCCATGGGTCATTAGAGGTTGCTTCCCTAACCTGGAGAAAGTACAAAGTAAGGCTCAATGAACTTTGATACATTGTAGTGTTTGTTCTAAATGTACTCTTTTAGCACTTAATCAAAAGCAGACATATGATAATGAGTATACTTCTTGATGCAATAATCAGAGTTTCTTCAGGTATTTTTTTATTAGTTTGAACCTAAACTGAAATAATCGTGACAAAAAATGAATGAAATCCTGCTCTTATGCGAGACTGCCTGCAGTTTCATTCAATCGCTGCTTTTCTGAAGGGCAGAAAAAGAAAGAATTATCATGAAAATAGGTAGATGAGCAAGAAGGAGAGAAAGACAGGAAACTTTTCCAAGGTCATGAAGGAGAGAAAGACAGGAAAATAATGTAAAGAGAACATGAGAGCTGGATTGGAAGGGTAAAAGTCTAACCTTTATCTCTGCCTCTGAGTAATTGTGAACAATGTTTTTCACTTGCCGCCGAAGCGATGATGTCGACATGGCAACAGGCTGGCTATCAGGTTGTGCTAAATCTGAGAGATTGTAAAACAAGGTCAATAAAACACTAATATAGACAGGAACAAAGGTCAATACAGGGCAAGCTAATATAAAGTTTTTTTTAATGGGAATGTATTGGCTCTGAATTCCAAATGAAATGGAACAATAAAGTGATAAACACATGGCAACTTTACTCAAATTAATTATCAAATCTAAGAATGATCAGGAGACACCAGCAGAAGGTTTATCAATACTACACCTAAAATCCCTTCACCAATCCACGGTCACACCATTGTTTAAAAATACAAATCAAACATGTTAGATCCACTCTTGGGTGTTTCTTCAACTTCTGGCAATTTCATGTCCAATGGTCTGATTTTTATTAAAACAAAGAGATGTTGTTATTATATGAAGGTCACATTAAAACTGACTTACAAACTTTTTACCATGTTTTTATCATTTATTTTCAGGACATTTCAAGTGCCTTTTAAGTATACAGTAGATTTTATATTTTCAGCCTTGTCCAAGACCCAGAATTTAAATATTTACAGTGGCAAGAAAAAGTATGTGAACCCTTTGGAATTACCTGCATTAATGTATTAATTTGTCTAAAAATCTGGTTTGATATTCATCTAAGTTGCAATAACGAACAAACACAATCTGTTTGAACTAATAACACACAAATTATTGTATTGTTCTTGTACATATTGAATACATCATTCAAATATTCAGTGTAATTTGGAAAAAGTATGTGAACCCCAGGTTAATGACATCAACAAAAGCTCAGAGTTGGCAAACCTGGCATCCAATTAATGAAACGAGATTGGAGGTGTGGGTTAGAGCTACTTTAACTTATAAAAAGCACTCAAACATTTTGAGTTTGCTGACGTGGACCATGGCTTGCAAAAAAGAGATCTCATAAGACCTACAATCAAGCATTGTTACTTTGCATAAAGCTTGAAAGGGTTACAAAGTTATATAGAAGACCTTAAATATTCTGTCCCCAGTTAGGCAAACTGTTTATAAATGGAGACAATTTAGTACTGTGGCTACTCTTCCTAGAAGTGGCCGTTCAGCCAAAATGACTCAAAGGGCACACCACAGAATACTCAGAGGTAAAAAAGAACCCTATAGTGACAGCAAAAGACTTAAAGGAATCATTGGAATTGGTTAACATCTCTGTTCATGAGTCCACCATATGGAAAACATTAAACAGGCATGGTGTCCGTGGCAGGATACCATGAAGGAAGACACTGCTTTCCAACAAAAACATTGCTGTGCACCTGAAGTTTGCCAAAGACCACCTTGACACTCCACAACACTACTGGGAAAATGTTTTGTGGACTGATGAAACGAAGTTTCAATTGTTTGGGAAGAACATGCAGTACTACGTATACCGCATACCAACATGAAAACATAATCCCAACGGTGAAGTACGGTGAAGGGATCATCATGATTTTGGGCTGCTTTAGAGTGTGGACTGCTTGCAATCATCGAAGGAAAAATTAATTCCCAAATTTATCAAGATATCCTACAGGATAATGTCAGGGTGGCTGTGCACCAGCTGAAGCTCAGTAGAAGTTGGGTGATGCAGCAAGACAATGACCCTAAACATCGAAGTAAATGTTTAATGGGATGTGTTCAAAAAACACATGAAAGATTATAAATGTTTGTATGTTGTTAGTTTAAGCACATTGTGTTTGTCTATTCTTGTGACTTTAATGAAGATGAGATCACATTTTACGACCAATTAATGCAGAAAACCAGCTAATTCCAAAGAGTTCACATACTTTTTCTTGCCACCGTATATAAAATTTATACGAAAATTCATTATAAAAATACAAATTATTACATGTTTAAAATTATTATAATCTGAAAACAAAGAGAGAAATAAACAAAAATTGAGTTAAATATCACTTGTGGGAAGAATACTTAAATTGGGCGTTATTTACAATCAAGCTGTAATTCTGTCAAATTATGCAAAAAGTGTGAACATTGTTATTCAATTGTGTGGGTGTAAGAAACAGGATAAAGCCTATATTAAATATATCCAAAATGACTCAAAATTGACACATTTACTGTATTAGGCTAAAGCATTTTCCCCCCCAAATATTATCACTCACTATATATTCCCAAACTTCTCTGCTTAGTTGGCTGTGGGTGCATGGCACCCATTGCAGCTATGCTATAGGTTACCAGTACTGTTCACTAGGGGTGAAAAATACTGTATATACCATGGTAAACATATGAACAAACTGGTCTACTGTACTGTATTTGTTTTAGTTCTTACGTTTATATATAGCTTTAAAAATAAATGGACAAATAATATAAGGAGTACAGCTTGCCTGTGTTGACTGTGAGTATACGAATTTATAAACTGTTATCGTGGTGATTTTGTGATAGTTTGGCTGTCTGTTTCAGAAAATAAATGTATCATATGCTTAAACACAATTTGAGTTGCTGTTTGTGTGAATGACAACCGTATGTCCACCTAATAAGGAGACGGCTGCATGCACAGGATAACCGTGCTGTGTTGACTGGGAGTAAACTGATATCATGGTACTTTGGTGACAATCTGGCTGTCTGTTACATAAAATAAATGTATCAAATGCTTGAAAAGACTGTTTGAGTAGCTGTTTGTGTGACGAATGACAATCGCATAACCACTAATGTCAACAAGCATGGCCGCACGCATCGGATGATCGCGTTTGATGTGTTAACAGCGTATATGAGCTGTAAACTATTTATCGTGATACTTTGGTGACCATTTGGATGTATGAATATAAAGTAAATGTATCATGTGCTTGAAACAACTGTATGATTCAATATTTGAGTGAATATGAATGTCAGGCACGTGTTCAGCTCAGCTGTGTCAGCGCGAAAGCTGATTTGAATCTGGCAGCTTGTAACGTAACTGGCTGTTGAAGAAACATGTGTGACGCTCCTCTGTGGGGGCCAGTTTTTAACCTATTAATATTTTTGTAATGTACCTAGTTAGAAGGTCCCCTGTATAATTAACAGCATTAGCTGGGAGAGAATTTATATCTTATGTCAGCAAAAGGGACATTATAAATGAAATACAGCCATATGAATCAATACTGAATCGAAATCGAATCTGGAAACCTGTATCAATACCCAGCCCTACTGTTCACCCACTGAACCCATGACAGCACAGCCCCAGAGATTCCCCAATCTACAAAGCACCGTAGTAAAAAACAAGAGCATCTGATGAAGTGTATGTCTGGCTCAAGGAAGTGACACAGGCTGTGAAGTGTACCTGGGAGTGTCGGTCTCTCTTCCCCTCCCCCCCCTGTCTCTCTGTGTGCGTGCTCAGTTCAGGGTCACAGAGCTCTCACTGTTTAGCCTGTCCACTGTTCCAAACCTCCGCACGGCCACATCGGGGCCCAGAAGCACAGATTTGGGGTGAAATAACCACTACAAAGAAAGAAACAGAGAGAGCCAATGGGAAAGTTTATATGGGTAGTAGAGTATAACAAACAATGACATCACACAGGGATGAAAGCTGGCAGAGCATCATGGAGGCTTAAAAACACAATAGAGATTCAATTCCACTCTTTCCCACAATAGCGGCGGACAGTGCCTAAAGGCAGTACAGGGACTGGTTTACAACACACCTGTGACATCAGCTAGGTGTAGGCCTACTGTGAAACTGTTATACACAGTAGTGCCACACCTGCTATGAATCAATAAAAATACAGTTTCATGACATCTTAAAACACACAAACATATTTTACTACTTCTTTAAACACAAACATTATAGCATAACGCAGGTTTAAGGTTGTTATTAACATGCACTTCCTAAGAACCCTTGACTATGTACCATTATTTTTATTTTAGGCCAACATACAACAATGCATTTCCTCTGAGAAATGTCAGTCAGTCCAGTAACAAGAGGCGATAAGGTGTAGTTCATGATAGGATGTATTAATATGCAGCACAGTTACATAAGGCTTTGACCTTTTAACAGTCCCACAGTCGCCTTGAGGAAAGCAAGAGTAAAGTCCATAGTAAATTAGACCACATATTTGTTTATCTCTATTCACAACTGCTGGTTTGCTAAATAAATAGCACAAAATGAGTGGAACATTTTTATTTAGTGGTCAACAGGTGGTTTCCAAAAACAACTCTTGCTCAGAGGTTTATTAATTTATCTATGACAACTGTTGCCAAAGAATGTGTGTATGTGCATCCGTAAATACAGATACATGCTCAGACATCTGACAGTTAGTAAACCATCCGATCTGATAATATGACGTGTAGTTAGTTTATCGTTGTCTGAGCAGATGAGAGGTTAAACGGTGTCTCTCCTCTCAATATTGCAAACCTCCACCCACCTAACAGAACAGACTCACAACAACAGATCCAATCCAACAGAACAGTAGCATATATTCCCAGTGGTTAGAAAACACTCCAAAAGTAACTTCAGCACACAACAACCTCTCTCCAGTTCACAGCGTCTCAAACAGACAGAAAGTGATCACTGCCAAGTCAACTAGAGATCAGCTAGCTGGGGCTACTTACCGCTGAGCTCCAGGTCTCGCTCTCAAACAAGATCAGACGTCAAGGAGAAAGCGAGAAAGCAGAGTCCGTGTAGTGAAGACAGGAGGGCGGGAGTAAAGGAAGGTGTTGTTGTTGTTGTTGTCTCTGTCACGGTACTGATTTAAAAACACTCACTTAAGAGATGTGCGCGCGGCACTATGCTAACTGAACTCATAAAGAGACGCGAGTGAGTGTGTGACAGAGAGAGGCGACAGTGATTTAACTTAACAACTATCACCTCTCGAGTCCGGTTCGTCGTATAAATATATACAACGTAATGTAACTGATTTTAATACTATACTTTGTGAAATATATCGTCTGTACTGACCCTGCTGTTACTTGGATGGTACGAGGAGATGGCGGAACTTCCGCTTCCGTTTCTCCGCAGCCGGGAGCGACCGCGCCCCCTTGCGCGCTCCCTGATTTGAATATTCATGAACAATGGTGAATATTACAAAGATTTTCTAGACGACTTTAAAATGAAGCCGTATCTAACAGCAGTGTATTGACCTGTTTCATGTGACGTCACTGTCTAACCGCCATGTTTGTGACCAAAATTCCATATTTCTTCACTGTGAGATGCCGCAAAATTTTGTTTCTATTTATAAATCTTGAAAATTTGATACTGCTGTTTTATTACCAGAGCCAAAATGTAATGTTTCTTTCAATAAAGTTTTATATTTTAAGTGACAAGTCTTCATTTCACCAGTCAAGCAGCGATGAGAGAGTACGGTCTTTGCTCATTTATTCAGACATGTCAGTTACCTATACACATGTCTACTATATATATAACAGCATATTTATAACATAATCAAGTTGGATACAGTTAAATTGGAAATGCACATAGGACAATGCTATTTGTAACACCCAGCTTGTATAAAAGGTATGTCATAATTGTAACACATTGTAATAAATAATAAGCACTATAATGTGAATATATAGTACATATTTAATGTGTATATGTCAACCAATAAACCACACACCATAAGATCATGTAGCACAGGCTTTATTCACACCACTAGACTACAATGTAAACCACTAATATACCTCGGTTGCTTTCTGTGTATTCTTCATGAGTTAAAAGCAGCTCTTACATTCATACAGATGGGATCATCACAGATGTTTTGTAATATTTTGACCAAATCAGAGCAGAAAACGTCTCGGTTACGTATGTAACCTCGGTTCCCTGAGATGAAGGGAACGAGACATTGCCTCACTAAGCTGATACAATGGGGAGTGCCCTTCTACAGGACCAAGTTGAAACCTTTCTACAATAATGCCAGGATTGGCTATGGCATTTAAGCCCCGCCCTTTTAGGCGCGAAGCTGTCCGGTATAAAAGCGGGCGCACAAACACCATTCCTCTGAATTTTCTGACTGAGGGTCAAAGAGCGCATCGCTCACACCTAAAAAAACCCTGAGTCCGTAGTGCGGCCAACTTACACAGTGTCTCGTGAGTATGAGCTCCACTCCATTAAGCCTTCAGAATTTCTACAGAATCCCTCAACAGTGTAGTGAATAGGCATCTAAAGTCAGATTGTCAGATTCATCAGCCAATCAGATTGATTTATTTGTTCTTGGTGGGTGTGGTCTTTAGGATATGTCCCAGTCGAAGCCTTCTAGTTGGCCTTGAGTGACGCAATCACGCTTTAAGTAATGTACGTAATTTGAAAGCGAAGAGCGCGAGATCTAGCTGACGAGTCGGCTGTCGTCACTGCCGCTATCGACATTGAGAAAGAGATCCTTATGGATTTACCTGAGATGTAAACAGAAAAGGAGGGCTGATTTTCACTTCAAGTAAATTGGTAAGTGATTTTTGCTTTGTTATAGCTGATATACATCAGAAGTTTTCTAAGTGTAAATTAGGCTGCTATTTTAGATATTTTTACTACCTACCAGTGATGCTATAGCACACAGTCTCCACATAGAGGCGATGTCCTAAATGAAATTAGCATTTACTACAGGAGTTTTAAAAATTTTTGATGCCAAGAACTCCCAAATATGATGATCCCTTTGAGACAGACCCCCTTAATAAAATATAAAGGCTGCTATATATTTGTATGTATAAACTTATTTATACTGTGTAAGAAAAACAGTGACTTAAAACAATCGTGACTAAAAATTAAATAATCCAAAAATAAATAATATATGTTTTTATAGCCAATGTATTAAATTCAAAAGAAATGTTTAAAATGTTATTTAAAAAAAAAAAAATCCTTTGTATTATGTTGACAGTATACTGTATACTTTTTCTACCCATTATTAGAGAAATGTTAGATGTATAAACCTGAAGAGAAACATCTTCAACTTGATACAAATTCATTTGTTTAGCGCTTTTTACAAAAAACAACAACAAACTATAGGTGACGGTCGTGAGGAGAAACTAGCTGTCAATAGAATACAATTAATTTTTTAAAAGGTTAGTTCACCCAAAAATGAAAATTCTCTCATCATTTACTCATCCTCATGCCATCCCAGATGTGTATGACTTTCTTTCTTCTGCAGAACACAAACAAAGATTTTTAGAAGAATATTTCAGCAATGCAAGTGAATGGTGATCAGAACTTTGAAGCTATAAAAAGCATATAAAGGCAGCATGAAAGTAATCCATATGACTCCAGTGGTTAAATATATGTCTTCAGAAGCTATATGATATGATAATATGATAAGTGAGGGTGAGAAACAGATAAATATTTAAGTCCTTTTTAACCATAAATTCTCCTCCCTGCCTAATAGGTGGCAAAAAAAAAAAAAAAAGAATTCGAAAGTGAAAGTGGAGATTTATAGTACAGTAGAACAGTATTTATAATGCAGTAATAGTAAATAGGCAAAAAACAGGTATAAAAATAATTCTATAAGACATTTTACTATTACATCTTTTATATGACTGTGTTACACTGACACCTAGTGGCTTGTAGCATCATTTAAAATCAATAGTTTTCAAATGCCATTGTAGAAATGTAGTATTCACAGTCAGCCATGATTACTTCATTTTAATGAGTGAAAGTGTCAACTAACAGTATGGTTACTGAGATTAAGTGAGTAGTTTTTGGCTGCTCATGTGATTCTAACATGGCATCCACCATGTGCGGACACTCTCCATGTAGAATAAAACAGCTTTTATAAGATTACTGATATGACTGGAGTCTTCATTCTAATGTGAATAGTCATGATTTCCTAAATATATTGCAGAGTTACAATTCATGTCTTTAGGAGTTAAACTTTTTTAATGAGGAAAAAATTACTGAATGCACCTTTAACCCTTTAAAAAAAATCTTACAAAAATACTTTCAAATAGACACAAATGCACACGAACATGTGTGCACACCAAGGTTGCCGCACCTCTCTGTCCCGGGTGTCACTGTATCCACTCTCCTCCGTTTTTGTATCCACGCACCTCTGCTTTCCATGTGCCACCACAGACTGATCGCTGGCCCCTGCCCAGCCACCCCTGTGAAAAACTCCTGGCTACGCCCCAGAATATAAGCAGCACTCCAGTCCGAGCATGTTAAGTTTTTTCAGTTTCTTTAGATCCTGTTCAGGGTGCTTCAGGCCTGAAAATGGACTCCATTTCCCTGCTGGGAAGCAGTTTAGCCAGTACCAAAGTTTGCATCCTGTCGAACGGGCTGAAGAATGGGTCCAAGGAGGGACCCAGTAAGCCCACAGTTGCCATCATCGGTTCTGAGGACTTCTCCAAAAGCCTGGCCATCCGGCTGCTCCGCAGCGGGTTTCACATGGTAGTGGGGAGCCGGCAACCTAAGAGGGCTGCCAGATCATTCCCACACGTGGTGGATGTGACCCATAATGAGGATGCAGTGGGGAAGGCCACCATTGTGTTCCTAGCCATTCGAAAAGAGCATTATTCTTCCCTCTGGGACATCAAACACTTGTTGGTGGGGAAAATACTGGTGGATGTCAGCAATAACAGATGGGTGAACCAGTATCCAGAATCAAATGCAGAGTACTTAGCCTCCCTTTTCTCAGAATCCATTGTGGTCAAAGGATTCAATGTGATCTCATCATGGGCCATGCAGTCAGGACCTAGAGACCCCAGTCGACAGGTCTATATTTGCAGTAATTCAGTGGACGCTCGACAGCAGCTTATTGAGTTGGCCCGTCAGCTCAGTTTCATCCCTGTGGACATGGGCGCCCTCACCTCCGCCAAAGAGATTGAGAACATGCCCTTACATCTCTTCACATCCTGGAAAGGGCCTGTTTTGACTGCAGTGGCCCTGTCCATCTTCTTCTTTGCCTATTCCTTTGTGCGAGACATTATCTATCCTTATATGAAGACCAGACAGAGTTTTTTACAATATTCCTATGGAGATTGTGAACAGGAGTGGCCATAGTTCTGTTAGCACTAGTGTATTTAGCAGGACAGCTAGCTGCTGTGTACCAGCTCATCTATGGGACAAAGTACCGCCGTTTTCCCCACTGGTTGGAGGGCTGGCTGGAGAGCCGCAAACAGCTCGGTTTGTTAAGCTTCTTCTTCACCTGCATACATGTGCTGTACAGCCTCTGCCTGCCCATAAGATGCTCAGAGAGATACCTGGTGCTCAACATGGCCTATCAACAGATACATGCAAACATAGAGAACTCATGGAACGAAGAGGAAGTTTGGAGGGTGGAGATGTATGTTTCCTTTGGCTTTATGGGCCTGGGTCTTCTCTCTTTGCTGGCCATCACATCCATTCCCTCGAACCACAATGCCCTTAATTGGTGAGAGTTTAGTTTTATCCAGTCCACTCTAGGTTATATCACCCTGCTCATTTCCACGTTCCACGCCCTGCTTTTTGGTTGGCAGCGGGCATTTCTGGAGGAGTCTTATCACTTCTACATGCCACCCAATTTTGTGTTGACACTTGTTCTCCCTGTCACGGTGATAATTGGAAAAATCGTGTTGCTGCTTCCCTGTGTGAGTTGCAAGCTGAAACGGATCAGATGTGGACTAGACTCCAGTCAAAACCACACAAACCACGAGAGACCTGCTGCCCACGTTTCACCTGAAAGGGTCACAATCATGTAACTGCACTGCTGTTTCTAATGCTAATCATATTGGGTGCTCATAGTGCCCAACCAGCATACAATCCTTCTATAAGGTTTAAGTAAACATTTCAAGAGTTTTCAAAAAAGGCACTTATTGGTTTAGGGTCCAAGACACAAAGGTTTGTTTGTAGTTAGTGTTTGGTTCCAGCTGTTTTTCTTTTATGAAAAGGAGTTCAGTTGGAACTGCATTGGCAAAATGGAACAAACTGTGTTGTGGTCTTTATTTGACTACAAGTGCTGGTTCTGATATGGAAGTGTCTGTATGTTCAAGAGCCTCAGACCTTTTTGGAAGTAATGTTACGTTATTTTCAGTATGTAACAGACTTGAGGTTTGGATGAGTGTGCCTGTCTTCATCATGACATTTGACAAATCAACATAAAAAGTTAAAACACGATGACGAAGCCCTGCGTAGACTCATGCTAAAAATGTTAAAAATTACTGTCACTCTAGTTTCTACACTATGGCTTGTGAATGGTACTGAAAAAAATTGTGTCTCTTATCTTGTTGCGCAACACTGTCTGCCTTCCATGTGCTGTGCTGACACTAAAACTCACTTTATGTTCGGTGAGTACCAATAAATATACACTAGAAGTCTCTACAAGAAATTATTTTGTTGATATGTATAAAACTGTTTTATTAAAGGGATAGTCCACAGACATAACTATGGAGAGCAATTTCCAAATTTGATTAGTGAATACAAATGAAATAATTTTATATTCACTATGCCCTTAACGGAGTGACTATTTGCACTAGGTATAAATAGCACCTGTCACACAGCGAGGCTATTTGCACTCCAGTAGTCTGGTGGAAACACAGAAATTAAAGCCAAAGTGCATCTCCAAGTGTTGTTGCAACAGTGTAGTGTCTAAAGATGGTGTGAATGAGTTTTTATCAAGCAGATGTCCCAGGTTCTATTCCCCACTTTGTCCCACTTTTTCTCATCCTGTCTCCTGTCTCTACTCTTAATATTTCATTTAATACTACATATATTAATAAATAAAAATGAATTTAAAGGTTTATGTATGTATTTATTTATTTATTTATTTTGGACATAATGGGGAGTTGAGAGAAAAGTTTGATGCAGGTAACATTAACCATGCTTTTACTATAGTAATATTGTAGTAACCATGCTTTTTGGCCATAGTTTTAATGCAAATAACCATGATGTTACTACAGTAAAATGGTGTTAATATAGTAACCATGTTTAATGTTGTGGATCACTATGATTTTACTACAAAATACCATGGTGATGCTATGGTTACAGTAGTAAAACCATGGTTTATTTTTGTAAGGTAAGGTTAGGGTTAGGTTTAGGGGTAGGGGTTGGTGTAGAGTGTCACGTTTCGTTTAGATGAGGTGAGAGAGCAGGATCTAAGTGCAGCAGTGCTTTTAATCCACAATTAAAAGAAGATGAGAATACATAGAAGATGATGATGACTAAGGTTACAAAACAAGTCAGTCGTTTGAGGTAACATAAACTATGCAACTACGAACAACGAACAAGAACTGACAAAGATGGAACAAAACAAGAGGGTATTTATACACAAGATGCTGATGAGGGAATGGAGAACAGGTGGCTGTGAAGAGGGCAGTGAATCCTGGGAAAAGTAGTTTGGGGACTAGACAAAAACTATTTCAAAATAAGAGTCCTTGGAACAATGGCGACTGTGAGATAGTGGCTGTGTCTCGTTTGGAAGGCTGCATGCTAGGTAGGACACGTCCTTTGAAGACTGCAGTATACCGAGTGTCCTCCTTTAAACAAGCCTCATTTAAACAAGACGGCCTTCGTAGGACAAACGGAAACGGAACATAACATGATTGCTATGACAGCACACCACTCTTTAACAAGCGTGAGCGCTTTGAGTGAGAAGGGAACAAAGTCCCTCTGGAAGGGAATGTATGAGGTACATTTTAGGAGAGTTATAATGATGTAAAGAGAAAAGAAAATAGATTTTACAGGTGTACTTTTAGTCTAATACTTTATTTTAATTACATATTAATATAATTATACATATTATATACTCTGCACCCATCTACTGAGGTACTTCAACTTGGGAATTAACATTACTTGCGTTTGAACATCATATTTACATTTTTTTTTAGACATTTCCGTTGAAGCAAAGAATTGTGGGTTGTGAGTGCCTACGAAGGATACACCTCATGTATCCTCCGAATTCCCCTGAAAGAAGGTCGCATTCAAAGGTTGCATTCGAAGTTTCCTACTCGCTTTTCTGAAACGAGACAGCCTCGATGACGTATGCGGCCGACAAATGCGACTTCCGGAGGACGCATCCTTCCAAACGAGACACAGCCAGAGTGTCTGTGGGACTCTAAATATACATAATAAATAGGGGTGTATCGGACGTTTAATCACAAAACGATCTTGAATCAATTCGCTCAGCTTGCGATCCGATATTTGCCGATACTTCAAAGTCTACCACGATATGATTCGATTCAGGGGCCTGCGATCAATATTATGTGCCTATTTTACACAATCAATTAAATTTTTTATTTATTTTTTTGCCCTCAAATGCAACCAAATTATAATTTGATTATTTTATTCAGCTCTCTGTATACACATTGGGACACCCACAACAAAATAAGGTACTTCAGATTTTGAGAACAATTATACAGATAAATAATATAAAAAAATAAAGTCACACACAAGTGATCATCACTCGTTTGATGACAGCTAATTTGTCAGTTTAATCCAATTCAAAATACTTGCATACCCATGACTTGTTTCCAACTATCAGTGGTTTTCTTGGCTACAACTTTCACAGTTGTAATGAAAATTCTGTTACAGTTAACTGGGATAAATGTTAGTAAGGGTGTTGATGTGTAGATGTGTAAAGTCTTATAACTGATGCTGGAGCTGAGCAGGTGTTTCTCATTAGTGCTGTTCAGTATGTCGGCGTTGTCAAATGTTTCACATGGTTGAACTTCTCCATGTTACTTTAAAATAGCAAATTCTCATGTAAAATTTAAATGGGTCACATGCACCCATGTGAGCCGCTCTGCGTTTGTCACGAGAGCTCACATTTTAAGGAGTGCCCGGTTGACCCGCTTGCACGATCCTGTCAATAGAGCTCGCACTTCACGGGTAGCCTGGTTGACGCGTGCGCACGCCGCACAGATAGCAGAGCACAATTTGGCTTCAAAGACCCCGCGCACATCATGGTCAATGGATCGATGCATCGTTACACCCCTAATAATATACACACTGCAGTGATGCCAGTATACTGTATGTTAGTATTTAAATAGGGATGCAAATAGCATCTAACACTATTTGCACTCAGTGTAAGAACATACTTTTTGTTGCTGTGGTGATGGGGGCGTGACCAAGCGACATCTGTGGAGAGCGAGGCATCCAGAAGAAGAAGGGTAAGGATTGACACATGTGGGAAATTATCCCTAACAGCTGTTTGTGTTTGCAGTGCTCCTTGAGAAGAAAGTCAGAGACCTTGTCACAGTTGCTATTTACACTTAGTGTAAATAGCATCTATCGATATTTTCAAGTGCAAATTGGTGCTTGTGTGGGTATATTGGGTATTGAGTAACATGTTAAACTATGTTAAATATGATGTCATGGACATACATGTGACATTCCTGAACATCAGGGGATAGACAGAGGTGCAGTGCAGAATATGAATGGAGATGAGACAAGGGGGACTGCTGGAAGTCTTTTTAAAGCAGAGAGCAGTGTAACAGCTACTACAATGTAGAGAACACTACGATGGCAGCAGGAAAAACAGAACTGACCATGGTAGCAATAATATGGATTGTTTGACTTATGTAACTTACAGGAGCCATGTCATACTTGAGATATCAAAGGAAATCTTTCTGAGAAGGTAAAATGTAGAAACGGGTGAATTGAGGAGTGCAGAGAGAGAGAGAGAGAAAGAGAGAAAGTTGAGACAGAGGTGAAACTGAGAGTTAGAGAGGGAGAATGTGATTTGGCAGCATGGAGCAGGGGTTTGTCATAGAGAGGATAGCTGTATTAGGTTCTGCAAGGTTTCAGCTGTTAGTTTTGTCAAGCAGATGGTAGAATATGCAGGTTTAGTTCCAATAAAGTGACCCAGAAGAGGGAGCAGTCAAAGGAGGAGACAAATGTATTGATTAAAAAGAGGTCTGTGCATAAATAAGATATGAACTGTTATTATTGTTAATAGAAACTTTACTGGAAAAACTGAAACTACACTAAAATACTGTTTCATGATTCCAAAACTAACTAAAAAAAATGACTTCAATGACTAAAGTATTAAGTACTTTATATAAAAAAATGCAAACTTAAATTAATAGTTTTTTATAGTTAGTTTTGGAGTCATGAAATAGTATTATATATATAAAAATAATCTATATTATATTATATATACACAGCATATGTATTATAGGTATATATAATAGTAATGTATATATATATATATATATATATATATATATATATATATATATATATATATATATATATATATATATAATATTAATCTTTGCTTTTAATAATTTAAGATGGCCAAATTTAATCTGTTAAATGATATTATATATATTAACTTTGGCAGCGCTAAACTTTCAAAACTAAATAAAAGCTTAATATACTAGAAAATATATAACTAAATAAACTAGTGAAAACTAAAATAAACAAAAACAAGCCTAAATTCAAAGAAAAATTGAAAATAAAATAGAAATAAAAACTTAATTAAAAATTGAAAACTATAATTACTCTGGTCAACAAATGAGCACAGAGTGAATTCAGGATACCACACAGAGCCTTAGGAGTAATTAGAGCGTAAAATGGAAAACCTCTTGTTCTTTTTTTCAGTCTCACCTAATCCTGCAGAGCTGCTGATTGGAACTGGTATTCTGCACAGTAGCAGAATTTGCTGAGTACGACAGTGATAGTGGTAGTAGGACAGAGGGTGATAAAAAGTGTGAGAGAGGAGGGATTAGGAAAGAGATGGTAGGGAACCACAGGGACAGAATAGGGTGTTGCAAGACAGACTGACTGACAGGTGGAATTCACTGGAATGCTAGCACTGACTTGCAGGAGGAGAGAGAGAGAGAATGAAAGAGTGTGTGAGAGAGAGACAGGCAGCATACCTCACAGCTGTAGTACATGGATATCTGGGGTGAAAACAAATAAAAGAATTTTGGAGGGATTGTGGAAAGGGTAGTGCGAGAGAGAGAGAGAGAGAGAGAGAGAGAGAGAGAGGACAGAGGAAGGTGCTGCGCTTGGGTGAGGGTTGTTAGATTCATTAAGGATCAAGAGAGAGAGAGAGCAGAGATATAAAACCCCACACATAGGATCAGGAGCTGACACTCACACACTTACACTGTCACATATCTGATTAACTATAGATTCCTAAACACTTTTTGATCTCGGTTGTACGCTGATAACAAGCAAACAACAGTTAGAATCAGTAGTCACTCCTGTACAGATGGGAAAGTGAGAGTAAAAAGAAAGAAAGAAAAAAAAATACTATTTCCAAGACTTCCTGAGAGAACTTTCAGCAGTGGACTATGACTGTGAGTCAAATATTACTGTTTATTTCTTATAATTTCTTTGACAGAGAAATTCCTTTTAATGTCACACATTAACAAGAATTTATTACTAGAAACAGTGACTGCACTTTCTTGTTTTTCACAAGATTAGACAATAGATAATGTTATCATGAAGTATAATTTGTCTGCTTGTATGCATGCAATAATAAACGCTGTGATTTTGTCACAAACAGATGATCATAGATTTGTGAAAGGCATCTTTACAGAACTAAATCCTTTTTGTATTTCAGTTTTTTCCCTATAAATTTAAATAAAGACCTTTAATGCACCATATTTCAAATCCCATATTTTCATACTATAAAGAACTCAGAAAGAGCACTGTGTTCCGTTGTCAAATCCATACATATTCAATTGCAAATGAACAGGTTAATTAATAATCATTCCGAATAATAAAGCTATTGTAAATATTGCAAAATTGGCACATAGTGAAAGTGTTGTCATTGAATTTGAATTGTAAAGAATGTGGTTAAAAAGGATGATAGTGTATAAAAAAACGACATAATTCCAGTAAAATGCACTGCATGCAGAATTTGATATATACTTGCAAAGGAAAAAATAAACCCCACGCACACTTGAGTGGTTGCAGACAGGTGACACAGGCACTTATGTCTGAAAGTTTTGAAAGAGTACTGCATGTTGTCATAGCTTGCAAAACTTTATTACAGTAAATAGAAATGTTTCAGTCAAAGACATTCTTCAGCCATTTAAAAAAGGTTGCAAAGGAAAATCACAAAAACAAATCCATAAATTAGGTTTTATGAAAAAAAAAAAAGAAAAGAAATGTTTAATGTAAACATAAATGTATTTCCTGTACACCAGTAACAATGATAATTGTGATAATGATACCGAAATAATTGTGATATAAAGCTTGATTTGAACAGTTGAAGAGCAATATAGAAAAATGTTAAAAATTGTAATACGAGGGATGAATGAGTGACATCATTAAGAAGTACTATACATATGCTCGGGAATACCTTGTAAATACATGGAGGCCACTCTTATGTTTTAACATCAACATTGTTAGTCTTACTGTAAATTACATGAAGGTATGAAGGTTCCATGGAAAATGTAACGAGTGCTTGCACTCCACTCCTGGCATGTTATCAAAGGCCACTGCTAGAGACATCTATCAGTAAGATAAAGACTGCTCTGGTGGTTTTGTTCTCAGTGCCTAGCAATGGCACCATACAACCACTCAATTCAGCCGACACCATAGACTCCCATAAGGCTTATAAAGTGGTAACAATATACCAAATATTTCCATGTTCTCTGATGTTGATAGTAACACATGTTCCTGCGGGATTTTTTAAGCTGCATGGTGTAAGTAAAGGTTGCATAGGATGCATTGTCAAAAAAATAAAAAGAACAGCAATGTGCATGGACAGGTGTGATGCACACACACCTAGGAATTCTAATCAACAAATGTCCCTGATAAATATACAGTGTCTGATGTAAATATGACCTGCTTGCTTTGTGTTATGTAAAAATGCAGTTGCAGCATGCACCCTAGCTATTTCAGGGTCGTAGAGGTGTTAATGGGCTTATGGTATTGTCTGACCATCATCTGCTTGACAGGAAAGTAAAGGCTGAGGAAGGTATTGACAGATGGGAGGTTCAACTGTTATGCAACTATTTTTATTGCACGCTCTCTGGAATACTTTCTGGTTGGTCAATCGCAGTATTCTGCGGTAAAACATTTTTGTATAATGACTGCTAAACTGTAAGATTGACCGTAGTCACAGGCCACCGATTTCCTAACTGTGCTAATGTCATGTCTTTTGTAGCACTCTGTTGTTTTTTATTATTTCTTCTCAAATAATAAAATAATTTCAGCTCAAATCAATAAAATATAGCAAAGGAAAAGCAACCAAAACCATCTTCTTTGCACTAAGTGCAAATAGTGTTAGATGCTATTAACACCCCTAATTAAGTCACAGCAGCCTGTTTTTTGTGTTTACTTAGAGTCTCACAGACTCCCTATACCAACCCCTACCCCTAAACCTAACCCTAACCTTCCCTTATGAAAAATAACCATGGTTTTACTAGTAACCATAATATTACCATGGTATTTTGTGTTAAAACATGGTTACTATATTAACACCATATTACTGTAGTAACAGCATGGTCAATACTATGTCTTCCACAAAAAAAAAAAGAAAAAAAAGAAAATGGTTACTACAATATTATTATTATAAAATCATGTTTAATTTTAACCAGATCAAACCATTCTCTCAACTCCTCTATCTTTATTGTGACCAAATCATTTCGAAAAATTCAACCTTTATATTCATTTTTATTTATTATTAGTAGTGTTAAAGTAAACATTAAGTGTGGAGACAGGAAACAGGATGGGAAAAAGTGGGACAAAAGGAAGATTACACTGTAAAATTGTCTGTAATTTTAACAGTAAAAGAATGTAAAAATGCTACAGAAATAAAACACTAATTTATTAACGAATATTAACTGTAAAATATGCAGTATAAAAATTTTTATACATTTTAAAAGACAATACAGTAGTTTTTACAATAAAATGTAGTGAAAATGACATCTTTTAGATGTATAAAGTATGATTTTCCAGTGTAATTAATGGTAAAAATGTACATTGTTTAACAAGAGAGTACATGTACTTTTAACAGTAAATTATTGTTAAAATTACAGTAAAAAACAATAATCGGCCTTCCCACAATTCCCTGCGTGACCCATTACATTTCATTATATTTTATGGGAATAGTTATGTTTCTTCTTATTTTTAATATCAGTTATGTACATTGGTTCTGTTTTATTTTTGATGTAGTTTAGTTAATGTTTACTGCATTATTTAAATTTCACACTGAGCACTATCTCTACATGTTTATTGGTCATTGCTCCTGGAAGAGCCACTATTGGTGAACTTCATGTCATCATGTGCTCTTCTGTAGTTTTTAAGGTGATTAACAATACCATATGAAGTAAAAATCAGATTTTTACAGTTTCAGAAGGTTAATATTAAGTTTATGACAGTTTTTTTTTACTGTAAATTTAACAGAATTTTGTGCCATCATGGTCATGTAAATTAGTTTTAAACTGTAAAATAAACAGGTTGTTCTGTAAAGTTGTTTACATTTTTACTGTATTTTTTACATAATTATTCTGGCAACCACATAATTTTTTGTTTTGTTTTTGTAAAAACAACAGGATTTTTTTTTACAATGTAGAACCCAGGTCATCCGCATGAAAAAGCACATACACACCATCTTTACACACTGCACTATTGCAGCAACACTAATGGGTGCTGTTTGTCTTCAATTTCTGTGTTTCTACTAGACTATTAGCATGCAAACAGCCACGCTGTGTGGTAGGTGCTATTTACATCAAGTGCAAACAGTCACTCCAATAAAGTCGATACTGTATTGAGTGGAATAATGCACAGTCAGTCAGTCATTTTCATCAAAATTGTCCTCTGCTTAGGTGCAGTGTTGTGTAAGTCACTCAAAATAAGTAATCCACTACAAATTACTAATTATCTAAAATTGTAATCAGATTACTTTACTGACAACTTAATTTCAAATTTAATCACGTAACTAATTGTTTCACTTTTAAGTCACTTTCTAAAACACTTTTCCGCTCAACGAATTAAAATAATATCTATATTTCCTCATTCATTGTTACACACAAGTCACACTCAGTAAAACATGTTTGTCATTGCAATGACTCATTATGGGGCCTTTCAGATGTCACAGTAACAAAAACAAACATACATATAAACATATTTCTTGTTTTAAATGTATTCTACATAAATATTATTTTAGAAATATGTTTAACCCTAGTAATGTACTTAAAAGTAATTAAATGATTTGAAAGTAACTGTAATCTAATTACAAGAATTTAAAATGTAATGTATTACACTACTTTTTGACTAAAAAGTAAACAGATTACAGTTACTAAATACTTTTCGGATAACACACTGTTTTTGTGGGATGAGTAGTTTAATTTCAAATCTTGACATTTCACAAAGACGAAGGTGGCATCAATTAAAACATCAGTGGAGGCTTCACTTAGAAAACTGATTGGAAATTATCTTTGGAAGAATAACTATCCTTTTCTTGTCAGACTGCATCTCAAGAACTGGATGAGCAGTGCTACCTCACAGCTCAGTCTATGACATCATTGGTGACATCAGAGCACTTCAAAGTCATCAAGAAGCTGGGTGAGGGGTCATATGGCAAGGTGATGCTGGCTGTGCATAAAATGAGAGGTCAGTACTGATACACTTTTGGACAGTTTGGACAGTTATCATAAACATAAATTATACCTGAACATGTTGGCACTATGCACTATAGAGAGCATAATCTAGTACGCACCTGGAGTCATTCCATACTATTCTTACAAACAAAGCAGGATACCATTTACTTACTTCAAACTGTGAACTTACAGGAACCCCAATGGCTCTGAAGTTCTTCCCTCGTTGTTCCACCACTCTCCATGCTTTCCTGCGTGAATACAATCTCTCCCTCTCTTTTTGCACACACCCCTCTCTGACGCGTGCTGTGGGTATCTTCTTCTCCACGCCTGTTCACTATGTCTTCGCCCAGGAGGCTGGTCTCTATGGCGACCTGTATGATGTCATTGTGTCAGAGGTCAGTGGATGGAACAGACTTAATTAACTTCTAATTTCAGTCTGACATGATTTTAGATTCTTTTTTGCAAAGATTTAGCATATTTTAAACACCTTTAAGCATTACTGAACTTAAAGGTGAAGTGTGTCAGTTTTGCACCACTGGCGTCTCCAAAACGTCATTGCATAAATAATCTCTGTTTACAAACAGGTTTCGCAAAATCTCCCCCAGTCTACACTGGTCAACAAATAGGTAGTCCCGCCCCAAACTCAACCCACTGATTGAGGTAATGTTGTTGTGTTGGGCTTGCCGAAATGCTTAAACAGACAAAGCATTTTGAAAATGCCAGTGTTTACCAATCAACCTAGAAATGGCTTACTTATAGATATCAAATTAAGCTGGGGTAAGAGATAGTATTTTACCATTGAAATAATTACACACTTCACCTTCAATTCACTCAGGAAGTTCTCAAAAGTGCACAACAAATGGACACGTTTTTGGGACAGTGGTCACGTATATCTAGCACTGTTACAGAAAATAGTATGACGCATATGATATGTGGGGCATTTTTTGCAGTGACGTCTTTTCAGGCGATAAGGACTCCAGCACGAACATGTTCTCTGATATCCCCATGTTCTCATTCTCTTGCCAAAACAACTGTTCCTGTCATCAGCCTGATACATTAATGCAATCTAATGAGAGTACTTAGTGTACTACTGAGCTGCAGGTTTAATACAGACCACAGCTTTTCATCATCTCTCTCTCTGTGTTTGTAGGAGGGGGTGAGCGAAGAGTGTGCCCAGCGTGTGATGTCCCAGTTGAGTGGCGCTGTGTCACACCTCCATTCTCTGGGCTTTGTGCACCGTGATATCAAACCAGAAAACGTGTTCTTATGTGACCGTGTTTGTCGCTGGGTCAAACTGGGTGACTTTGGTTTGGCAAGGGCGCAGGGGACTCAGGTCCGTGCTGTGTGGTACAACTCCCCTTTCTGTGTGCCCGAGGTGGAAGGTGCCAAGAGAGTGAATGGGGAAGAGGAGGTAGAAGATATCTGGATTTCTGTGGAGCCCAGTTTGGA
This sequence comes from Myxocyprinus asiaticus, assembly GCF_019703515.2. NCBI lineage: Eukaryota > Metazoa > Chordata > Actinopteri > Cypriniformes > Catostomidae > Myxocyprinus > Myxocyprinus asiaticus. Next base: position 28,967,042 of record NC_059359.1, on the reverse strand, counting down.
TACTTGGGCCTTGGGGATCCTTATATACTGCCTACTGACTACCTGCTTCCCCTGGGAAGAGAGCACTTCTGATGACCCCTCTTACTGCAAGTACAGAGACTGGTTAAATCAAACCAAAGAGACAGAGGAAAGGACCAGGAGACAGAATGGGCTAAGGGAGGGAGAAAATTTTAAGAAGCAAGCAGAGGACTTTATAAGTCTGGGGGAGAGAGGTAACAGTGAGGAGGCTGACTTAGAGGTGCCCCCTAATTTTGACTCTTTAAGCTCACTAGTCCTAACTCTGCTGAGGCAGCTGCTGCACCCGCTCCCCTGGCTCCGTCCTGGGCCTGATGAGATTTTGTCTTACCTTGGGGGACCTTGGTTACTTAAAACAGAGAAAGAGGAGATGTGGAGAGAGCAGGAAGCACAAGAGGAGGCCAAGAATTTGCGAGAGAGAGGAGCGGTGGAAGGAGAAAAAGAAAGATTGGGAAGGAGGGAGAGATAAAGTTCAAACAGTACCTTTTACACAGTATATAGAGTTTTTATATATGTTTATATTTTGGAATACTATAGAGCACTTGTATTATGCAATGAGAAATAGAGAAAATAAATGGATGTGTAAACTATGTACAGTACAGTGTAAAAAGAGAAACCATGTTATTGTTACCTTAAGAAGCTCTTTCTAACTGATTTAACCCTTAAAATTAGCTTTGTTGGTGTAACCTAATGTATTCAGGTTAATTCAGTAATGTTAATATTTTTTACTTGAATAAAACCAGTTAATTTAGTTATTACCTCACGGATGGTCTGCTGTGGCATACCCTAATGGGAGCAGCCGAAAGAACAGTTAACAGTTATTTTTTTATGTACAATCAGATCTAGACTACTTACAGTAGCCCCAAAAAGTATTTAGAGACTTAAGCCACACTTAAGAGTGAAAAAAGTAAGAATGTCATTGCATTAGATAGATAAAATAGAAAGAAAAAAATGGACTGATATTTGTGATCTAATACAATGAAATTCATACATTTGTCATACAAGTGTTTTGTAAAAGTGTGTCCAAATACCTTTTGGGACTACTGTAATTTAATGTTTCTCATATTCTGCTGGTAATACTGAAGCTATCAATACTGTAATGCACAATAGATTTTTTTCTCAGGTGCAATGCCATTTTCTCTCAAAACATGCAGAGAGTCAGATAGGAGGATGAGGTGTAGAAATGTACGCTCATCAGATGTAGTATATGGAATACACAAATACTGTGCCTCTACCTCAAACAAACTGTTATTATGTACATAGAAATGCACTTGTTTTTAAAAGGTGTAATAAAATTCTTTTTGTTTTGGTGACGCATTTACTCTCTTGACTCATTACTTATATTATATGCACTTCTCAAGTTACACAATCAATGTCCTTATGTGCACATCAACACATGTTGAGGAGTTGTGATGACTTTCTTCATTATAACACCTGACATGATCAGAGCATTGAGCTAATATATTGGAAGGCTTACTGAAATAGCGCTCCACTTTATATAGGACAAGATTAATGTGAAATGTTAAACAAACACAGGTACAATAAGGGGTGTCAGGTTAGTGTTGTTCTGGGATTCAGTGGATCAATTTAAATATGTGTGGTGGAGTCCAACTTTCCAGCTGTTGTCCCACTAATCAAACAACCATGGTCCATGACTCTACATAGTTCTGGTCTCTCTGTGGTCATGTGTAGCCGATATTTTGACTTGAAGCATAAAGTTTGTTCTTCATTGCAGCTTATTAAAACCATCCACTGAGATAGGAAGAGATCATCTATTCAACATTTACTGTAAAGCATCAAACTATTTATGCGCAGGGTTATCTAAAATAGATTGTACCACAATAATGTAAAAACAAAATGTAATGGTATGGCAGTCTCCTCAACTGGTTGTACAGAAGACAAACAAACAAAAAAGACTAAAAATGTGTATGGCGTTTTTGATTCAAAATTCTGTCCATCAAAAAGTAATAAGTAATAACTATTTCACAGATGTAACTCAGGAAAAAAGGAGACTAGATAAGTAAAGTCTGTCAAGACAAACTTTGATGTTGGCTTGAATTTTAAAATAGAAGTTGGAATTTTGATGGTCATACAGACATTACAGTACAACAAACAGCTAGCTAGCTAGATGCTCAGACAAACTGTCAAATACACCTGACGAGAAGCGCGACCTTGTCGCGCCATGGCTAGGACATGGCACAGGTATCGAACACAGGGCACGTCGATGCATTTCAGGTGACAGACAGTACACACAAAGGTACCAAGTTTTTTCCCTTCTTCAAGAGTGAACAAGGCTAGAGTAAATAACCTATGTCCTTTGATAATGATTTGGATCGAATTTAATGGAAAATATGCGAGTTGCACTCTGTGGCACGTTAGAAATTTGAGCAGCCTCCGGAGTCGCAGTTGGGCACCACCGACAGCTGCCAAGTGGCGCCGATGTGCGTACATTCATAGAAAACAACTGTTTCGAATTTTAGAATGCGCTATGTCGTCCGCCACATGCGTCCGGTGTGCGACCCCCTTAAAGCAGATCAAAGGCCTTTTATTGGTTTGTTTACATTTCAATGTTTTGACAGTTTCAGTTCGAACTAATGAGTATTTCGTTGGTCGATTGAACATTCTGGCAATGTAAGTCTATGGTATTTTTCCAGTTTTTAATTGTCCAATGTGTAAACCCTAAATCAAGTTTGTAGAACATAAATATATAGTTCTGCTTGTAGATATCTTGTTAACTTGCTATTAAGCACCTCAAACAAAACTCTCTGTGTCAGCTAAGCTACTTTGAAGCTGTATCTTACCCATCATTTATGTAAACTAGTTAATTTACATGAACTGTCCAACTATACAAAAATGAAATGGAGTTCCCTAAATATAATTTCATCATTTATTCTAACCGGTTCATTTACATGAACTGTCCAAAGAACCAATTCACTTAAATTATTGGATTTTCCTGCACTTCATTAGAGACACAGAGGACAGTTTAGATGAGCACATTTAATTACTCCCTTGGCTCCATTGCTGCGTTCGTAATACAATGTGATAAATGTAGTGTTTTGTGACAGTACACCGCTACTCGTTGGAAAATGTAGCTTGTTATTGGAAAAGTTTCACTTCTGTGAAAATAGGTGTGCTACTGTCATACAAGCGTCGCTACTTTCAGTTAGTTATTCCTCAACACTTGATGCCACTAACATAGAAAACTTTGGCAAACCAACTTATTAGTTCTTAAGTTAGATTAGTGATTAGTTCAAAAGTGCTTAAAGTATCAACCCAGTACCCCTTAATCCCTGAAGTTGAGTAAGGCCAGCAATTCAAATTGGAACTGGCATTTTTGTGTGAAATTTGAATGAGATGGTCAGTGAATGGACTGAGGACAGTAGGCATGCTGTCTGAGACTAATCTCTCTCTCTAATCTAGATTTAATTCATTCAACTAATTGTTGTTTATTTTCTTACATATCCTAGTGTTTTGGTTATTACTTTATTCAGTCATCCATTGACCTCACACTGAACCCAGATGGATTGCTCTGTCAGCTCAGGTCTTCACTATGAGACCCATGTAAGCCCTTCTGCAGATGGATTTATAAATAGCCTCAGGTCCATCTATTCAGACACATCAGCACCTCTCTGTGTCCTCTCCTTGCACACTGTACATCGCTCTCTGGTCTACCTTACTCTCTCCATGTTTTCGATCTTGCCTTTCACAAAAGGTCAGCTCCTCATCTCCCTGATAGTACATGATATGAACTGTTCTTCTTCAGTTCAGTCCAGGCCATTCATTTTGCAAACAGTGACATGTCTCTCCTACTCTCCCTCACTGATGCATTAATGCAGTTGTAAGGGGGTTTAGTGGAAAGGAGGAGGCGAGAACCAGCTTGACAACTTAAATAATAATTTAATAAACAATTTAAACAAAACACACAACTAAAAACACACAGTACAGCTGCCTGTAATTCTCTCTCTCTCTCGAACTGTCGTCCCCGGCCGCCTTTATCCCTCGCGCGCCCCATCAGGCTGATTGGGGACCAGGTGTGTCTCATTCCAGCCCGGCCCCGCCCTCCTCGGCTCTACAGCAGTCTAATGAGTCACCTATACATTTCTCTCTGTTTTGTTTTCTCAGAAGATGGTATTGAGGTACTTTTATGGAGGATGGTGAAAAACATTTTGTGTGTTGTTTGTTTCTGTGTTTCATTGATAGCAAATTTGTATTGTTTCAGTTTATCAGCTTTCTGGAAATTAAGCAACACAGACTGTTCAGAAATGGAGAACACCAACAGTGCTCTATTTGTTTATGTTCTGAGCTCTGATTATTTCAGCTTCCTGTTTCTGTTTCAAGTCATGTTAAAGTAATAGTTCACCCAAAAATGTAAATTCTATCATTATTTACCCAAACCTGCATGGGTTTTTTCTTCTGTGAAACACAAAAATCTTCACATCTTTTTTCCATACAATGAATGGGAATAGTGACCCTAGGCTGTTAAGCCCCATAAAGGACAAAAGAACAAAATAAGTGATGGTATGGCTTTAAACGACTTGAAAAATCTTGGGAAAGAGTCGTATCGACTAGGTATGTGCATTGTAACCATTTGTAATATTTGGATAACTGCAAGGATTTACAAACAGTTCTTTGGTTATTCGTTGGGAGTTGGGACTCGGAAATAAATAACATTGCATCAAACACTACTCATAGCAGGGAATAAAGTGCACAGTGAGCTATGAGCCTAAACAGCACAATACATGGATCTTCAACTGATAAAATCACTCACATGAAAGTAAAAAACAAAAATAATCAATCTTTCATTGTCCGTAACATAGTATTCTTAACCAATGGAAAATACGTAATTTAAGTGCCAAACTAATGTGTGTTCTGCCTGTGCAGATTCACATTTCAGAGAGGCAGTGAACACTATTGTCATGTGCATTGAGTTACACTGCTGCGGTTTTTTACCCTCTTTGGGATGCTTTGATTTTTAAAAAGTTTATTATTGAACTTGACGAATTATTGTACATAAGTATGTACACAAGAGCAAAAGGGAAAAACATTGCCTGATGAAGAACAATCTGGAATCATGTTTAACAGTGTAACAGTTACATGAAGTCCTGTTTGCAACCTGAACTTCTTCAGAATGTCGAATCTTTGTGACACCTGCACTAAAAAGCTAGATGCAGCACAACAAATAAAGCAGTATACAGGTGTCTCGAGATGCTTTGTAAAAAAAGTTTTTTTTAACTTGACAAGGTGTTTAAAAAATTTGCCGGTCCTGCATGAGATGCTGAAATGAAAAAAGTTAAATGTGGTGCAACAGTCAATGATGTCTATCCAGCGTGTGTTTAGAAAAACAATTGAAAAACAGAGCAGACGCACATAAAAGCACATGTGACCAGCCCCTAACTTGCCCTATATTTGAAAAACTAACCCAAATCAGCCCAAAACCCTATAGATTTCGGGTCCCGTCAGGCTCGAGTCAGGTTGCACACCTCTGTTGCATGTGTAGAATAACCGAATAGTGATTTTGGTATTCGAATAGAGGCATGTTAAACGGTTAACTGAGTAACGACTCGTGTACATAGTATCGACTAATTTTACTAAGGTTTAATGTTTTTTTTCCCCCTTTATAGAGCTTGACCTCTTTATAGAGCTCAGAGTCACTATTCACTTTCATTATATGGCAAAAAGATGTATGAAGATTTTTACCTATTTTTCTTTTTGTTTTCCACAGAAGAAAAAGTCATTCTTACAACATTGTCCATAAAGTGGAAGTTAATTTATTAAATAGCTAACATATAAATAAATTACATTTATATAGGTGGCATTAAAAATTCTGATAATAAATATCATTTAATGTTTTTGGAAATACCCTGTATGTTGTGTAAGTCAGGCGTTATCGCAAAATAAACCCTGATTGGGTGGTATGGTGGTTATGTTTCACCCTAATGGGGATTATTTAGCAATAATGATCGGATAACTGTAGATTATCCAGTTTATTACACAGCTATCGTCCAAAAAAATAATTAAATTGACATGAAATTCTGATCCGAGTTGAAATTAAGTTATTATGTGAGAAGAAAAAAAAACACAGAGTCTCAGCTGTTCTTGACCTCTTCTCTCTTTTCCTCTTTGAAATTAAAAATTCACAGCTGGGACCAAGATATATTAGCACCGGGGAAGGTGTTCTTTTCCCCAATGGAGAAAAGGACACTGCGGAGACCACATCTTGCCCGAAGGGAGGTTAACATGTGGAGAATACATCACATGGACTTACCAACCGGGAAGTACCACACACGGAAAGGAGTCCCTGCGGTAGGTCCTAGCTGGAAGGGAGGAGCTCTACAAGTGCAGCGACTGGTGGCAGAGCAGGGGCCAGACATGGAGGTTCCAGAGGTCTGGGCGCGGGTGCCAAATTATGCCCCGTACCTGAGAAAGGAGGTCCTTCCTCAGGGTAATTCACCAGGGAGGGGCTGTCACGAGGAGCCTGAGCTCTGAGAACCAAGTCTGGGTGGTCCAGTACGGTGCCACCAACACGACTTGTTCTTCGTCCTCCCTGACTTTGCACAGAGTCTGTGCAAGCAGGCTCACAAGGGGAAATGCATATTTGTGCAAGCCCCGGGGCCAGCTGTGTGCCAATGCGTCCGTGCTGAGTGGGGCCTTGGTCAGGAAGTACCATAGCGGGCAGTGGGAGGATTCCTGGGAAGCAAACAGGTCTACCTGCGCTTTGCCGAATCGACTCCAAATCAGCTGAACCACCTGGGGGTGGAGTCTCCACTCTCCTCTGAGCATCACCTGTCACGACAGCGTGTCCGCTGCGTGATTGAGTTAGTTTGGGATGTGAGTGGCCCGCAATGACTTCAGTTGCTGCTGCCTCCAAAGGAGGACATGGTGGGCAAGTTGCGACATGAGACGTAAGTGTAAACCGCCTTGGTGATTTATATATGCTACTGTCGCCGTGGTTGCCCTGGATCAATGGCCGAAACCTCCACAGAGCCAGCAATACCGCCAGCAACTCGAGGCAGTTGATATGCTAACGCAGTCAAGGTCCTGTCCAGGATCCCCAGCCTGACTTGGACGTGTCTGTTGTGACAATGACACGCCTTGACACTTGTTCTAAGGGAACCCCTGCCTGTAGAAATGCAAGGTCCGTCCAAAGGACGAACGTGTGGCAACAGATCGGCGTGATAGCCACGCGAGGGGCCATGCCCATCTTGGGACCCGAGTCTGAAGCCAGTGCTGAAGTTGTCTCATAAGCATCAACCCAATGAGGACGCCATATGCCCCGACATTTATGCATTTGGCAGACACTTTTATCCAAAGCGACTTACAGTGCCCTGATTACAGGGACAATCCTCCTGGAGCAACCTGGAGTTAAGTGCCTTGCTCAAGGACACAATGGTGGTGGCTGTGGGGATTGAACCAACAACCTTCCACTTACCAGTTCAGTGCTTTAGTCCACTACACCACCACCACTGAGGTGCACCGTCATAGTGACTGAGTCCATCCCGAGAAAAGAGATGCTCTGCACCAGGGAGAGCTTGCTCTTTTCCCAGTTGACCTGAAGCCCCAATCAACTGAGGTGTCTGAGCACTAGGTCCCTGTGCACACACAGTAAATCTTGAGAGTGAGCTAGAATCAGCCAGTCACTAAGATAATTGTGGATGCGGACACCCACTTCCCTTAGCGGGGCAGGGCTGCCTCTGTGACTTTCGTAAAGACGCGAGGTGACAGGGACAGAACAAAGGGGAGGACCTTGTACTGGTATGCCTGACCCTCGAAGGCAAACCGAAGGAACGGTCTGTGTCGAGGCAGAATCGAGAAAGTACACGTCCTTCAGGTCTACTGCTGCAAACCAATCTTGATGCCAAATGCATGACAGAATGCACTTCTGTGTCAGCATTTTGAACGGGAGCATGTGCAGGGCCCGATTCAAAGCTCGCAGGTCTAAGACTGGCTGCAACCCACGGCCTTTTTTAGATACAATGAAGTAGGGGCTGTAAAACCCCTTGTTCATCTCAGCTGGAGGGACAGGCTCTATCTATTTCCGCATGCAGAACTGTGACATCCTTGCCTGCTACTGAGGTAAAGCGGACGCCATTGAACCTGGGCGGGTGCCTGGCTGAATCAAATAGCCGAGTCGGATCGTCCTGATGAGTCAGCACGATGGGTTGGAGAGTGCTAGCCATGCCTCCAGACTCCTTGCAAGGAGCACCAAGGGGACAATCACCTTTGACATACCTGCGGATGGGACCTCGTGGCAGGGCGGACAAGGAGCTGCCACATCGAGAGACCTCTCTGCGTCTGCAGCGCCCCTGCTGTGAGTGTTCAATGTACGGCTGTCGTGACAATGACGGCCATAGACACCAAGTGTGTGACCCAGAGAACAAGGAAACCGCACTTTTATTTTTGAAAATGAAAGTGCCGATGCCCCTTGGGCATGTGGCGAAATCATAAAAAAAGGAACCAAAGATTCTCCTCCCGGCCCTCCACCAGGGGATGGAGTGGTTTGTGTACCACCTCCTGGCTGACAGCGGGTCTCCTCACCTCTGGGTCACCCATCTTAGGGATGCTCCAAAGCCCTCCTCGGGTCCTTGGCGCCAGACCGAAGGACGGGGGGTGTCATCTTCCTGCGGGAGGCTCTACGCCGTCAGCGGAAGAACCACACCGGGGCAGGATGTGCCGAATCATCTCTGTCTGCTTCTTGACTGCCGAGAACTGCTGGGCAAAGTCCTCGACAGTGTCGCCGAACAGGCCACCATGACAGATGGGGGGCGTCAAGAAAGCGAACCTCGTCGGCACCCCTCATCTCTACAAGGTTGAACCACAGGTGGCGATCTTGGACCACCATAGTGGACATCGCCTGCCCGAGAGCCCACGTCGTGACCTTTGTTGCCTGCAAGGCAAAGTAGGTCACCGAGCGCAGTTCCTGTATCAATCTCGGGTCAGGACTACCCTCGTGCAGCTCTTTCAGAGCCTTGGCCTGGTGAACGTGCAGAATGGCCATGACATGCAAGGCGGAGGCGGCCTGTCCAGCACCACTTTAAGCCTTGGTCGTCAAGGACGACGTGAAATTACAGGCCGTGGATGGGAACCTAGGATGATTCCGCAATCGCCTGCTCCACCCGAGGAACTTCCGTGTACCCCCCCAGGAACCAATCGGCCAGCCGCGAATGCTCAGGGCAGGGTAGAGGGTTCCACTTCAGCCTGACGCTCGCAGCGGCCCGGGCAAACATGGCCATCAGCTCCGCGTCGGCCTCCGACTGGGCGACCGCACCAGATGGTGGGAGCCCAGTTAAGTCCTCAGCGTCAGACTGCAAAAGCCTGCTCTCCAATGCTGTGATTGATGCTTCATCCTCATCTCGAGCCCCGAATGAGACATTAAGCCTGCCCTGGGGCAAGCCGCCTGACTCATCCATGAAGTCAACTGGTGGAAACGAACGTGCTGGGGAATAGGAGGTCCGTGGGGATTCACCTGATGGAAATTCTCCCATTGAAGCCCCCATATCGCCCCCAGCACTAGCCGCCGCGGCCTTGTGCATGCAAGCAGAAGGACCAGGACGGGGAGCGGCTGGAGTGGCTTCCCTCTGTAAAAGAAAGAAAGACATGTTCGCAACGTTGCCATGGTCATGCTCTCGCAGTGAGAACATGAGCCATTCACGAACGCTGTCTCAGCGTGACTACAGCCCATACACGTGAGACAGCTATCGTGGCCGTCAGAGGATGAAAGATACTGACCGCAACCAGGAACTGCACATAGACGAAAAGGCATCTTTAAAAAGACACTCTCCATCAGTGCTTTGCTCTTTTAGAGAAACTTGCTCTTTAGTTGTGTGGCTGCTGAAGTGCCCAGAGGCGTTCTCTGCACTTATCTGTGCAAGGTGAGAGAACCCGCTGTAAATGCGGCATATATCCAACAGCCTGAACACTTCTTGAGGTGAATGAAATGCCAGTGAGAAGCTCTGCACTGATCGGCTCCGAAGAACAAATCTGAATGAGTGGATGCAAGCCGTCTCTTTTTATACCCGTATGTCCGGGGGAGTGGCATGCAAATTCCACTCGCCAATTCTCACTGGCCTTTTCTCAAATATCAGAGGTGATTGGGGCTCCCAAGTTCGACCCCTAGTGTCACTACATCGACACAATGTCGAGTGAGTAACAGATAGGAAACTATAATTGCTACATATACATGCACGATTAATCCAAATACAAGGAAAATATTGAGGTTAAAAGTACATTAATCAGTTGTTTCCAAGTCTTCACTGAATTAATGTTAGATATGATGCATTGATAAAGATTTGATGCTGCCAGGTTTTGACTGAGAAGTAGATCTGTAAATAAAACAAATAATTAAAATAAAATAATATAATTAAACAATTATCAAAAAAATTAAAATAAAATAATTAGCATATGATGGCGTTTAGTCCAAACGGCCCACAAAGTGTGTATGTATATGCAGGAGAGAGAGATTTAGGCTATTAATTGATTTTAGATGGCCAGATGTAAATTTGAAATATTTTGGGGGATATATTTAATATTAAGAATACATTAATAGAAAATACGTTATTTTATATTGATAACTGTATACTATGCTTGCTATGATTTCCATTCTGATAGTTCCCCCACATGGGGAAAAAATTGCTTATTTTTTCACTTATTTTGGGTGGGGCAAGTCCTTTATTTTGAAGTTGTTTTTCCAGATCAGGTCGCTTGTTTCTCTTGTGAGATCTGGCAACACTGCAATTGGTATATCACTAATCTCAGCCTCGGATGGCACACCCACAGACTGCCCACATTCCGTTCTCTAACTGTCTGATGCTTATAGCACACAAAACTGAAAAATGCTTTCTCAGTCAACTCAGCGCAAATCTGATTGGCTGGTTCGATGGAACTTCCATGAGTAGATGCACACAGGACGTTTTATCAGTGTACCTGGAAACTGAGTTGTGTTAACAAGGTTCCACGTTCATAGAATGAGTGCTTTTGAGGATGAAATTATCACATAATTTGCCCAAGTTTGCCAAGTTAGTGACATCAAATCATTTAAAGATACTCAGAGATTCGTTTGAGGCACGTAGCAGAAAGAGAAGCGGATATCTAAGAGCAGAGCTGCATTATGTGCTTTGTTTACTTCGTTATGTCTGTGAAATTTCTCTATAATGAGGTTTTCTGTGCTGTACTTAGATTCTCTACACATTTTCTGCTATTCTCCTGTGTGTTTTCTGTGCAATCACTCACAGAGACTCGCGTGCCATTATTAACTGTTTTTTTATTTAGTTCTAACCGTTTACCAGTTGGAAAGGAGGCTGTGGATCGCCGGAATTGTAATAAAAAAATACAGTTTTAGCTCAGAATGAACCGAAGTGAACAACATTTTGTTTTTAGTCTCTGATTGCTATTTTCAATTAAGCAACTACTTTTGTTGTATCTTTAAATGACAACTGACAGTATTACATGGCTCCTTACTGCAGCTAGTAAAACTAAATCTTTAACATCAGACAAATGAATACAATGTCATAAACAGAGATTTGATGGCCAGTAAATTCCAGTGGACAGGGATAGACTCTGTGGGGGACAGCTGGATGGAAGGACAGAACAACTGATGAGTGGTGTGAGACACAGAGAGCACAATGGATCATTAAAATGACAGGTAATGAGCCATAGAGCAGAGCAGAGCCAAGGCCAGCAATGCGTTTAGCAGATCTTGCTACAAACCTCAGCAGAATACAAGGATAATTATTACATCGCCAAAACATATCAATATACAGACTGCCGATTATTGCAAAACAGCAGTCAGTATAAGAAATTAATCTATATAGTATTTACAGTAGCAAGGACTAATTCTCCTTTCCACAATATCTGCAGACGTACAGTCTGAAATCATGCATGGACCAGAATTAGAACTCATTCTTGATAAATGTCTTGGAACACTTTGTGCCACATGAAACTCTGAGCTGACAAAACAGTTATGGGGGATTTGCTTAATTCTCACTGGGGTTTTTTTATAACAGTGTTTATATCTTACAGTCTTAACACTCCAAATGTGAATGACAGTGATTGGAGCAGACATCAACATCAACTCCAAGGCTGGTTACGTAAAGACTCATTTAATACAAACAGATTGCATCTACTGCAATATCATAGGTCTGGGATTCCTAAATGTCTCTGATTACTTTTTACTACTAGACAAGATTCAATACTATCTTACTAATATCTACACTGTCATGCAAGTCTAAAAGAGAGATTCATGACAGATTCAATTGTGTACAGTTGTATAAAATGAACAAATACAATAACTAAGGACAACAGAAAACTAATAAGTAGGTTACCATTTAGGATTGAGTGGAAGCTGAAGAGAGTTGCATTTACTTGGAGGTGGGATAGACATTCCTCTAATAAACAGGTCTGTGTGTTATTCTGTGTTTACTACATGGCAGGCTAACCTTATTTGTGCTGAACTCCTGGACACGGGACGTGACTCCCTCTCCCCATCCCTCATGGCATTCTGAAGTACATGCAATCCCACAATCAGGTTGTCAGGTTGCCGTGTACACTGGTTTAGACTAGCTCAGCTTTGGCTCTCTCCTGTGCTGCGTCCATCTGTCAAGATGTCATCGGCTCCTCTTATGCCTGTTTTGTCGACCTAGTTAGGGTATCGTCCCATGGCAAAGTTTGGGTATTAGGAAACCACAATGAAATGTTAAGCTAAAAATTTGCTTTATATAGTAACATCTAAATTAATTGGTTTTATTCAAGTCAAAAATATTATTTTACATCACTGAATCAACCTGAAAACATTAGGCTACACTGTCAAAACTACTCTTAGGGGTTAGATCGAGTATCAGTATCTCCTTAAGGTAAAAAATGCAGGTTACAAGTTATTTTACAAGATTAATTTAATAAAATGACACATTTTTATGCTAGCCTTAAACAATGCGCTGCCCTAAAGGTCTAATAATATGTAATCTAAAGAGTAAGCCTAATGACATGGTTCTGGCATGTTATCAACAAAGATTAACCTTACGACAAATGAGCTACACTGTCTTACCTTTGATTTACAAAATGTAAATTCATTTCATTTGGTCACTTGACGGATTGTGAAAATGTCAATAGATAAAAAAAGCAATATCATAAATACTTCCAAATTAACAAAGCCTTCCCTTTCGATTCAGTTCACTCGACATTGCTATAAGCACTATGGGGAGTGTCCTTCTTCACAACCTTGTTGAAACCCTTATACAATCATGCAAATCCTCTGATTGTCCCGCCCCTTTAGGCGTGCAGTTGGCCTATATAAGCGGGTGCTCAGTCACCATTTCTTCAGAATTTTCTTCCTTCAAGACTGCAAACTTCGTCTTCATCTTGGAACACTCTCTACTTTGACGTCAATATACGCTTACAGCGGATGGAACTTCTCAGCAAGACGCGAACAGGATGACTCATCGCTAGGGTTGCAAAGGGGTGAAAAATTTCTGGTAAATTTCCGTAAACTTTCCAGAAACTTTCCGTGGGAAGTTAAGCTGGGGAATTTTGGAAATATTGGAAAAAACTTTGGGCACTTGGCTATATGCTGCTGCATCTTGGTGGCATTCTTAACATAGGTCATTGCACAGTACTTGCAAATGTACACAGCCTTCTACATTGGCTGAGGTGAAATGTATCCACACATCAGTTGGTGCACGTGGCATTTTTCTGTAGAATAAGATTAGAAAAAAGCTTGTAAAAAACACTGATGCAATGCCATGCACAGATATATAAATAGTTAGCTAAACAATTGGAATATTCTGGAATGGTAAAAATATTTTACAGTTGATGCTGGACAAATGAATAGAAATAGGCTAGATGAACATTCCTCAGTCAGCATACTAAATCAAATTATAACCTACGTTCTTGTATGATAACAGAAAACTGGCTAGCAGAAGGCAGAAGAAACAGCATCACAGTTGCGCTAGCTAAAACCATGATAGCTAGCCTCTTAAATTGTCAATGAAATTGCGTTAGCTAGCTAACATTTAGCATATCTGATTTAATGGCTAGCTAGCTACTGTATAAATACATTTTTATTTAGTATTTGCTAGTTAAACTTTAATACCATAGATCAAATATATTTACCCTAGTAATATCATCAAAACGTACTTGACTGGATGTAGTCCTTGGGCTCAAATGCAGTAGTGTGGCTTCAATAGTCCTGCTGTAATAAGAATGCCTGCAGTAAGTAGTGTGCTGTGTGCATGTAATTGAAGTTCAACTGAATTTGCATAAAATCTGGTTGTTTTAACCAAGATTATGCTGCAAGATGTTTTTTTTTCAACTACATTTAAGTTCCCTTTTATAGGCTAACTTGAAATTTTGCAAATTTCCAGTTTATTCCCATTAATTACCGTTAATTCCCATATATTCCTGTATCCTTTATATATATATATATATATATATATATATATATATATATATATATATATATATATATATATATATACACACACACACACACAATATTAACCAAAGAGACGCTTGCGTGATACGCATTTTTTTATAGACGTCGTTCAGCAAATGTTCCCTATGTGAACGGCACATCCCACCACCTGATGACCACGAAAGCTGTGTTCACTGCCTGGGCCATGCCCACGCACAAGCAGCTCTCATGGAGACAGACTGCCCTCACTGTGAAGGCATGAATCTCCGGACGTTACGCTCTAGCATCGACCTCGTTCTGAGGGAAGATCCAGCCTCTCGGGCCCTCCCACCCACCTCTACTGTGAGGGGCAATGAAGTTGAGTTGGAAGAATTAGAGGAGGATTTTGTGCCGGCGCAAGCCCTGTGAGCCCCCGAACTTCCGATCATATGTCCTCGCCTGTGCAATATGCGTGTGATGAGCTCCGGCCCTCTATAAGAGAGCACAGCCTCATTACGTTTGGCAGCTCTTACAATGAGGATGATGCTGTGTCACTCGCAGCTTCAGGTGAGTGGTCCACGGAGGACATTGCCGCCCTTTCCCTCAGTGAGGATGGAGTGCCTGCACACGCCACGGACAGGGAGCTTCTTCGTGTCCTCGTGAGAGTGGTTGAAGAGCTCGGTCTTGAGTGGTCCCCTCCTGAAGAGCCAGAAAAGTCTCGCCTGGATGAATGGTTTTTGCAAACCAGCCGTCGTCAACAGACTGTGGTCCGGAGGAGCGCACCATTCTCCCCTGAAGTCCATGCAGAGCTCACAAAGACCTGGTGTGTGCCCTACTCTCCGCGCAGGTCAGAGTCAGAGGCACTGCCGTCCTCACTAAAGTGGACCACGCTGAAGTAAGAGGCTACTCAAAGCTTCCCCCGTTGGAACAGGCGATCACAGCTCACCTCTGCTATAATACCACCATGGGATGGAAATCCTGCCCCGCCCACCCCTCCAAGGCCGTGTCGACTGACGTCTGCACTGTCTGAAAGAGCTTGTACAGCAGTGGGCCAAGCTGGTTCAGCACTCCACAGCATGTTGGGGCTCCAGGATTTTCAAGCTAAGCTCCTCAAACAAATGGATGAGCAAGGCCCCGATCCAGAGCTATTCAAAGAGCTCTGCACTGCTACAGATTTGGTGCTGCGAGCCACGAAAGCTACCACTCAGGCCATCGGCAAAGCGATGAGCAACCTGGTGGTTCTGGACCAGCATATCTGACTAACTCTCACGGAGATGCGTGACGCAGTGAAAACCGCCCTTCTCGACACCCTGATGTCGCCCGACGGACTCTTTGGCAAGCCGTGGAAGGCTTTTCAGAGCACTTCATCGTGGCACAAAAGCAGTCTCAAGTGATGAAACACTTTCTGACAAAGAGATATAGCACTTCCCCTTTCCCAGCATGCTCCTGATCTAATTCCGGTCAGTGCCAGGCAAACAATCCATCTCTCGCTGCCCCATCACAGCTGAAAGCTACAACTGAGCTGTCTGTGAAGCCATGCAAACAGTGGCCCAAATGTATGCACCCGCCATCTCAGCACGAACACCACGCAGAGGGAAAAACCTCGGCCAGGCAGCAGAAGCGTTCCTGATATGCCCAGCCCCATGAAGAGGAGCCCAGAGCTCTCTGTTATTCACGGTCCAGAGCCAAAGAATGCTCGATTCGAGGCACACAATGTTTCGCCCTCATCCCCAATACTGTTCATCAGGAAAGGGATATTGTTCAAAATGTTGCTTCTGTGTGTATTATTCAAATAAAGAGTGTTCTCACAAAAGAGAACCGGCCACCTCGCTTCACCAGCATTTTGCAATCTGTGGTCCAACCACAGGATGTGCCAGTGTTGCGCGCAGAGATTCACAGTCTCCTCACTGTGAATCTCTGCGCACAAGTCGCGATAGAGACTGTCCCAGACTGCGACACACACAGTGGAGTTTACAGACAATATTTTGTTCTGAAGAAAGAGGGTGGGCTTCAGCCCATTCTAGATCTGAGATGCTTGAATCACATGCTCGTGAAGCACCCATTCAAAATGTTAACTCAGATCTTATTTCACATCCATCCTCAGGACTGTTTTGCATCAATAGATCTGAAGGACACGCACTTTCATGTACCAATTGCACCACGTCACAGGCTGTTTTTGAGATTCGTGTTTGTAAAAGACCTTCACAGCAGGAGGACACAGGAGAGCGGTTTCCTCACAAGTAAGGCTTTAATTAATATACTCCAGCACTTTACAGCTTCACAATGACTCAGTAACTTCACAATAATAATTCATCAGTTTCACAACAGTATCTCATCAGCTCCACAATAAGGTTTCTTGCCCCTAACTCTCTCCCCGTCTGCTGGTGGCATGGCCGCTTATATGCCGCTCTTCCCATGCTCACTGGAATTAGAGTCAGGTGTTAGACATAATTTAGCTCAGGTGTCAGCACCCTTACTGCTTTCTCTCTCCCTGGACCATGCCCCTGCTGCCACAGTGTTTGAGGGAACTGTGTATCAATTCAAAGTCTGTCTCTGGCTCCCCGCACATTCACGAAATTTATCAATGTGGCGCTCGCCCCATTGAAAACGAACGGTGTGCATGTTTTGAATTACCTCGACGATTGGTTATTACTAGCCCAATCAGAGGCATTACTGAGTGAACACAGAGACTTGCTGCTTTGCCATCTGGAAAATCTGGGTCTGAATATCAACTGGCCAAAAAGCACACTTTCCCCAGCCAGCAAATCTACTTTTTAGGAGTTTATCTTGACTCCATGAGTATGCGTGTGCACCTCATGAATGGGCGCATACAGACCATTCTTCGGTGTCTGTCTCAGTTCAAACTGGGGAAAATATTGTCACTGAAGTCATTTCAGAGAATGATGGGTTTTATGACAGCAGCATCCGCCGTTATACCATTAGGTCTGTTACACATGAGTGACATGTTCCACATCTCGCCTGGAGCCACTGGTGCATGAGCATCGCAGTGACTCGCTGCTGCCTGGCTGCTCTAGCACCATGGACAGCACCGGCCTTCTACCAACAGGGTGTTATGCTGGATACAATTTTCAATTTACAGCACCTTCCTTAGACGCCTTTATGCACTTAAATGGCATGTGTTTGCAAATTGGTGCTCTTTATGTGGTAAAGACCCGGTGAATTGCCCCATAGCTGAGATTTTGACATTCCTACAAGAGTGGCTGGATGCTGGTCTTACCCCATCAACATTCAAGGTTTATGTAGCGACCATACCCTGGAGGCTGGCTCATCAATAGGCAAACATAATCTAGTCATAAAGTTCCTTAGGGGAGCGAGGCGTATGAACCCCCCTCACCCTGCTATCGTGCCGACTTGGGACTTAAATCTGGTGCTGAAGGCACTCACAAACCTCCCGTTCGAGCCATTGGAATCTGTTGAGCTGCGGGTGCTTTCCTTATAGATTGCACTCCCATTGGCTTTGGCCTCATTTAAACAGGTGGGTGGCATGCAGGCGCATGCCTTGAGTTTGGTCCTGATCTGTCAAAAGCCACCATTAAACCTAGGCTACGTGCCTAAGGTCTTATCAGTGCCTTTCAGGACTCAGGTGGTTCATTTGCAAGCCTTCTTTCCCCCACCATTTAATTCAGATGAAGAGCAATCTATGCATATGTTATGCATACATATGTTGAGCGCACCCGTCAGTTTAGGCTGTAGGATCAGCTCTTTATTTGTTATGGAGGATGCACAAATGGAATGTCCGTCTCCAAACAAAGGCTCTCTCACTGGATCATTGATGCGATCGCCCTCGCTTACAAATCACAGGGCACGAATTGTCCTATTGGTGTCAAAGTGCATTCATCCAGAGACATAGCCTCTTCTTGGACATAGACAAACAGTGCGTCCTTACAGGACATACGTTTGGCAGCAGGATGGTCCTCACAAAATAAGTTTGCAAGATTTTATAAACTGGACGTGGCATCCATCTCCTTGCAATCCTCTCTGTAGAGCGCTTCTTACATTCAAGCAGGTGAGCCCAAGCCCTTATTATGGGTGGGCTACCAAATATGATTAATTTCCATCTGGCATCCGCCACATGGGACTATTCATATACACTTTAATGACTTATAAGCAGAGGCGATCCAAGGGACTCTGGGGGCCCCAGGGACTAGGGACACACCCCACAAACACCCTTTTATAACACTAACCATTTATTTTCCAAAAATAACAGGAACATATCAAACAGAATATTTGCAGTAAGCTACATTTAAAATGCAAATATATTACATTTATGCAATAATAGAACAATGTTTAAAGTGTACGTTGTAATACAAAAAAAATAACAAAATAAAAAAAATACATTCAAAGTGCACTCAGGACTCCTTTTTCACTATTTCACAGCACACAGCATAACTTGACACTTAGCAACAGTACGGGTCATCTGGTATTATTAAAGAGATCTGACTGCCTTCTGCTGTTGTGGTGATGCCACTAAGGAGTGGTGTGGCCTCTTTCTCTTTATGAGGTGTTGATGTGATGGAAATACCTGCTGTTGTGGTACTGCTGATGGCACTGCTGGTTGTGTGAAGATCCTCTTCATCATGAGCAGAGCAGGAGGATTCACTGGAAGTCCATGGAACTGCAAAATAATTTAAATAAATAATTATATAAATTCAGATATAAGTAAATTATTATATACATTCAGACATCAGATAAATTTAGCTTGAATACTCTAATTCAGCATGAATATTCTCATTGTAACACACAGAATTAGGTAAAATGATTTCTGAGAGAAGGCCTTATCGATATCAATAATACCACATTGTGATACATTGAATTCACATTCAATATGTGCTTGTCTGGGGTGTTGTAAAGACTTCAGTAATGCTCTTAGAGAGACAGAAAAGAAAGCATGAAGCATTTAAACTACCATCTTTAACTAACAAGCATAAATTTTGGTAACATGCAGTATAGGTTCATAAGCTGGCAATGCCATCTCACAACCACTCTTTTCATGAAAAAATAAATGATCTAATCCATAGTAGAAGTTGCTTATCTAAACTCAACAGAAAAATTAAACTAGTTGTGATGTAATAACTCTCTTCTATACGTACCCCTCTCTTTCTGTACATATATAACACACACCATGAGAGTCACATAATTTAGAGGAAAACTGAATGGCAATCCAATCTTTTGTAAAGAAATGTGAAGTAAACATATGAGAATCCATAAAATTGTCTCTAAATGCACACATATTTGGACTACAACTTCTAATGGACGCTGTATACTGAAGCCTCACAATGACAAAAGGACTAGCGCTTACTCGTTTTAATGGACATGCATGTCTTTATGACGTTTATGTCTGTAACTCTCATTTTTATTTTGCATGTCAGATGTGTACTCCTTATATAACTTAAGGAATTACTCTTACTGTAAAATTTCTGTCATTAAACAGAGTGAAATATCAAATCTTATTCATTTTATTACATGAAGTGAATGTAAATTCATGAGAAGGGATAATTCAGTAAACATTACGGATTCTGTACTAGTCAGCACTGCCATGCTTCTTCTCCTCCTCCTCTTTCTTTTTTCCTCTTCTGACTCCCAGATTGGTACATCGGATGTCCTCTTCATGATTCCTGCATCCCGCTCTTACTTGAATTAGTAGCTAAAGGGATGGGGGCCACTCTAGGGGGGTGTCACAGAATGAAAATCTCATGAAAATTTTGTGACTGTCGGAACATTTTAAATTCTGCTCTTACTTGAATTTGTAGCTAAATGGATGGGGGCCCATCCCCCAGCTTGGGGCCCCAGGCAATTGCCTTGCTTGCCCGTCCCATAGGTCTGCCTCTGCTTATAAATCATCGGCCTGTGACTCTTTATGAATAATTCTATTTAGAGTTATAACTCTGGGAGTGTAGTCATGTAATGCGGCGTGATGGAATACTGTTCCCCATAGTGCTTAGAGCAATGTTGAGTGAACTGAATCGAAAGGGAACGTCTCCGGTTACACATGTAACCTTGGTTCCCTGAGATGAAGGGAACAAGACATATTGAAAGCTGGCCGCACTACTACTTCAGAGTTTTATAATACTTAAAATAATTGTATAAGGGTTTCAACAAGGTAGTGTAGAAGGACACTCCCCATAGTGCTCACAGCAATATCTCGTTCCCTTCATCTCAAGGAACCGAGGTTACATATGTAACCGGAGACGTTTTACATATGAAAACACTACAAGATTTTATCCACTCACTGCTCTGCAGTGACCTCTGGTGAGAGATGTTGTGAACAGACGCTAACTAGATTTGAATTTCCTGACGAAAATACATTCACTTCCATTCCAAAGCAGAATTAATAGTGGTAAAATTTAGGGTAAGCTTATTAGGTTTACACATTGTCATATCACTGAGTAAATGTCTTATATTTAATCAATCAAATCAATCAAATCACTTTTATTGTCACACAACCATATACACAAGTGCAATAGAGTGTGAAATTCTTGGGTGCAGTTCCAAGCAACATAGCAGTCATGATAGTGATGAGACATATACCAATTTACAATAAACATCAGATTTACACAACACAATTTAAAATCTAATATACACATAATTACATACAACACAATATACAAATAATAACATACAATGTACAGTATACAATACACACAATATAGAATACACATTATACAATAAAAAAAAAAGTATATATAGTATATATAAAATGTACAGTAGGTTGTATTGTACTGTATTGACATTCAGGCTACATAAGGAGGCTATTAGTGTGAAGGTGACCTTAAATTATTAAATATTGCAATGGAGACAAGGCCAATTTGGCATGCAGTTCCGTCACCATTTATCATGAAATTTTATTTAAATGAAGGCTATAGCAACGCTATGGTTACTATATTAATACATGGGTGTGTTATTTTAACTATAGACACTTTTGTACCTGTGCTCTTTTACTGTAAAGTATAAACTCTCAAATGTATTTTTCATCCTCACTGGTTTATTTAATCTGTCCACTAACAAGGTCCAAAAGTTACATGTAGTAGAATTGCCATTTTTGTGAAACGTCATAAAATTTCCACCACATTGTAATTTCCACCCCATCTTAAATGATGAAAGGGGGATCAAGGTTAGTTTTCACATGGGCCAGTCTATATTTCAGTAACAACAAGGTTTTGAGTCAAAATGCAAATGTGTTTTCTTTAGCAGAAGCCTGATAGGTTGTTTAATGGCAGGTTCCATTGTGACAACTTACCCCTAGTGTGACAGTGCTGCTATATGAACTGTATCTTTTTTCCTGGGAAATAACAGTGGATTTTATTTTTATTTTTTTTTGCAGCCAAGACTTTAAGATATGTGACTATACATAAACTGACTGAGATATTTTCACTTGAGTAAAAAGTGTGACAACTAGCCCAGTCTCCCCTATTTTGTTTGATAGCACTGATGAGGTGGAAATGACTTTTTTTTTTTTTACTGGAATAAAACGGCAGACTCCTTTGCTAAATCTAATTTCCTTGCTAGCATTTAATCCTAAATACTAAGTAATAAATTACATTTATATTATAAATGAATTTAATATATTATATTAGAATGGTAATATCATATATTTGTGTGAACATTTTTATAAATCATTGTCACACAATACATACTGAAATTGTTTATGATTATTTTTACTCTTTGTTTAGACTATCATTTTACAATTAAATCATACTTTACGATGGGACAAGGGTAAAACAATAACATCTTTAAATGAAGGGCATTTGAAAAGTAGCAGAAATTAATGATGAAGGCATGAAGGCAGTTTCAAAGATTTTTTAATATGGACTTCATTTCCATTTTTTTAAATAGATATAGATAGAGAGAGAGGGAGAGAGACAGGCAGAGGGATGTAGAGGGGAGGGAAGGGAGAGGGAGGGGAAAAGTAAAAAAAAAAAAAAAGCCAAAGGATTGTGAAAAACATAAGGAATAGCAGAGGACAATAAATTTGTAAGTATTATAAAATAAATAATTATTTTGAGAATATTACATCATTAGAATCATCATATAACACATCTACCTCAAGTAAAATCACTGGTATTGATAAGCAAAGAGTAAAATAGACAAGACAGGGTTTCAAAATTTGGGCAGAGATAACCAATCTTAACGATCTTAATGTGTAAAATTTGCATTACTCTTTAAACAATGTGTAGGCTAGACATAAACAAGAAATTCACACTTTAAATCTATAAGAATGTAGAGTGTGAGTGTATACAGCCTGTGTGTTGATGTATACGTGCAGTCTATAATTCAATCAACTTGTCAGTTTATGAATATGCAATAGAACCCTTTGGCGCATCTATGGGTTGTGGAAATGCATAGAAGAATGTACGTGTTTATGTATGAGTGTGTATGAATATGTCTGTATGTCTATATGTATATGTGTATATGTGTGTGTGTTTCAGTGAGTCCACAAGAATGGGTGGGAAAGCACATTCTTTGTGAGCTCATGTCTTGGACACCAAGAAACATAGGCTTAGAGGAAAAGAGTTTGGGAGAGAGAAGGAAACAGACAAAACTGGATGGATGGAACAGCTGTAACCGATATCTTTAATAAGAGATTGAGAACAGAGAACTCATGTTCTGTGACATCAATAAAGGAGAATCTGGATGAGTAAGAGCTCATGGAAATCTAAATGAGTTTCAAGCATCTGCGGTCCTTCTTTCCAAAATTTGTTTTGTCCAAGTGTTTCGAGGATGTCTTTAAATGGATAACATTTTGGTCCAATCTTTAACTGCCTTAAACCTCTCTACAAAAGAGTGTACTCGGGGTACTTACTACAAAGGCCATCTATTGTAAACACCAATGAATTGAAAACTATTTCAAGGTTGTTGTGATTAACTAGCTAACAACGTTTTGCTCTCTCCAGCCCTGAGCTGTGTTTGGACGTGTGAAGATCCTGAAAAATGGCTAAGTCTCCAGTCACTGTGCTGCTATGCTGCTGTTTCTTTGGTAACTCTAGTAATCAAAACAACACAACACAAACCAGTTAATTCAATTAATATGAATGCTAGATACCTTTTTTTTTTTTCTTTTTTTTTTTTTTGCATATCCAACATAACTCTTCTGCTTTTTTCCACAGTACTTGTTGCTGTCTGGGCACAACAAACTGGTAATTCTCTGTCACATTGTTTTTTACTGTTTACACAGTTTAGTGTTGCCACAGAGACCAGTAATACACTGTCTGGCCAAAAAAGAAGTTGCATACTCTAATATTTCGTTGAACCGCCTTTAGCTTTGATTACGGTGTCCATTCGTTGTGGCATTGTTTTGACAACCTTATGCAACATCACAAAATTTATTTCCATCCAGAATTGCATACATTTTTGGCTGAAATCTTGTATTGATGACAGGAGAGTCGAACCACTCCATAAAGTCTTCTCCATCACATCCCAAAGACTTTCAACAGAGGTGGGTAGTAACGCGCTACATTTACTCCGTTACATTTATTTGAGTAACTTTTTGATAAAAAAAAAAAAAAAAGTACTTTTAGAGTAGGTTTAAAAGTGGGTACTTTTTACTCTCACTCAAGTAAATTTCTAATGACATTTTTTTACTTTTACTTCTTTACAATTGGTGGCGTTCCTGTTGTTACATTACTGGGTTTAATTTTAATTAATGTGTAATTTGAGAGATTACTGAATGGGACTTTTACCAGAGTGGAAGTTCACACAGCTGCACGCGCTGAGCTGCTGTCACAGACTGTCACTCAATCGCTGCTGCAGCATCAAACTCTTCAAAGTGAAACACTTTCTTCGCACAGTGAAATAAAGAATAGTTTCCTTATGCAATGCCTTCATTTAACACCAAGACAAGCACGCTGAGGTATGTTTTGGCTCTAATACTAATGTGGGCTTTTCTGTGTAATAAGATGTTAATTTTCAAGGTGATAAAGTAACTGGGCTCTTATGACATCAGTTTTTGTGTACATTTTTAAATCAGTGCTGCGTCCCGCATGTCATGAGCAGTATTTACACATTTACCCCGCTCCCTTGCGGGGGTACTGGAAACTATCGCAGCTACTTCAGGCGGATTAACTGTATAAATCCATGTAAACATCCAAGTTAAGTACAAATCACTGCCATCTGCGTGATCGACAACTGGGGCCGGTTGCACCAGCTGTACATAAGTTCAAACTTAGCCTAGTTGTGGCGTAAATGGGCACTAAGTCACAATTTACGCACTACTAAATATTTGAGCGTTGCACCATTAAACTTAGGTAGGACGTAACCCTACGTATAAACTAAATATTTATGGAAGCCTCTGACCAGGAGTAACGGATGCAATAAAAAAAGCAGACTGATTTAATGGCTTCAATGAGCTCATGTTTTGTGCGACAGGCATACATCATTTCGACACATATGATGATGTTGGCATTTACACTCGTTTACATTTAAAAGAGAGGGGGAAAAATGTACTTTTAAGCGTCTTTTCAGCATGAAACCGATCTAAAGGTGCAGTTTTCAGGGTGTGTCGCTCGGTGTCAAGTTTCAACAGATTAAAAATATATACAGGATATTAAAATGAATAAATGTCTATTTTTCTAGCCTGTTGTATTAGTATTTATTTATCACCCCTCATTTATTTTAGATACAGTTCCTATTGTTATTTACATTGGGCAAATATATTTATCAAATATACTTTTATTATGTGTCGTATTATAATGGGGATATAATTTATTACAGCTGACAGTTTTGTGAGCAAACAAGTGCTGAACATCAACTGTAACAAGATCAGATTGAAGTTCACGGCTGTTTAACACTTCTGTGTATAAATTTGAAGGCTGCTTATTGGATAAATAGAGGTAAACGTCATATTATGCGACTACGCATTACTTTACAGAGAGCTTACGACTTACTAGTTAACTCTTGCCTTAAGAACAGGTGGTGCAACCAAATTAAGCACTGACTTAGTTACAAACTAACTAGTAGTTACTAAGTCCTTAGTGTGAATTTGACGTCCTAACTTAGGTGAGAACTTACGCACAGCTGGTGCAACCCTGCCCTGGAGCGCGAACAGACAGCATTTTTGCGCGTGCACAGCGAGGTGCACAGGGCGCGCCCGTGTGAGATGTGCGGGCGAGAGGCGATCGTATGGCGAAGAAAGTGGCTGTGTCCGCAATCGTTCACTCATTCACTATTTCCTAAATAGTGAATGGCAGTTAGTGCACTATATCACAGCAGTAAGTGAACGAAATGAATGAATTCGGACGCTGACATATATACCAAGTGTTTGGAGCTCTGGGGCTGTGGCAGAAACAACGTCACATAAGAAATTTTAAAATACTTGGGCCTTACTTGTTATTCTTATTAAATAATATATTACAATAAATCTTCATTCTGTTTGTCATTTTTAATATATGCTGTGTGTTAATATAAAGAGTAAACACATTTGATCAAATAAAGAGTACATTTTAAAATGTATCTGTATGTTTTGTCTCTCTATATGTTATTTTAATCAAGTAATGATTTGTCAAAAAGTAATTTACTACATTCAGCATGAAATAAAACATTGCAGGAGTGAAGGAAGCAGTAAACTTCCAGCTCGTATGTCTTCCCCGTGGTGGATTATGGGCAATTAACCGTTGTCGAGTGTACATCAAATGTACACTTGAAATTAGAGTGCATTGTGGGTAAGAATGAGTGAACAAAAGTTGGGAACGAGTGGCTCAATCAATATTCAGATACTCCTACAAAATGGCAGACACCCAAAATAGTGCACTATATAGTTGATGGGGGCTGTTTCAGACACAGCGAGTGTTCCATGACCGGGGATGGTGCCCTACGCACTAGGCTGTGTTTATGCATTTAGAGAGCGGCGGTACAGCTGTACAAAATTAATGATCTAAATACTTATGACACTGAAAACTGCAACTACACTAAAATAAGAATCCACACAGAACTTTAAAAGCTATGAAATAGCGAAAGAAGGCAATTAATAAAGCATGATCTTGCTTTGGTTTATATTTCAGCATTATATATAATGTCCTTGTGGGACATTTTCAATTGGAAATGTTTCCAAACCTCTCTTTTTATTGACAAATTCATCCAGATCTGACAAGAGCCCTTAAAGGGATAGTTCACCCAAAAATTACAGTTCTCATTATTTACTCACGCTCATGCCACCCCAGATGTGTATGACTTTCTTTCATCTGCTGAACTCAGATGAAGATTTTTAGAAGAATTTCTCAGCTCTGTTAGTCCATACAATGCAAGTGAATGGGTGGCAACATTTTAAAGCTAAACAAAATCACATAAGTCAGCATAAAAGTAATCCATAAGACTCCAGTGGTTAAATCAGTATCTTCAGAAGCGATGTGATAGGTGTGGATGAGAAACATATCACCTTTACATTCTTCTTCTTTTGTAATTAACATTTTTTATTGATTCAAAAAGGAAGCACAACAGAGAAAAACACAACATATATACACCGAATCAACATTTAACTTTTAACACTCATTAATATCCCTCCCCAAACACCAACCCCACCCTACCCCAAAGAACACCCCTGTGGTCACATAAAATAATACACACACACAAACAATAAAATAAAAAATCAAAATAAATAAAAAATAAAATATATAATAAATATACATAATTAAACTAAACATCTCCCTCCTCATCCCTTCCCCTAGAGTTCTCCAAAACTGCCAAATACCTACCCCCATTTCCTGAAAAATAAGTCCTCCCGCCCCAGCCTTCCATCTATCATCCTCTCATGAGCCGCCACCCTCCCCATCTCCGCACACCACTCTGGAAATGGTGGCGCTCCGTCTGACTTCCATCCCCTTAAAATAATTTGTGTACCGATCATCACGCTAGTCAGAACCCAATTTTTTATATATTTGTCACCCGAATTTATAACTTCCCCATCGCCCAAAATGCAAAGTCTGGGGCAAAGTAAAATTTGAGTGTCCAGAATGTCACGCAAATAATTCTGAATCTTTAACCAAAAATCTTGGATCTTAACGCATCCCCAAAAAACATGGGCTATGTCTCCAAATTCTGATTGGCATTGCTAGCATGTGGGTGTGTCTTTAAGACCAAGCCTGTATAATCTAGAGGGGGTCCAATAAAATCTTTGTAAAATCTTAAATTGCATAAGACGAACCCTTGCATCTCTAGATGCAGACTTGACATTTTTCAGAATCTTAGTCCACACTCCATCCTCCAACACCAAATTCAAATCTTTCTCCCATACTTTCTTAATAGAAGTTAAAACTCCATCCCCCATACTCTGAATTAACAGGGAGTAGTACACTGATGCCTCATGACCTTTTCCAAAAGCTGCAATCACCTCTCCCAAAGCATCTGCCTCCTCAGGGGGGTGTGTGCTACTCCCAAAAATAGTACAAAGCAGGTGGCGCAATTGTAAATACCTATAAAACTGAGGTCTGGGGATCCCAAAATGTTGGACCAAGTTTTCAAACGATCTCAACACACCACTTTCATATAGGTCACCGAGTGTAGCAACCCCCCTCACAATCCATAAAGGAGACTTGCCAATACACAGTCTTGGGTTCTGCCATATGCTCG
Organism: Myxocyprinus asiaticus; assembly: GCF_019703515.2. Lineage (NCBI taxonomy): Eukaryota > Metazoa > Chordata > Actinopteri > Cypriniformes > Catostomidae > Myxocyprinus > Myxocyprinus asiaticus. The sequence goes on along the minus strand of NC_059359.1, from coordinate 28,939,069 downwards.
AGGCAACATTTAAATAAGTGTCCAATTTAAACAATCTGGACACTTTAGTCCATACCGAGTGTAAATGAGAAATAACAGGGTGTAACTTAACTTTTCCAATTAGTTTGATAGAGATGCTTTGTAACGCCGAAATAGGGGCAAGAACTGCCTGTTCAATAACAAACCAGGGAGGGGTACATTATTCTTCTTGTGTTTTTGGAGATTCACATTCTTCTCTGCATATCGCCCCCTGCTGTCTAGCAAAAAATGACAAATATTGATCTGTTTCTCACCCACACCTATCATATCACTTCTGAAGACATGGATTTAACCACTGGAGTCTTATGGATTACTTTTATGCTGCCTTTATGTGCTTTTTGGAGCATCAAAACGTTGGCCTACAGAGTTAAAATATTCTTCTAAAAATCTTAATTTGTGTTCTGCAAAAGAATGGAAGTCATACACATATGGTATGGCATGAGGGTGAGTAAATGATGAGAGAATTCTAATTTTTGTGCAAACTATCTCTTTAAAGTGATAGCTCAGCCATAATTTAATATTCTGTCATAATTTCCCTACCCTCATGTTGTTCCAAACCAGTGTGATGCTTTGTATTATGTGGAACACAAAATATGTTAGACAGAATGTTAGGGACTGACAGTCTCGGGCATCATTCACTTTCAAAATATGGAGAAAAAAAACATTCACTGAAAGTAAATAGTGACTCAGGCAAACATTCTGTCTAAAATCTCCTTATTGTGTTGCATGGAAGAAAGAAAGTCATATGGGTTTGGAACAACATGATGGTGAATGATGACAGAATTTCCATTTCCATTAATTTCCATTAATAATAATCATAATAATAATTCTGTAGTACATGTTCAATGTGTATTATGTAATGGATATAGGGGAGTAAACGTCTATTATGTCATTTGTGAAAGTAACGAGTTACTCACTACTTGAGTACTCTTTTAATTGGATACTTTCTTACTCTTACTCAAGTAATTATTTATGTACTTTTTCTTCTACTTGAGTATTTTTTTTTGTTTGTTTGTTTGTTTTGTTTTTTTAAGTAATTGTTCTTTTACTTGAGGACAGTTTTTGGCTACTCTACCCACCTCTGACTTTCAATGGGGTTAAAGTCACTCTGTGGTGGCCAATTCATGTGTGAAAATGATTCCTCATTTTCCCTGAACCACTTTTTCTAAATCTGAGCCAGATGAATCTTGGCATTGTCGTCTTGTATTATGCCCATGCCGTCAGGGATTCAGTACATTCAGGTAGTCAGCTGACTTCATTTTATTGCCGCATAATGTTGCTGAGCCTAGACCTGACCAACTGAAGCAACCCCAGATCATAACACTGCCTCCAGAGGCTTGTACAATGGGCACTATGCATGATGGGTGCATCGCGTCACGCGCTTCCCTTCTTACCCTGGGATGGGTGCGTACCCATCGCTTTGGTATAGGGTAAATTTGGACTCATAAGACCACATGACCTTTTTCCATTGCTCCACAGTCCAATCTTTATGCTTACTAACAAGTGGTTTTCTTGTGGCCACAAAGCTGTGTAGTCCCAGTCCTATAAGTTCTTGTCGCATTGTGCTTGTGGAAATGCTCTTACTTTCACTATTAAATAGCAGGGAGTTCTACTGTCGATTTTTTACGATGTGACTTCACCAAGCGTTTTAGTGATTTCCGATCATGATCATTCAAGATTTTTTTCCGATCACATTTCTTCCATGAAGCTGACAGTTCACCACTATCCTTCCAGGTTTTAATAATGCGATGGACAGTTCTTAACCCAATTCCAGTGATTTCAGCAATCTCCTTAGTTGTTTTCTTTGCTTGATGCATGCCATTAATTTGCCCCTTCAGAAACACAGTAACATCTTTTCCACGACCACGGGTTACGTCTTCCGACATGGTTGTTTAAGAGATGAGAAGCTACACACTACATCATTTAGGGTTAAAAGAATTGTTGCCAGCTGAAACATTAATCACTGCAATAATGATCCAAACATAGGCTCTTAAGTATCTGCTTATTTAAATCCAAATGGCAACTTTCTTTTTGGCCAGGCAGTGTATAGGACACTTATTTCAGTGAAATCTTTGAGGAAAAAGGAACATTTTCTGCATACCATTCCATAAAAAATCACTTACTGCTCCTTTATTAAGGCAAGGGTCAACTACAGTATATTATGAAGCTAGATTTTAACCAGATGGTACACCTGTGTTCTTATGGCCATTTTTTGTTTTGTTTTTTTGGGTTGGGACAGGACACATTTATATTGAGACAAGTTGCCACAAATGTTTTATATGTTGTAATTGTATATAACTAATTAATCTAGTATGTCACAATTAAATTTTTTGCTATTGCATTAATTTTTTGTGTTTCGTAATTGTTTTACTGTTTAAATTTGGCTGAAAAGCAATTAAATAGCCTGCAATAAATGTTAAACACAGATATGTTGTGGAACATGGAATATTTCATATTTCCAAACAAACTATTTTTCTCAAATGAGTGTCAAACAGCAGGTCTTACCCAACTTACCCAATAAAGTCTTTCTCCCCATTGTGAAGTCACAGAGCCAAACACCAGTTACTTGCCAAGAAATAACACATTTATTAATTCTTTTTAAGTTATCAGTTATCAGGAGAAAGCAAAATTTTAATCTGAGAGTGGTGTCTTCCGATGGTCTCCCTGTCTTTCTCGTCTCTTTGTCTTGCTTGGTCTTTCTCTGATGAAAATACTCTTACAAGGCATTTTTAAATCCATCCATTTAAACTCTCCCAGTTATCAGCTTGTATGGTGTCAGTCCTGTTACTCAATTTGGGGTAGCTCTTAGGTTCCACCTTGGCCTGTCTGCAGAATGGCTTTGGTGAGAGCTGTTTTCAGTGATCTATTCATCCTTTCCCCCATCCTTGAGCTTTGTGGGTGGTATGGAATGTGGAACTTCTGTTTGATCCCCATTAATTTCATTGCTTCCTTCATCAGCTTTCCAGTTAAATGAGTCCCATAGTCTGAATAAATTTCATATGGGAGACCCCAGCAGGGAAAACTTCTTCCATCACACATGCCACCGCTTTGGTAGTACAAGCTCCCATAGGAAATGCTTCCACCCATCAGGTAAATCGATCCACGATCACCAGAATGTATTGACACCCTCCACTGGGTGACAATGGTCCTGTGAAATTGATTGTTAATCTCCATGAGTTGTCAGACTTCTTAACAGGCCAGACAGGACTGTTGGTGGTGGATGAAGCTTTTCTGACGATCCCTTCGGCTTCCAAGTCTGCCTTCTTTTCCCCAGTTTCTGATGATTGGTTTTGCTGCACCAACAGAGCTTATAGTGGATGTATGATATTCATGTGGTATTAGCTCTGCTGTTGTGGCAATTTGACGGCTGTCAATGAATATGATCATGTTCAACAATGGAAGAATATCCATGCCAATAAGGCTTCCTTGTGAATGACCCTACCCAGAAAGATGTCCATAAGACTTGCACTTACACAATGACGACTCCAAGACATTATAGATATTGCAGTTTCATTTTCTGTTAATGCATGATTTTCTGTAAAGCTGCTTTGAAACGATGTGTGTTGTGAAAGGCGCTATACAAATAAAAATGACTTGACTTGACTTCATCTTCATGTATTTTGCTTTTGCGAAATGTCATGATGCCTCCTCCAACTCCTTCAGCTTCCATGATTTCAATTGTTGTGGGTAGGTTCAGGTCGGTTATTGAAATGACAGCTCCAGTGTCTACCAAACATTCACAGTGATGGCCCCCTAGTAATGCGGGAACAAAAAGGCGATTGTCTCTTGTCTTCCTCACACAGGGGGACACTGATTCCTATTGTGGACGTATGATCCCCTCAATGAGTTGACGAACTTGTGCCTCAGTCCACATCCTCCCTTGAGAGGTTTGATCATCATTCTTGGCAGCAACCTATTTAGATGATGGGCTATTACCTTCTGCTCCTCCACATCCAGCATCTCGCTCAAAATACGCCTCTCCGCCGCCAACTCTTCCTCTCCCTTAAGATGGTTGTTTACTGCCATGCACTCTCTCAGCTCCTGTTGCAGATGACTTTGTCTGTCCTCCAGTTCCAGCTTATGTGCAAATATCATAAGCTCAGGTATATAGCGTACAAGTGCATTATTTTCCTGTACCAGCTTAAATCATTGATGCATCAGGCTAGGGTCATCTTTCTGTCCTATTCCACCAAGGTGTATGTCCAAGAGGTCAGAGGTACTAGAGAAGAGGTTCAGAGCTTTCTCAACGGCCACACCCCTCTCCTCCAGCTGCCTCTGCTTCACGTCCCCCTGATCCAACTGAATCATCTGTGCTCTGTGCAATCTCCACAGCTCCTCTTGCTTGGCTTGTCTGCGCGCTGCAATCTGCACTTGGTAGGTTAGTTTGGCATTGAGTTGCTCTTCCGTTCCTGCTTTCTGAGCTCTGAGAGGAAATCATTCTAAAAAAGCGTTGCAGGACAAGTCTGTTTCCTCAGAAAAACTGGGATTCTTCTTGAAACATAGATCTGTGGTTCTGTTGATACCAGCACTTTCCATTTGCTCTCAGGGTTAGCAGTGGCAGGTAGAGTGTCAGCCATCATCGCTGCCTCCTTCCTCTTCTTGTCCTTCTTATACACAGAAAAAACTGCCTTCCAAAGGGACTTGTCCTTTCCTGGCTCCCGCTGGGTCTCAGCAGCTACATTCATGCTCTTCCTGCTTTTACGGGGTGAAAACAACGATTTGCTTTTTTCATCCTTCTCCTCTATGCTCAGATAACTAACTGAACTTAACAAAACGGATTTTGACTGATTTGATTACTTTTATTATTTTTTCCTTCTCTTTTCTCTTTCTTTTATTATTTCTTTCTCCTTTCTTCTTGTTTATCAAATCAGTGCAGCTCTGTATATTAAAACCAACAGAATTGCTATGATCCTAGTTTTTCCAACTAGACTGACCCTTTTTGGGCTCTTGGTCATGAATCTGACCTCTCACCTGGTCTCACAGCTTAATCACCTCTTTTCTCCAGTGGTCAATTTCCCAGTTTAATTAAAATATTTTAAAGTTTCACTGATCAGATCAACTTAAATTAGCCAGATCAACATAAATTAATCTTAAATTTAGCTATGTCTGACATCTAGTAATTCTTGGCAACACCAACTTTTATTAATTGATAATACAGTTCTTTACAGCAGTTCTCAGACAATATGTCTCATTACTGACTATTATCAGGCAGACTTAGGACAATTAAAAAAAAAAAAAAAAGGTTCTTACTTGATTGTTCTGAGACAGATGCCTGAAGATGCTGATCGTGTTCGAGGTGCCAAATTGAAGACTTTAAATGTATGTCTGTTTCCCCATTGTGAAGTTACGGAGCCAAACACCAGTTACTTGTCAAGAAATAACACATTTTATTAATTATTTTTAGTTATCATACATGAGAGAAAGCTCAATTTTAATCGGAGAGTGGTGTCTTCTGATGGTCTCCCCGTCTTTCTCAACTCTCAGTCTTGCTTGGTCTTTCTCTGAAGAAAATACTCTTACAGGGCATTTTTTAATCCATCCATAGGGGAAAAAAATATATTCTTCCACTGTTTAAAAGGAGCCCATATTACTTCCCTTCCCCTTATAATTTGAAACACGTGTCTCTGAAAAGTCTTTCTTAGCAACTTTACGTCCAACAAATACAAATGCATGCTACTTATATAAGCTTATAGCAAATGTATAAAAGTAAATGTGACAATACAAAGACAACATAATATGATAATATAAAAGTATAAAGTATATAGTATAATGCAAATGATTAATAGTGCTACAAAATTATTATGAATACTGATGAAAATGAATAACACTAATAAACATGAACATTTTGTCTACAGTAGCAAAGACTACTAGCTATGTTTGTATACAGAATCTGATTTTTTAAAATAAACCTTCCCCGTGAAATATTCACTAAAGTAAATATTGTGACAACTAGCCCCAGTCTCTCCTACATGTTTTGAGTTGTGTTTGCTCTGTGTCTCTGCTTCTGACCAGAAATAAAGAACATTGAGGACCCTACTTTGCCATCAGGTGAGTTCATATGGTTCATAGGTGGCTTACACATTGACAAACGCACATTCTGACGCAAGCACACAGACACAAAAACAAACATATTTTTAAGACTGTATCAGTCATACTTGTCTCTGCCCTTTCTCTTTCCTGTTGATCTTCTCCTCTGCTGAACATACACAAAGAGATTTGTATTTGATAAATTGCATGTAAAATATATGACATCGGTTTCCTCCAGTCTTCCACAAGTCTATGTGATCAACAAGGAAATCTGTGTGAGGACCATGTGTCAACAAGACAAGCTCCTAATGGGTGAGACACAGTATCTCTGTAGCAAACTTATAATAGAAACACAGTAAACAAGGCTTACAGCAGGTTATCTTAATTCATTAGTTAATATATACCATACATAAGCAAATAAGAAAATAAAATGCAGACATGGAAAGAAACATCAACAAACGATCAAATAGAAATTGACTTACATAAATTATTTAAATAATAACCTAAATAACATGGTTTCTCAGTTTACGCCAAGTTCCACATCAAAATTATAGACCATTCAGAAGGAAAATTCTCAATTCATGTTTGTCATCGTTACTAACTTACATCAAGTGTGAATAACTTAATGTTTAGTGGTCTTTGTATCGAAATGTAATTTTACAGTAACAGAACATAAATGCAAACTGTTCACTTTTGTGGAATTTTATTTTTTCCCCTAAAAGTCGACTTTCTTGAAGCACAATTTTTTTTTAATAAAAATTTTTCACCTTCTCTCTGACCCTTAAACAGGCTCCTTGTGCTGCTTTTGTACCTTAAAGATTTTAAATGTAAATAACCTATGTTATGATTGGCTTACCTCAACATACTTAACATTATTTATTTATCAGTGTGGGTAAAGTTAAAATTATCTGAATGACCCATTTTTACAGTTCAGATTTCATAAATAGTTTGGTTGGATAGAGCAGGGAGATATATGTCCCCATTAAAACTAATACAAGAAGACACTTACACTAAGTTCTCTCTCTCTTTCCCCTCTTTTTCAGCCGAACTCTGTAGAGAGAAATCTGGGTGGCCGAAACACCAAAAGAGGTCAAACAGGAGACGCTGTCGCCATGTCAACCCAAAAACTTGGGCAAACAGGGCCTAATGCGAGATGGACGAAAAGCGCAGCGTTTGGGAGAGAGAGAGAAAAGGAGAGAGTGCTTTGTTCAAACAAATATTACGATAAATCTGATTTACCAATCTCAAACTGTAACCTTGTTCTGTTCCTAAATATAAGCTGTGGTCCAGTGACTTATCACAATCATTACTGTTCATAATACACACATTATGTCACTTTTTTTAAATATATAATTGTAATACTTGTGCTTGGAATTGAAATAAGCTTGGATGAATGCCTAAGTATTTTTAAAGAATGTATTTTAATAGGATCTTAATTTCATCACACAGGGGATGACAATGCACAGTTCTGCTGATGAATGTTAAAGTAGCTAACTGTATAACCACTATGTCTTTTATATCCTCTTAGTATATACGGTATGTCCACATCAGCCACTGTAAGTAAAATATGAAATGCCCAATAGCAAATTATTATTTTTTTTTTTTTTTTAAATAATTAAAGTTCTCCCTTTTTCGACACTAAAGGATCTTGTGATGATATTCTTCTAATAAGGGGGTACAAAAGAATAACAGGTTTGTTCATGAACGAAACACCACTATTCACAGTAATGCTTTGGATTATCATCCTTTATGTTAAGATTTCCTCATACATATACACTTATCAAGGTACAATTCTTAAAATCTCAGTGCATGGCATGAATTCTTCACACGTATGTCACACATAAGAACAGTCAGCAAGTTTTCACCCTGACCTTACACCTCTGACCACTGATTAAAGAAACACTACCAGAACAGAACTGAGAGCAGCTGAACAGCTCAAGTATGTTCAACAGAAATAGTTATTAATCCCTTTAACATAACAAAGTGGTCTGTTTACATGTAGTATAATGGAATGGTATAGTTTTGCAAGTCTCTTAGACAAAGCTTGCATAGTTCACACTGATCTGTACATTGGTCAAACAGTACAGGCATAGGTGAATTACGGATCAGGCCAATGGGGCCAGTGCCCAGGGGCCCTTGACTACCAGGGGCCTGGGGTAGCCCTGTGCTGCAAGGTCTTGTGGCCCATCAACTTTGAAAACAAATGTTTGTATATGCTTAAATATGTGGGCCCCACAGCTTATACAAGGCCCCCTCAACAGGGCCCTGTGACTATAAAGGCCCCCAGTCCTCTTTTAGGACCCTTTTGCGTTCCTGTTTCTAATGACATTTTTTTGAGACACTCTTTAATCTTATAACGCCACCTGGTGAAAGTTTTCATGCTCTTCTGGAAGTAGAAGACCTTGTAAAATAATTTCCAAATGAGCTACCTTCATATTTTGATGCACTCATCTCATTTTTCTTTGCTGATTTTGATAAAGTAAAATTAACAATAATGTTTATATTGTTACTGATATTTCAAAATTAGTATTTATTGAATTCAAGCAACATGTCCTTCAAATTTCATTATTTTATAGAAAAATAGGTTTAAACATTTAAAAAATATAATTTCCTGACTATTATATAATATGTTAGGCTTTATATGGTTAAGCTTTATTCTTTGTATAAAAGAGCTGTCGAACAAAAACGTGTATTATACTATTCATTGCTATAACTGCATGTTTGCCCTACATTACAATAAATAACTTGGCTTAGGTGGTTGATAAGAAAATATTGATATTTTACTTTATGATTAAACTAGATACCACAAACTGTAATGTTGGTCTGATAAAACCTTGTCTGAAAGTTTAAAATACTGTAGTTTTAAATGCTTGAAGTTAGAAATGTGTACAGGTTTAACAGTAAGAAAGAAAGAAATACAGAAAGAAGAGCATTTTAAACCAGATTAAAGGGCTTGTGTGTAAATTTTGACAGCTGAAGTTTGAAATTACGAACATTCAAAAACAGACTTGTAGCTCATTTAACCATTGTCAATGTAATGTAGTCTAGGGGATTTTTGGACACTTTGAAAAGGCTTAAATGATGCCCTCACAGGGCTTTTCGATGGAAGAATAATAATGGTAGCCAAGCTGTAGGGTCGTTCCAAACAGAATTTCCAAAAAAATGACCAAATGACCACTATTTTTGAGCCCCACACCTTTCAGCCCTTCAAAGCTATCATAATGGAGGTTAAAGTCTTTGAAGGAAATAGGGTGTAGGGATGATCACTTCTGAAAGGAACGCACCCGATAATTCAGATGAGTTAGAAAAGATATTGCAGCGTGAGCCAGAGCTACCTGAACTCTTTGCCAAATTTCACCAAACCTTTGCATAGATACAATATTTAAAGTGTGAAGTTAAATTGATTAAATTAAATATTTCATAATTTATTATGGGTCTTTTAAATATATGCATTTTGTATGCATAATTTGTAGTATTTACACTGAGTTCACATTATGTATAACAAACGTTAAAATGGTACTGTGGCTGTTCAGCGAACGTGTTTCGGTTGAGCATTTTCTTTACCACATCTGTGCTGTGTGTTTGAATTAATCTGACTGTAAATAACAGAACAGGTATTAAAAGAGACATAAATCAATGAAAACTGATTGCATAGATCTCAACTTTTAAAATAATTGGACCAAGGGGGGCCCTTGCTAGTCATAATCTGCCCCTGAGTAGAGGGCGATCAGACAAGATACAAAGACAGAAGCTGCTATGAACACAAGAACTGATACATCAAAAACCTGGTGAAAAAAGGAACCATACTAAAATTAAATACAATTATATATTTATAACTTCTTTGATTTAGCACTTTTCTTGTGAAAAGACAATTTTGCTAAAGAGAGGGAGTTCTCTTTAAACAAAACTAAGACAAACAGTGTTTCTGCCTCCTTAGAGTGATTTTTTTTATTTATTTATTTATTTATTTATTTATTTTTTTTGGTAAGTGGAAATAAATGAGAGTAATGATGTACTAATAGTAATGCAATAATTTAGTGGTTTTGTTCTGTTTAAAGGGTCATGAAACTCTACCTGTAGACAGATGGATTACAATGCTAACATTTGCTAATTTTAATGTCAGTGGAATACTGGTTAATTTAGTTTTTTGTTATTATATTCATTTTCTTGTTCCTGGGTTGTAATCAATAATAAGTGAATATCACATGATATACAAGAAGTGCTCTGGGATTTTTAATGACCACAGAGAGTGAGGACCTCAGTTTAACATCTCATCCAAAGGACTTCCTTTTTACACTATAGTGCCCCGGTCTATATACTGGGACATTAGGTCCCACACAGACCGCAGGTTGAGCACCCTAAATAACACCTATTTCAGGTCTACCATCCAGGTACTGACCAGGCTCAACTTAGCTTCAATGGACAACCAGTCTAAAGCTTCAGGGAGATATGGCTGCTTGTGTTATTGTGATCTAGAAGCTTAGGTCACATATGTGCATAAAATAAACACAAATGCACATTTAACCCTGAAGGAGAAAGTGTGACAGATAAAGATTGACCATGTTATAATTGTATAAAAAAGGTAAGGATTCAGATAATCATCTGAAACATACATGAGGTGATTCTGTAAAATGTGAAAGAGAATAATAAGAAATACAATATAGTATCTTAGAATCTGATTCAGACTGTAGCTCTTTCCCTCTGGTTCCCTCTCACAGTCTCTCTCACTTACCACTGTCATTCTGGATCCACAATTCAAAGCAATTGGGTTACTCATGGTTTTGAGGAAAGTGCCAGGATACTTGTCCACTGGAGCCTGGGCAAGCAGATCCCCCTACAGGTTACAAGGGGAACAGGGACACTTAGAGGTAAAGGAAAGTTTAGGTTTGTAGTTTGGCACTGATTTTTATTTTTAAAGCATTCTCAACAGGTAAAATTGTCATGGTGCAATACAATTTCCGAGTGTTGAAAAATATTTCACTTGGAAATATGCAATACATCAGATTATGGAAGCTACATGGGTTGAAAATGTTGTTTTATGTTGACTCTTGTTGACCTGCATGTCCCCATTAATCACCATTACATTTTAATTCTACATAAATTTTTGCTTTTATTTAAATAACATTTTAAAAATATTACATTTTTTTTGTTTTGTTTTTTTTAATATTTTTGGTGTCTGGGTTGACTCAATATTTCCACTCTGTTATCACAGTGATCAGCTTTTATTTAATTTTTTTTTTTACTTGACACACACACACACACACACACACACAGACACACACACACACACACACAAAAATAATAAATAAATAAATAAAATAAAATAAAATAAATGAAAATAAAAATCTGTAAATATGTGGTGCGGTGTGGTGCACTGATATTGATTAGTTAAAGGGATGAAAGTTAAAGAAACCCAAAAATGAAAATGATCTCATCATTTACTCACCCTCATGCCATCCCAGATGATTCTTTCTTTTGCTGAACACGAACAAAGTTTTTTAGAAAAATATCTCAGCTCTGTAGATTCATACAATGCAAGTAAATGTTGGTCAGAACTTTGAAGGTCCAAAAAGCATATAAAGGCAGCATAAAAGTAATCCTTCAGACTCCAGTGTTTTAATCTATATCTTCAGAAGCGATATGATAAGTTTGGGTGAGAAACGGATCAATATTTAAGTTCATTTTTACTATAAATTCTCCTCCCTGCCCAGTAGGTGGTGATATGCACAAAGAATGAGAATTGCCAAAAAAGAATGTCTAAGTGAAAGTGGAGAATGATAGTAAAGATTTACTTAAATATTGATCTATCGGGGCCTGGGTAGCTCAGCAAGTAAAGACGCTGACTACCACCCCTGGAATCGCAAGTTCGAATCCAGGGAGTGCTGAGTGACTCCAGCCAGGCTTCCAAAGCAACCAATTGGCCCGGTTGCTAGGGTGGGTAGAGTCACGTGGGTTACCTTCCTCGTGGTCACTATAAGGTGGTTCTCGCTCTCAGTGGGGCACGTGCTAAGTTGTGCATGGATGCCGCTGTGAATAGTGTGAGCCTCCACATGAGCTAGGTCTCCACGGTAACGCACTCAGAAAGCCACATGACAAGATGCGCGGTCTGACTGTCTCAGAAGTGGAGGCAACTGAGATTCATCCTCAGCCACACGGATCAAGGTGAGTCACAGGAATTTGAGCGTATTGGGAATTATGCATGTCAAATTGGGGAGAAAAGGGTATAAAATATATATATTTTTTTAATAATATTGATCTGTTTCTCACCCACACCTATCATATCGCGTCTGAAGATATGGATTTAACCCAGGAGTCTTATGGATTACTTTTATGGTGCCTTTACGTGCTTTTTGGACCTTCAAAGTTCTGGCCACCATTCACTTGCATTGTATGGACCTACAGAGCTGAAATGTTTCTAAAAATCTTTGTTTGTCTACAGCAGAAGAAAGAAAGTCATACACATCTAGGATGGCATGAGGGTGAGAAAATGATGAGAGAATTTTCATTTTTGTGTGAACTATCCCTTTAAGGCAGTTATTAGCTATTTTTGGACTACCTTCAACCCTGTAATATTCGACACAAAAGTAATGTTTTAATGTAATGTAACAGGTTACAAAGTATTGGTTTGATCAATTGTTGTGTGATGTATTACAAGGCACGTTATTTAATACTCATGTTTCATTAATTTATATTTCATAGTGACTATCCATTAAAATTCATACATGTTTTTTACCCAGCACATATTTACCTAGAAGCTTGCAGTCTTAAGACATGACAGACATCTTGTCACTGTCACTTTCCTGACATATTTCTAAGAAACTTCATTATTCCTATCAGACTTACATAAGATATTATTGTGTGTCTTGTCAATCTTGTCTAAGTGTCACACTGCATCACTAGCCAAATCACTACTGTGCAGCTGTAAGATGCTCTCACATCCAGCACAAGCAAACAGATAGTACACTCACTGTACGGAAACAAAAAATGTAAAAATATGATATATATGCCAACCTCTGGTAATAACATCACATGGAAATAAGTGTACCTCATTCTTCTGGGACAGATAAAACTAATAAGTGTAATGGTTTGACACAGACAGAATACAGCCAAAAATTATAATGTCAATTCACAGCTTTTATTTGATTTCAAGTGACATCCAACATAATCACATTAATGCTATACAATACAATATCAGTATTAACTCAAATTCGAGTCAATAGGTTCAAGTCTCAGGTCAGACAGCACCATTTCTTCATACTACTCTGTTCATTTTTCAGTGTTCATTGATTTGGGAACCTCATACTTGTGGTCACAGCCCAAGGAGAGCTAAACTGTCCCTCAGATCATCAGTCTCGCAGGGCTATGGTGAAAAAGAAGGCATGTAATCAGCAGAATTATATTATGTATTCATTCATTCACAAATGCTACTGTTAATGGTGAAGTGTGTAAGTTCTGTGCCTATGGTGGCACCAAACAGAAATTTAAAAATAATGAATGTTTTCAAACAGGTTTTCTAAACAAACACTGTATGACAAACAGATAGTCCCACTCCATACTCAAGACATTGTGCATGACTTTCTTTCTTCTGATGAAAACAAACAATGATTTTTAGAATATCTCAGCTCTGTAGGTCCTCATAATGCAAGTAAATGGGTGCCAAAACTTTAAAGCTCCAAAATGCACAGAATGGCAGCATAAAAGTAATCAATAAGAATTCAGTGGTTAAATCTATATATTCAGAAGTGATATGATGGATGTGTGTGTGAAACAAATCAGTAGTTAAGTCCTTTTTTACTATCAATTCTCCTCCCTGCCCAGTAGGTGGCGATATGCACAAAGAATGCAACTAGCCAAAAAAAAAAAAAAAAAGAACAAAGAAAAAAAAGAGAAAAACTTGAAAGTGAAAGTGGAGATTGATTGTAAAAAAGGACTTAAATATTGATCTGTTTCTCACCCACACTTATATCACTTATGAAGATATGGCTTTAACCACTGGAGTCTTATGAATTACTTTTATGTTGCCTTTATGTCCTTTTGGACCTTCAAAATTTTGGTACCTATTCACTTGCATTGTATGGACCTACTGAGCTGAGATATTCTTCTAAAAATCTTTGTTTGTGTTCAGCAGAAGAAAGAAAGTCACACATTTTTTGGGTGAAATATCACTTTAAGCAGGTTTTGAGCATGTTGGGTCACTCAAACAAACAGAACAATATTTTGATAGCGCCACAGAGCTAAAACGTTTAAACTTTTAGGCGAAATCACACAATGGATGTCTTACTTATAGTTGTCACTGCATATTAAGCTGTGATAGAACAAATAATTTCAACTTTAAAATGACACACTTAACCTTTTAACAAGTATTCTTGTGATATAATGCCATAATAGTAGGTCATATTAAAGTTCTTGATTTGTAACCTGTAGGATCCGATTGAGTTTTCGAACCAGTCTCACTGAGTTTTGATGAAGGTCATCCCAGGCTTTAAAACTCCTCTCCCTCCGTGCAACAAATGTTTGCCAGCAGTAGAAATAGTCTTAGAAACAAAACAGAAACTAATATAAGAAAAGTATTGCACACAATTCATCACATCACATCACACATATGAAAAGAGCAATATTCCTCTCTTTTCCTCACAGCCTCCTTCCCTTGATTACCTTTATAGGTCATAACAGAGATTTGCACTCCTGCCCTCCACAGGTGTCGCAGTCCTTCCCTCTCCTGGCTGTCCTCTTCATCACAGAAATAAAGACGTGACACAAAGATTCTCAGCCGAAGGTTGGGTGTCTGTGACAGGAAGTGTGCAAGTTGTTGGGCGCATTTAAAGCAGGGCGACCAGGAGCAGAACCAGGTCACTGAGTAACACATTCTCACACCATCCACGCTAGAACCCCACAGGCCTGGACACAGCACCCCCAAATACCGCAGGAAGAGCAGCTTCAATTTTAAAGCAAAAGGAAACAAGGCACAGAGAGAGAGGTTGAGACAGAGGTTAATAACCCAATTTATAAGACCTATATAATTAATTTAATTTAATTTAATTAATTATTATATCCTGCGTCACATGCACTTTATCCTGATATTTCTGTTTATCTGTTCACTCCATTGAATTTCATCTTTCCCTCACCTCTACATGGCAGCCAGAGCGATTGCGCAAGTGTCCAAAGTCAAAAGAGAGTGAGTCAGGGCCGGTGCGTCTCTTCACCACAAAACAAAGGTAAGTCTCGTTTCTCCCAAAAGCCCAGCGCACATTCTTATAATGGAAGATAAATTTCTTCTGGGTCAGCAGGACACTATAGCAGAATATGACATTCTTTTAGTGGTGTAACTCCTTCCTCTACAAAATGTATTTCAGAGGTTTAATGTGTTTGTAATTGACATCTATTGTGCTGAAATAGGTTTCAGTTACTCTCAAACTGAATTAACCTGCAGGTGGTGAGCTTCACTTTTAAAAGTATAGTTCACCCAGAAACGAAATTTCAAGAAAGTCTTCATTATATGAGAGTGAGTAAAAAATTACAGTATTTTTAGAGGGTGAACTATCCCTTTAATAATTTGTGGGTCATTACAGAGAACTGTTTCTCTTCAATTTCATATAGAAAATTCATAAATCCAAAGTTCCTCTGTCTGTCTACAGCATTTAGTAATTAGCACTTTGTACAGTATGACTGGGACTGCCTTGAATCATCAGTGGTTAGTTGAGTTTATATTTGTTTCTGAACCTTGAGCATTGAAAAATAGAGACTCTGAGCAGCATACCCACAAACACTCACAGGCATAAGAACTATCAGTTTCCATTTTCACTTTCTGAAACTAGAAAAAATCTGCAAACAGGTTATTGCACTACAGAGAAACCCTCAAACCTGCATGTCATTAAAATGCATCAAATGACTACCATTAATGCATTCAATTATTCCTTTATTAATTTGTTCTCATTATTATTTTTCAATACCAGTTCTGTTGACTTTGCCTTATATACTGTACGGTTGGCTTTGCCTACAGTCTAAACTAAAAAATAAAAAAAATCTCATTGTCTGTCACTATCACTTGTTTTGTTTTCATTTACTTACCTGTCCAGCTTGCTGATCATTCCGAAAGACGAAACTTGCTAACTCATTCAGTCATGCAAAAATGAGTGAGAGTTTAAAAATGGGTTGAGGAAGAGGGAGGTATAGAAAACGTATGACATACTCATATAGCTGTAAGAAAGAGGGTCCCTGATTGGGTGAAAATGGTTTTCAAACCTATTTTGGAGGGCTGAAGTGCATTTAAACAGCAACACGGCTGAATAATCTGTATAATTAGTAAGTGATATTTAAAGAGATATGTAAAAGAGTCACAGAAACAAAAGACAGTGTGTCACTTCTATAATATTATTGAACCCTGCCATATAGTGTATAGGTATATTCTGCCATATCTGTTACATTGTTAAATTTGATACAAGATAACTACACAGACAGTTACATAGGTCAGAACTGAATTTACAGTCAGTTGGATGGCATCATGGATGGATTTATTGTCTGTTTAGAAACTGTTAATTTTTTGCTCCATGTTTATAAAATAGCATTTGACCTTGTCCTAACCACATATTAGTCTCTTGAGTGTTGACGTGTTTTGTAAACTTTTTACTCCAGAATGTGCGTCAGAAAATCCTGCCAACAGTGTAACCAAAGCGAATTGGAAATTTCCAGATCTCTTGCACCCTCCACTTCATTTTCCCCACACATAAAAAAAAAAAAAAAAAACATCCAAACACTCCCATACCTTCTCTCTCTTGCTCAGATTTTCTCCATCCTCACCCTTTCCACTCATTTAGTTTTTTTCCTCAGGGGCCCAAAAAGCTGGGTTTACTACGGGAGGTCACCAAAATCCCTTGGAGGCTCTGACACCTTCCCAGAGGGTTTTTCCAAAAAGAAAATTAACCCTCACACATGCACGCACACCAAAACACTTATACACACAGGTAGCAAGGGCCCTACTGCAAAAGCAAGCCCAGAGAGAGTTATCTCTTCAGACATACACACTTATTAATTTGTGGTTGTCTGCCACTGTCTTTGGCTCTTTCCTGGTTCCTTTAAAGTTGGCATCCTGTGTGTGTATGTCTGTCTCCAGTCACTCTACTTCACCCTCTCATGCACTCTGTGGCCAGGGAAATCACCGCTCTCCAATGAGCTGCTTCTCGTGTGTATGTCTGAATGTTAACATCTGGAAGAGATCTGTCTGCTCCCATGATTTACCTTCCGACCACAAGTCTTTCTGAGGTCTTACCACAATACACTCTGTGTGTATAAGATGGGAAAACAGAAAGGAATATACATACTGCCCTTGTTACATTTGTTTGTCATCAGCTGATTTTTTGCTGCTATTAATTTGTTCCAATGTTTGTTGTCATGAAAGACAAATACATTTTGTTAAATGATGTCTTAGAGCAGTCAATTGCTATTTTTTTTAAATGAATTTATCACATGATATGCCGATTCATTAATCAAATTAATCTCACACTGGAAAAAGGGAAAGCAGCTCTATTGAAAATACTAAACCAGTAGACTTGAAATCTACTTAATATATTTATGTTTGAGATGAGAACATAAATATATTGCATAAAATCCAAGTTTGTTTTTTAAAACAGTCATCATTTGATCACATTGCTATGAAATGTTCAAATGGATTTAGACTTCTAACACATGGTGTTCATTCAATGTGATTTTACTGCTTGCTCAATTAACTTATTTAAAATTGGCCAATGCAACACCATTCTTTAGCATTTCATTGTGTACAATCCATCTATGTTCACTTAATCCAATTGTGCTGAGATTATGAATTTTATTCAGCCTTTATTCAGTTTTACTAACACATGATAGAAAAGTAGCAGCAAATCTTCAAGCAATCGCAGAATGGTCCCATCAGTCTGTATACACTTCAAAAAATGGTGCATCATTCATTGAGTGCATGAGTGCACTACTACTTCTGGGCTTAAAACATACAACTATGCAGAACTTTTTATCTTCTCTCTTCCAGGATCTACTTAATGGCTAATGTGGCCCCTGTACCAAAATAATCGCACGCACCTGCTCAATTGAATATGTAAGACTAATACTGTAAATACTGCAGATTTCCTTGAATCCCAGCAAACACAAAAATCCCTGCATTTTGTGGACACAAAAATGCATAGGCTATAACTTTCATCATGTCAATGACATGAAGACAACAGCACTACCACTAATTAACTAAACATTTGGTTACTGCCACAAGTGACCCAAAGCCCACATTTGTCCTCTGTCTCACGATTAGGAAGGACGATGGCGACCACCACATTGTATCAAGGGGCGCAATACCAATGAACGAATCATGTCAGGAAACGCAAAGTCATATTTTCCGAAACCTACCCACACACACGCACAGAACCCCATCGTGCAGACAAACTCAACCACAACACCAAACACACTTACTTTCCACAGTCATGAACTCACATCTGTTTCCTGATGACAATAATAAGTTATACATCGGTTAGGGGGCATAGTAGCAGGTGTTCATTTGCCTGAGTAGCTCTGTTCATTATAACAAAAGGTCTTCCACAACAAACTGCCCACTATGACTTGCAAAAGTTACAAAAGGAAAGATGATGAAGTAATTGTGAGCGCATTAATTGACTAACATAATAGCAGCCCATAAAACTTTATAGGGACCGGCACTGAAATGCATAAAACAGGTTTCTACATTGAAAAGAAAAAGAACAAGGTTAATGGTTCTTCCAAAACATTCACAAAGCCCTGCATTCATCAGTGAATTCATTTCTATTTCTCAATGTGAGTATCTGTGAGGTCTGACAAAATGTAAAATGTTTCAGGTAACAGTTCTAATCATCCTGAAACCAGTAATTAAACCTAAACATTCACCACTATGTGTACAGTAATATCAAAACCAGCTAAATGAGTACTACATGCCTACTTATTCTGTTTTATTAGCCAGAAGTTGTTTAATTACTTCATTAACCTGGCTGGTGTTAATTGTTGAAGTTCATAGTCTGTATGAAGTTTGAGGTTTTAAAAGTACAACAATAGTCTGACAAAGGTTTTGAGTAAGTTAGCACTGAAAGCTTAGGCTAAACGTGACAGCGCAGCTTTCTGTTGCAGGTGAGCATCTCCCCAACCACACTGTAAACTGTAGAAACATCCGGTTGTGAATGAGAGCAAAAGGTGCTGTTGGGTATAGTGTGAGTGGTTAAGGTATAGCACATAACCGCACAACATGAACAGCTCTTAGTTTCAAATTCAGCGTCACTAAACTATACCCACCCTACACACTTAAAGCATGCAGCATTTGTGCAATGTCTTTTGCAGTAAATTTAAAGCAATCAGACTGTATATGAGAAGCTGAACTCCATTCACAAGAAAGTTTGTACAATGTTGTGCCAAAGTTTGCTTCTGGTGAGACTTATCAGAGCAGTGCTGCAAAACCACAGATATTTTGGTAGCGATCAGCAAAGCAGAAAATAAGATAACTATACCCATTAGAAACACAATAACTAACAGGTTCACATTCAGGGTACAATGATTAATTTTTATCCTGTGAATTTGTGGAAAAAATTAAGGTCAAGGGACAAACCTCTGGAGCATAACTTTTATTTATACTTTACAAAAGCTTTGCGCTTATTCTTCAACACTCAAGGGAAACATACAAAAAGTTCTCAGAAGGGAATATAGCTAAAATTCACTATATTATAAATACCACACAATAAAATAAAGTGAATAAGGTAAACAGAAACCAATTTTTAAAACCAATTACATTTTTCAGTCACTCCTTCAGAAGCTTAAATAACACCTTCATGACTAGGGCTCTGAACCCCTGAGATGAAATATGCAATGTTCACCAATATTAAAACATTCTTGCAGAACAATATAATTTTTATGATTTACATATTTATGATTTGTAAATATAAACAATCATAGAAGATAACATGTATAGTAGCAAAGCGAGAGGTGTTCTCTGAGTTTATGGCTGTGGTCTATAATTCACTGGAAAGATTGACACTTACAGATCCTTAACAAACACTTTTGTTAAAGGGAACCCCAGCCAACCTTTCTCTGGCTCTTCACAGTCATCATCTTCCTCTCCCTCAGTCCCTGCAGTCTCACCCTGCAGACGATAGCCCAGCTTCCTGAAGAAAGCCTCTCCCACTTTGGAAGGATAGGGCACGTGGGCATAGACCCGGCATATTCCACTCTGCTTTACTTTAGATTCCAAGCCCTGCGCCATCAATCTGCCCAGTCCCTCTCTGCGGTACCAGCTTTGAACCACCAGCCTGCAGATCCGACCTACACCATCCCGACTCCTACCATCTCTAGCCACACACCCTATAATCTCCCCATCAGAGTCTGCCACCCACACTTCTCCAGCAACCCTCGCCCTCTCCTTAAGCTCATCCTCATCCACCTGCTCTCTCTCATTTGTTTTCTCATTCTCCTTCTCCTTCTCTTTGGCTTTTTTACGCCGTCTGGTTTTCTCTTGGTTGGGGATCAGTTTGACTCTGCCTGAGTGAGGATTGGGTAGGTCTGGCTCAATGTCTGCATGGTAACTGCTGGCCACATAGTCCCAGTATGGCCTGCTGGAGCCCAGGATGCCCACCGATTGTGGGATGGTGAGTTTGAGGTAGATGATGAGAATGAAGACTGGAATGACCAAGGCCATGATAAAGGAGTGAAGCACACAGCGGAGGATGGAGGAGAGAGTTGCAAGCATGAGAAGAGTGAGCGGACGGGTAAGAAGGTGAAGAATCAGGCGGTTCTCTGTTCCCTCACATCCCTCCTGTAAACAGAGAGAGAGAAAAAGAAAGAAAATAGGACAAATGAAGAGAGTGAGAAGGGTGAGGGGAAAAAAACAGTCCATGAGGGTTATACTGTATGAGGTAGAATGCACTGAATAATAATAATTAAAAAAAAATAATAATAATAAAAATAAAAACATTCTACCTTGATAAGAGCCTTCACAGCTTCAACGTCCTTCTCCTGCATCCGTCGGAGGACTACATCACCAAGGTCCAATCTAACCATCACACCTAACCTTTTGAAGAAATTAAATGGATAGTTCACCCAAAAATGTAAATTCTCTCATCATTTACTAACTCTCATGCCATCCTAAATGTGCATGACTTTCTTTCTTCTGCTGAACACAAACAAAGATTTTTAGAAGAATATTTCAGCTCTGTAGGTCCTCACAATGCAAGTGAATGGTGACCAGTAGGGCTGAAACAATTCCTTGAGAAACTCGAGAAACTCGATTACTAAAAATCATCATCGAAGCTTCGTTTAATCCATACCGCTTAGTGATCACTGTTTCGCACGGATGATTATTACTGTTGCACAACGTGCTTACGCTGTGGATATGTGAGGTAGATGTGATTTGATGGCGCAGATTGCAAAATGGAGAAAGGGAGAGAAAATAGCGAGGAGTGAGGCAGAGAAAATGACAAAAAGTGTCCAAAGTTTGGGATCATTTTAAGCTGAAAAAAACAAAAACGAAAACTCTGTACAGTGTGTCCATTGTAAAACCAAACTTGCCTACCACAACAGTACAACGTAAATGCTTCAGCATCTCAGCAGAAAGCGTCCAGTCTACGCATCCAGTCCACAGAGCGGACCCGACACAAGGTAACGTTAATGTTAGCATTTAAGTATGATTGCTAGTTGAGATGAAGGCTAGTGAAGAATTTGCGTTAATTATGGCTATATGTAATGGCTAGTTAAGAACGTAAATCAGTATGTTGGCTAGTTATGATGTCCCTAAGTTAGCTAAGTTTTGCTCAAGAAAATAACCACAGAAAATATAATGCTGCAGTCAATTTGTGAAAGCCTGAGCTTCATTCATGTTGTTATTATGATAGTCCCTCTCACACACACACACACACACACACACAAGAAC
The DNA here is from genome assembly GCF_019703515.2 of Myxocyprinus asiaticus. Classification (NCBI taxonomy): domain Eukaryota; kingdom Metazoa; phylum Chordata; class Actinopteri; order Cypriniformes; family Catostomidae; genus Myxocyprinus; species Myxocyprinus asiaticus. Next base: position 28,917,108 of record NC_059359.1, on the reverse strand, counting down.
ATAAACCCCTCACACACACACACACAGGTACTCCCCTCACAGTGATGCATAAACTACCCCAGAAAGCAAAATATCAGGTGGTGTAAGAAGAAATTGAAGTCTAAAATGCACCAATCCAATACAGCAGATATATTCAGTTTATTTGATTGCAGTGAGTAGGGTAAGCAGGTGTAGGGCAACCCTACAATATAGTAAATAAATGTACATTAGCCAGTCTTATGAACTAGCATACAGTATGATATTTAGGCCTAGTAATAAATATCAATAATTATTATTATTTCACCTCTTTTTCAGTAAATCACAGCGTCATATGGACAGCTTTGTGTGGACAGCTGCACCACGTTCAGTTGAGCAAGCAGCTAAGTTTACAGACAGTATTTTGAACATGACTGTCCCAGACATGCGCCCACTGTCCATGGTGGAGGATGAAGGCTTTCAAAGGATGATTTTCACTTTCAATCCCAGGTACATGCTTCCTTCAAGAACCTACTTCATAAAAATGATGGGGAAAAAGTATGAAGAAATCAAAGGCAAGTTGAAGAACACCCTTAAGGAGACTGACAGCACTGCACTCACAACCGACATTTGGACGAGCTGTGCTACAGAGGCATATCTGGGGGTGACGTGTCACTTTCTTGGGGAGGATTGGGAAATGGAGACCCAAAGCCTGACAAAAATGCCCCTTGAAGAGAGACACACAGCTGCAAATATTGCAGAGTGGCTTGAGGATGTAATTGCCAAATTTGACATTCTACCAGTGAAAATCAAAGCTCTTGTCCATGACAACGGTGCTAATGTCATAGCAGTGGTGAAGATTTTGGCAGAAAAGCATGGAGGTGCATCAGTGCGATGTGCAGGTCAAACCCTGAACTTGGTTGTGCAAAGCACTCTGAAGAACCACCAAGCTATCTCCAAGTGTGTGGCTGCTGCAAGATGCCTTGTCGAACATTTTAAAAGGAGTGAGCTGACATGAACTAAGCTAAAGGATAAGCAGCAGCAAACGGGCACACCACAACACATGCTGGTTCAAGATGTAAGTACTCACTGGAACAGCACTTATCACATGTTATCCAGGCTTCTGGAACAAAGATGGCCAGTGACTGCTGCACTCTCGGACTCAGCAGTGACTCCGAGAGGAAAACACCACTACCTTGATCTTAAGCCTGAACAGTGGAACCTGATTGAGGAGCTGAGCCAGGCCTTTGAGCCATTTGAAGGAGCTATGGTGTTTCTGAGTGGGCAACAATATTTTACCCTCTCTGCACTTCCACAGCTAGTGCAAAGCCATAAGAAGTCCATACAGAGTTCAGTTTTTGAGACTGCACCGGTAAGGTCATACCAGGCTCATGTGGCAGAACAGATCACAGCAAGATGGCAAGGACTATCTGTGTTTCAACCTGAATCACTAAACACAGTCCTGATTGCTGCTGCTTTGGATCCCAGGTTTAGAAAACGTAACTTCTTGCCTGCTGACGAAGCATTCAAGGTCCAAATCACAGTACAAGCCATGGCACCTGCTGCCAAAAAGAAAGCGAGGCAGCCCAACGAAAGTGAAAATGGAGCCTCCGGCACAGCACAAGACAACCCAGTAACGCATGTCAAGGGTGCAACATCATTCCTCGACAATATACTGTTATCATCATCAGACTCCAGCACCAGTGATGAAGAGGATGAGGAGCAGCAGTTAATCCAAACTGTGCAGATGGAGGTCTTGATATATTTCGGAGAACGTCCCCTGTCCAAGAAGGAGAATCCGCTGTCATGGTGGAAAACAAATGCAGTGTGCTATCCAACACTGGCAAGGCTGGCAAAGTCCTTGCTGTGTATTCCGGCAACATCCACACCATCAGAGAGTCTGTTTTCTGCAGCAGGAAACATTGCATCAAAGCGCAGAGCAAGCCTCAGTTCTGAGCATGTTGATATGCTCACTTTTCTTCACTGCAACCACCACATGCTCCTTTAAAGGCTTACGAACACATGCATGCACACACACGCACACACACACACCATATCTACCTCATCCAGGAGATCCAATCCTGCCAAAACTTTTTTTTTGTTTTTTGCCTCCTACAAATGCAACAAAGCCTTCCAAGAAGACAGTAAAGGCTTACGTTATGTCTGAGCTGTAGTTAGGTTGAAACTTGTAGTTCTGAAAGTTAAGTTGCACCAACTTAAAGCAATGTTTATTTATTATTATTATTATTATTATTATTTATTATTACTTAAATTTATGTCTTTGTTTTTAGGTTGTGTTTAGGTTAAAGTAATTTGAAATTACTTGATTTTTTGTTTTTGTTTTTTTGGTTTTGCATTTCAGAAAATGTTTTCTTTAAAACCTAGAATGTAAAATGGCACTTAAATACACTAAATTAATTTAGTTTTGACAGATATTATTATATGCAATTTAAGCAATAAAAATGTTGATTTTTCTAAAAAAGGAAACCAATTAGTTGTTTATTTTAAGAGACCTGTCTTTTCTCTTTTGTATATTTACTATTGCTCTTTAAGAAGGCAAAAGTATTTCTTATCCGATTACTTGATTAATCGATGGAATAATCGATGGAATAATCGGTAGAATACTCGATTACTAAAATATTCGATAGCTGCAGCCCTAGTGACCAGACGTTTGAAGGTCCAAAAAGCATTTAAAGGCAGCATAAAGGTTATCCATACGATTCCAGTGATTAAATCCATACCTTCACAAGTGATATGATAGGTGTGGGTGAGAAACAGATAAATATTTAAGTCCTTTTTTACTATAAATTATCCTCTCTACCCAGTAAGTGGTATAAGGGTGAGTAAATGATGAGAGAATTTTCATTTTTGGGTGAACAATCCCTTTAAGAACATATATTAACGTAAAATATTATCAGGGAGTTTTAAATATGACTTATCTGAACCAGGACACTTCGGAATTTGTTTTTGCTTTTTTTATTATTTATTTTTATTTATTGTTTTTAGCGATTTTGGTATAGTTGCAAACAGCAAGATTTAAAATCAGAAGCGATTTTTTTGAACACCAACAGAAAACGTTCTTTTGTGTTTTCATAGAGCAATGTTATATGCGAATGAGGACACATACATTTACTGTAACATTCTGGCCAACGTGATATAGACTTGAGGTTTACTTTTGGCTGCTCAATGGGTTTAGGAAACGAATATTACATGTACTGAGGGGCCGTGATACACAAACCTCCTCAACACGTTAACATAGCTAGCTTAAAATATAAACATTAATGAAAAATTATGATTTGTCTACGATTTACAGGATGTGCATCTGATCAGAAGCATTTAACAGGTTTAAGATAGCATGGTCTACCGTTAGCTCGCTCGCTGTCAACCCCAATAACGCCTTTTAAATCCTTATATGGTAAACGCCGCTTATGGCTATAGGCAAATTATAGTTATGGTATTTAGAGCATGCGTGACCTACTTAACTAATATACTGAAACGCAAGGAAAAATATCAAAGCAAGATAATGCAGGAATACCTCTCTCTGTAGCCTGTTACTTGCGATGTTTGAAGGATTCAGCGTTGTCTCTTCCAACATGGAATATAATTTCAACCTATCCTCATCAGTGAATCCGACCCTGCGCAAACTGCGTAGTGTAGAAGCTCACGTAGCGGTTAAATTTTGACGCTAGTGAGCATGTGCACTTTGTGAATTTCAGGCGGGCATCACAGCTAAACTCAGCAAAAAAAGAAACGGCCTCTCACTTTCAACTGCTTTTATTTTCAGCAAACTTAACATGTGTAAATATTTGTATGAACATAAAAAGATTCAAAAACTAAGACATAAACTGAACAAGTTTCACAGACATGTGACTAACACAAATGGAATAATGTGTCCCTGAACCGAGAGGGGGTCAAAATAAAAAAAAGTAACAGTCAGTATCTGGGGCCGGTGGCACCAGCTGTGCGTAAATTCAAACTTAGCCTAGTTGTGGCGTAAATGGGCACTAAGTCACAATTTACGCACTACTAAATAGTTGAGCGTTGCACCATTAAACTTAGGTAGGACGTAACCCTACGTATAAACTAAATATTTGCGGAAGCCTACGACCAGGAGTAACGGATGCAATAAAAAACACTGATATTTTATGACATCAGTGAGCTCATATTTTGCGTGACAGGCATCAATCATTTAGACATACATTATGATGTTGACATTTACGAGAGAGAGAGAGAGAGAGAGAAAAAAAAAAACGTACTTTTAAGCGGCTCTTCAGCATGAAACCGATCTAATGCTGCAGTTTTCAGGGTGTGTCGCCCGGTGTCAAGTTTCAACACATTCAAAATATATACAGGATATTAAAATGAATGAATGTCTATTTTTCCAGCCTGTTGTATTAGTATTTATCACCCCTCATTTATTTAAGATACAGTTCCTATAATATTATTTACACAGGGCAAATATATTTATCAAATGTACTTTTATTAGGTATCATATAATGGGGATATAATTTATTACAGCTGACAGTTACGTGAGCAAACAAGTGCTGAACATCAACCGTAACAAGATCAGATTGAAGTTCACGGCTTTTTAACACTTCTGTGTATAAATTTGAAGGCTGCTTATTGGATAAATACTGGTAAACGTCATAATATGCGACTAAGCCTTACTTTATGGAGAGCTTACGACTTACTAGTTAACTCTTGCCTTAAGAACAGGTGGTGCAACCAAATTAAGCACTGACTTAGTTACAAACTAACTAGCAGTTAATAAGCCCTTAGTGTGAACTTTACGTCCTAACTTACGTGAGAACTTACGCACAGCTGGTGCAACCCTACCCTGGTGTGGCCACCAGCTGCATTAAGTACTGCAGTGCATCTCCTCCTCATGGACTGCACCAGATTTGCCAGTTCTGGCTGTGAGATGTTACCCCACTCTTCCACCAAGGCACTTGCAAGTTCCCGGACATTTCTGGGGGGAATGGCCCTAGCCCTCACCCTCCGATCTAACAGTTCCCAGGCGTGCTCAATGGGACTGAGATCCGGGCTCTTCGCTGGCCATGGCAGAACACTGAAATTCCTGTCTTGCAGGAAATCACGCCCAGAATGAGCAGTATGGCTGGTGGCATTGTCATGGAGGGTCATGTAAGGATGAGCCTGCAGGAAGGGTACCACATGAGGGAGGAGGATGTCTTCCCGTTAACGCACAGCATTGAGATTGCCTGCAATGACAAGCTCAGTCCGATGATGCTGTGACACTCCGCTCCAGACCATGATGGACCCTCCACCTCCAAATCGCTTCCGCTCCATAGTACAGGCCTCTGTGTAACGCTCATTGCTTCGACGATAAACACGAGTCCGACCATCACCTCTGGTGAGACAAAACTGCAACTCATCAGTGAAGAGCACTTTTTGCCAGTCCTGTCTGGTCCAGCGAATGTGGGTTTGTGCCCATAGGTGACGTTGTTGCCGGTGACGTCTGGTAAGGACCTGCCTTACAACAGGCCTACAAGCCCTCAGTCCAGCCTCTCTCAGCCTATTGTGGACAGTCTGAGCGCTGATGGAGGGATTGGGCATTCCTGGTGTAACGCAGGCAGTTGTTGTTGCCATCCTTGTTGTCCCGCAGGTGTGATATTTGGATGAACTGATCCTGTGCAGGTGTTGTTACACATGGTCTGCCACTGCGAGGACGATCAGCTGTCCTTCCTGTCTCCCTGTAGCGCTGTCTTGGGCATCTCACAGTACGGACATTGCAATTTATTGCCCTGGCCACATCTGCAGTCCTCATGCCTCCATGCAGCATGCCTAAGGCACGTTCATGCAGATGAGCAGGGACCCTGGGCATCTTTCTTTTCGTGTTTTTCAGAGTCAGTAGAAAGGTCTCTTTAGTGTCCTAAGTTTTTATAACTGTGACTTTACTTGCCTACCATCTGTAAGCTGTTAGTGTCTTAATGACCGTTCCACAGGTGCACGTTCATTAATTGAACAAGCATGGAAAACATTGTTTAAACCCTTTACAATAAAGATCTGTAAAGTTATTTGGATTTTTACAAAATTATCTTTAAAATACAGTGTCCTGAAAAAGGGACGTTTCTTTTTTTGCTGAGTTTATATTGCAATGGAGCCTTTGTCATCTAGATCAATTATATGCAGCAATATCAACATGGAGTGTATTAAGTGCATCCATTAAATGTAATCTTAGATTAACTTAAATATGAAGTTAACATTTCTAAACACTGAAACTAGTGAAACAGCAAACACAAATACTGACATTCATACCTATTTTTATTGGTAATTGTCATAAACTAGTACCAATATGAAGAATGAACACAAATAGACATATTTACAAAAGTTCACTCTGTACAGTCACTGTCAACATGACAGCATATCTGAATATAGTTCATAATTAATAATAAATTATAAATTATTTCTCTTTTCAGTGCACCCTGGATGTAGAAGAGCACCAGGGACTTCCTTCAAACAGAAACCATTATTTTCAGCTGGGTTGTATCTGATGATTGTGGTTTGTGAAACAGCTCCCCGTAGGGGCCAGGTGAACAAAGTTCTACAACTTCCAAGCAATATGCTTTATCCTCATGAAGTGCAGTCTGAAGGTAAAAACACCAGAGGAAGAAGACACTGTGGTGTCTGTTTGTGCAAGGGAAAAGTCCACGTTGATTTATATACTTTAGGATCCAACATTCTTTAGGTCCTGTGTTGGTCGTACAGCTACAGTACTGACATTTGCTTCCTAATGTCTATAACTGTTAATCACCATCCAAAAGGAACACTTTAGAATTACAGAGAGTCAACCACTACTTCATATGAATAGTTTGGACATGAAGTGTCATAAGGTGTGATTTGTGTTAAAGCCAGTTAAACTAAAAAGTTATGCCATATTTAGCCTGAAGTTTTAATCATTCCGATCTCCAATTATTATATGCTCTCGACCTCATGAACTTTTGGCACCTCTAATGTTACTTCCTCTTGTGCTGCATGTGCATCACTAGTTTGCCTTCCATCATTTTCTTCCACTAAAGTATGTCCTACTTCTGCTGACTCTATTCCACTGTCTCTCAAACTGCTGGTGCTAACTTCAATTATAACAATGCCCTCTCCTCCCTCTAACTGAAATATTCCCTCCATTTGCCCAGAGTTTTCCTCAACAGCCCCTTTAAAACCACCCCCTCCCCTAAAGCTGTTGCCCTCACCTTCTATCAGTGCAATCATTTGTCTGTCTCCAGGGCCTGTGCTCACATCCATTTTAGTTTTATTACCTAGCTCAAAAACCACATCCTGCCCTTCCAGAGGCACCAAGGCTTGAGCAGGATGGCAGGAAAGGCTGAGATCCTCACCTGGGCTTCCCATATAGTCCGAGCTTGGCTGAAGGTCCTCCTCACCCTGAGGATCAGTTTGAAAATGAATTACAAATGACTTCTCTACTTCAACACTTCCTTCAGTCTCAACAGATCTATGCCCCTCGCTCTGACCAGTCCACTCTCGTAGAAGGTTAAGAGAGACCATTTCAGACTTCTCTCTTTCTCCATCTCCCTCATGCTCTGTCTGAAACCGAAGCACATATTTTTGTTTTAGTCCCTCACTATTGCCTCCCTCTTCTTGCTGCCCTTCATCTTCAATCTGCAAGACATATGACCGCCCTGCATCACTCCCTCCCTCCATCTCCACCTCCATCCCATCACCCGGTCCTCCGTCCTCCATCCCTTCCTCTAAACACAAAACAAAGCGCTCCCTCGAGATTTCTTGGACAGGTTTCTCCTCGACTGGAGAACTCTCAGGATCACCTCTTAGAACATGGGAATTATCGGAGTTTGGTGTCACTGACACAATGCCAACAGCAGGGACAATAGGGCTTTCAGGCACTTGGCTAGAGCTGACAGATGACACAGTTGGTAGATCATCATAACCATTAAGCTGCTGGAACTCTGTCGTTGAGGAAGCAACAGAAGTGGCAATGGATGTTGTGGTAGATGTGGAAGTTGCAGCTGACGACATCAATGGTTGTTTGACTGCTGTAGTCTTAATGGCAGTGGGGGGGGTTTGGATAGCAGCTTTAGGCTTCCGTCCACGCCTAGTACCTCCTTTCCTGGTACGACTAACAGTGCCTAAAACGGGATGAGCAATTGTTGGTGTGCTTTGTGGCAGGGAAGTGATGAGGGGAGGATTATTATTGGTCAAAATAAATCTCTGCTGTGTCTGAACTGATTGAAATTGTTGGATCTGAGGTTGGGCTGGGGCCAAAACTTTGGGCAGTGCTGGAATGGTTTGCAACAATGGAAGGGTCTGTGGTTCTGAAGGGGTGCGAAGAGTGTTTGTATTGGATGTTGTGGGGACCAGAATCAGACTAGGCTGGTTTCCATTGTTAGACTGGCACTGAAGAAGCAGGAAATTCTGAGTCTGTGGTGGGGGTGGGGGTGGAGGAGGAGGGGCTGGCTGTGTTGGTGTGGGATTGGACAGTGGGATCAGCTGCAGTCCTGAAGTTGTCTGGATCATGAAATAATTCTGTGATGTGTTTGGAGGTATGTCTAGATTTGGGGGTGAAATAATCAATGTAGAATTACCATCAGTGGGAAACAATGAGGGAAGCCCACCAGATACATTCATGTTTAAATTCAGCATTGTTGTCTCTGGTGCCCCACCACCTCTAGCCACCTTCCCCACCTCCTTCGTACATGCTACTACACCCCTGGAACTATGTGTCCTCAGGTGCCTTTGCAGGGAGGAGAGCGTGACAAACTCTTTTACACAGTGTTGACACTTGAAGTCCTTGCGCAAGGAGTGTGTGCGCAGGTGCAGCTGCAGATTGGAGGAGTGTGTGAAGCCCTTCTGGCACTGAGAACACTGGAAGGGCCTCTCTCCGGAGTGTGTCCTTTCATGCTGTTTGAGATTGGAGGTCTGAGAGAAAGCCTTACCACACACAGAACAAGCATGCGGACGTAGGCCAGAATGGAGCTGACTGTGGCGACGGAGACAGCTGGTGTTCTTGAAAGACTTGCCACATTCCTGACATACATATGGGCGCTCGCCTGTGTGCTGGCGAAGATGGTACTGGTAGTGTGAGCTCCACTTAAAGGTCAGTGGACAGTAGGGGCACTGAAAAGCCCGCACACCTGTGTGGACCTAGATGGGTTGGGAGCAATTATGGAGATATTTTTAAATGCATTTTCATTCACAGATTATTTAGAAAACATACACAGGTTTTAACAAAATTACTTTTTCCCTTAACATGACATCATTAAAAAATATGAAAAATCATTAAAATCAGTACATTCTTTTCACAGGATTATGTAGTTATTACCATGTAATTAATGAATAAACCCTCAGAGACCCAGTCAATGAAATTGATGATGTCTTGGTTGGTTTTTCTCCTCCTTGAAAGGGTTTTTGGGAAGCCACTGGTTATAAACCTGATGATTTTTATGAACATTTTGTTTTGGGGTGAATTTTGAAAAAACGTTGCCGGTTGCAACTCTGGCCATTTAGGGTTACACAAGTTCACTACTGTTTTGTTAGAGATTAAGTGAAAATGTTTTCATTCACAACCCAATTCAACACATGTAAGAATATGAAACATTATTTATTACAAGCAGTAAAGGTAAATTCATGAACAGTTAAGGACATTTTACTATTTAAAACAAATGGGGACTATTGATACTGATGATATATTTGCTGGGTCTCTGAAGGTTAAATACATTATAGATTTAATCATGCAATGAATTTACTTTTTTCAAATACTGCTCCTATACAGTAGCAAAAAAATCAATTTGCAAAACATCTTTGTATACCCGTTGGTGTATGGAGAGCAGTGAGGACCTTTTGAAGCTCTTGCCACACTCTGTGCATCGATACGGTCTCTCCCCAGTGTGGTCTCTCATGTGGTACCTAAGTCCTGATGAACCTTTGAATGACTTCCCACACTCAGAGCAGTGATATGGCCTCTCTGGTAGAGAATGAAAGCAGATTTAGAAATACACCTGCGAGATGAATATGGGAGTCACATATTGTGTATGCAAATACAGGTAACCATATGATAACTATGCATCAAACGTGTGTTTGTTTATTATACCAATACTGAATATAAAACAAAAGCTTAAGAATAAATATCATCATTCAGGACCAAAACCTAAACCTCACAGTCAAGGAAGACAGATTTTAAATATATGATTGTGTTCGACACCTTCAAAATTCAGCCAATTAGACCTAACTAAACAAATGGTTTAACATCCACCACAGCATTCTCTTACCATTATTTGTGGCAGATGTCTTGCTACCTCCACCTCGCCTGCTTCCCTTTCCTGATGCTTTGGCAGATGGCTTCACAGCTTGTCTCTCTCCCTCCTCAGTGACAGCAATTAGACTGACATGGATCTCTCTTTCTCCATCTTCTCCCTCTCTCTTTAAAGAGGGAAGGGGCAGCGAGAGAGAGGGGCAGACAATTTCTGCCTCTGCCTCTGCAAGCAATCTCTGCTCTGGAGTGTGGGAGTGCTGGTGGGTGAGCAGAGAAGAGAGCAGCGGGAAGGAGCGGTCACATGCTGAGCAGTTGAATTGAGAACGGGACTCAGACAGAGCAAGAGAATGGGACTTGAAAAGAAAAGAATGAGAGATGGAGAATTATTGGCACAAACTTTAAATGAATTAGTAAATTTTCAAAGGGATAGTTCACCCAAAAATGCTAATTCCATCATCATTTATTGGATCATGTCCTTCCAAATCAGTATGATTTTCTTTTCTCCATGTTACACAAAAGGAGATGTTAGGCAGAATGTTAGCCTCGGTAATTATTTCATTGCATGGAATGGTGGCTGATGCTTACGTTCTACCTGACATCTAATTTTCTGTGCACGGAGGAAAGCAAGTCATGCAGATTTGGAAAACGTTAGGGCGAGTATGATGACAGAATGTTCCTTTTTGCGTAAACTATGCCTTTAAAATCTCACCAAAACATCACTCTGCATTCAATAACACTCTCCACATATAATTCAACGGTCCAATTACTGCATGTCTCCCACCCTCTCTTTCTCGCCCTCACCTGGGCCATGTGTTGTGTCAGTCCACTGCTGGTTTTGAAACTCTTCCCACAGAAGGCACATTCTGTTGTAGATTGCACACAAGAATCAGAAGGCATCCGATTCATAGACGTAGTGAATCTTTGCAGAAGATCAAACTGAGCCTGTCCTGATTCGTTTCTGACCCCATCCAGACCAAGTAACTCAGCCCTCTGCCCGCTATCTGCAACTGTGGTGGTTTCAACAACCTCTTCAAAATCAGCCAACAATGGTGTTGGCCCGACCAGTGACACCCCACTTCCCTCAGCCTCTGTGCTATTTTCTGTTGCAACTCCACCCCCAGTCCTTGGGCCAAGGCTGTTCAGGTGTAGTGCCTGATGCTCCTCAAGGTGACTTTGTGTTGAAAATGTCTCATTGCAGCTGCCACAGCTAAACAGCAAAACACTAGCACCAGTGTCTGTCTTGTTAATGTGCAAATGCTCTGTGCCTGTGATAGTGGAGGAAGTGGGTGTGAGGGTAAGCTGGGGAAGGAGATTTTGATGGGATGTGCCTGAGGTAGCAGGTGAGGGTGCACTGTGAGACAGGAACACCTGCCCGACCCCTCCCTCCTGTCCACCCACAAGGCCGACCATTTCAGATATGGTCATCCCAACTGTGTTCAAATCTTCTGTCAGCACCACCTCCACCTCTCGAGGAGCTGACCCTGAGCTGGCCCCTTCAGCCTTTCCAGCACCCTTTCCCTTTCCTTCTATGTGTGAGAAGCGATGCAGTGCCAAGTTGGACGAATGCGCGAAGCTGCGCCCACATTCCCCACAAACATACGGACGTTCACTCGTGTGTATACGCATGTGCTGCCGCAGGTTAGTTGACTGACTGAAGGCTTTATTGCAGACATCACAGACGTAAGGCTTGAAACCCAGGTGTACATTCTTATGGCGACGCAGGCTGCTGGAGTTCTTAAAGGCTTTGGAGCAGATGTCACATGGGTATGGACATTCACCAGTGTGCTGGCGGAGGTGATACTGGTAGTGTGAGCTCCATTTGAAGGTCAAAGGGCAATAGGAGCACTGGAAAGTGCGTAGACCTGTATGCACACTGCGATGAATCTGGATATATAAATCATTGTGACAGTAAGTACATCAAGTATTGTAAAATTTGCACCAAAGTCAGAGTGAGAATCACTTTTAAGACTAAATACATTAATTCATACATGCTGAGAATGAATCCTGGTTTAAAAAACCAGTACTATGTATTGGTACTAGTGGTGGGCAATATAGCTAAAACAATTATCTCCTAGGGTGCTTTTAATTTCTTAAATTGTGTATCCTCATTTCCTCGCTCCTCCGTCCTCCAGCCCGTGACCCGGAAACTAATCAAAGTCCGCCATCATGAAGGATGTATCAGTTCTCTAAATGCACCACAAGGAGGCGAGGATCAAGGACGGAGGACGATTACCGAGGTCGCTTGAGTGAGTAAGCCAAGGAGAATCCTATGCGGAAGACTTTTTGGCCAAAGCTCCTGACCGACATATAAATTCTCCTCCCCCCTCACATCTGACACAACAGTTTAAATTCATGTTTCACCTTTGCGGTTTAAATAAACCATAATTGTCACATACTTCAACAGTGCATCTTGAATTATTAGTTTTTATAAATTAAACAAGTTTCAACAACATAGAGGAAAGCACTCCAATGTAATGCATCTGTACAGAGACGGCGCTTTAAAGTGATGCGATGAGTGAGAAGGGCATTCCATTTTACAAATACATCTAGCTACGATTCCTCCGTCCACGTTTCCTTTCCTTGCATCCTTATTTCCTAAGGAAAGAAAAAAAGGAAATGAAACGAGAAAGTACAATTTCAGAAATGAAAAAGAACCCCTAGAAGTCTACATTTAGGCAAGGGTCAACAATATTGCACTTGACCATACAATAAAAATTTTTATTATATATATTTATATATTATTCTTGTTGTACTCTAATCTGTCTTAGTATTTTTCTGATGCAATAGAAACTTTATGATCAAGCTGTCACAGAGCAAGAGCGAGACAAAGAGACCCAAGAGCAGAGGAACAGTTCAAAGGATTTATTAACAATAAACTGTGCTGGCTAATACTGAGGATTCCGGCACCGGCTGCAGTAGCGAAGAGAAGTTTGTTGATGCATGCACGCCGTGGCTGCGCAATGGGCAAATCCAGAATAGTGTGTTCGTAGGCGAGTGTGTGCATTGTGGAAGTCAGGAGCTGATTCGTAGCAATCCTCTGTTGAAGTGCAGTGAGGTGCAGAGAACAGCGCCCAGCAGACTGGAAGGCAATCACTCTCCCGACACATGGGCAGAGACGAGGAATCCTCCGCTGAAGACTCGTGAGTGCAGAGAACAAGCGTACAGCAAACTGGAAGGCAACCACACACCCGACACACGAGGCAGACAAACAGATACATGAGACAGGACCAACTAGGCAGAGAGAGTGAGGTAAGTACTTCACATCAAAAAGCTTTCTATAATGATAACACAACAATCACTACAGACTACATTCAAAAATCCAGCAAAGAATATGACACACGAGGGGATTAAAATAAGCAGGAACAAACAAGGGACAGGTGCTGCTCACCAGCTGAAAGTTGGCATGATCAGCATTCCCATGGAAACAATCAGGGTTCCCATGGAAACGCTGATTCCGCATGCCAGTGGCACCTGAAACACATGAGGGAGAAAATTTCAACATAATTGGAACAAAAACAAACAGAACATGGAGCATGAGTGTCTGGATCCCAACACAGAATGAAAGGGAACCATACGGGAAGACAGGACACGAAACACAAGACAGAACATGGGGCAATGATGTCGTGGTCTGGGAGGTGGCCTCAGGGCAGAGTTGGCAGCTGCTGGACAGGGTTCAGGAGGGAGTGGCAGAAGCAGGGGAATGGCCTTCGTGGCCGTGAGCGCTAGCAGGGAAGGGGGAACGACCTCCGTGGCAGTGGGCGCTGGCAGTGGCAGGAGAACGGCTTCCGTGGCCATGGGCGTTGTCAGCGACAGGGGAACGGCTTCCATGGCCATGGGCGTTGTCAGCGACAGGGGAACGGCCTCCGTGGCCATGGGCATTGTCAGCGACAGGGGAACGGCCTCCGTGGCCATGGGCGTTGTCAGCGACAGGGGAACGGCCTCCGTGGCCATGGGCGTTGTCAGCGACAGGGGAACGGCCTGCGTGGCCGTCGTCGGCAACAGGGGAACGCCTGCGTGGCCGTAAGTGCTGGCAGAGGCAGGGGAACGGCCTTTGTGGCCATGAGCGCTAGCAGGGAAGAGGGAATGATCTCCGTGGCAGTGGGCGCTGGCAGCGACAGGAGAACGGTTTCTGTGGCCATGGGCGTTGTCAGCGACAGGGGAACGGCCTGCGTGGCCGTTGTCGGCGGCAGGGGAACGGCCTGCGTGGCCGTTGTCGGCGGCAGGGGAACGGCCTGCGTGGCCGTTGTCGGCAGCAGGGGAACGGCCTGCGTGGCCGTTGACGGCGGCAGGGGAACGGCCTGCGTGGCCGTTGTCGGCGGCAGGGGAATGGCCTGCGTGGCCGTGAGCACTGGCAGCTACAGGGAAACGGTCTCCATGGTTGTGGATGCTAGTAGCAGCAGGGGAACGGCCTCCGTGGCCGTGGATGCTGGCAGCGACTGAGGAGCAGGCTCCTCTCCTCCCCCTACTCCTCCCCCTCCGGGCGGTGACAGGTTCATCAAACTAGACCGGACTTGCCACTTGGAGACCACATCGACATCCAACCCATCCCCGTCGGCTCCGGAATCCCCCAATGAGGAAACAGCTTGACTGGCTGATCCACTTTGCAGCAGGGCCAGATCGAACACTCGGCAGAGCTCTGTGGTGAATGCTAGGAATGATGTGCAACAGTGAAGTTCGTTGTCCCACATGGCAGTTCCACAAACAGCGGCCCTTCTGGTGAGGAGTGTGATGACGTATGCCACCTTCATTGACACCGACGGAAAAGCAGTGGACTGCAACAAGTAGTATGAGGAACATTGTGCAAGGAAGGTGTAACAAGAGTCCGCTTCACCTGAGAACGGAGATTGAGGATTGGGGCAGGACTTGGAGCATCCAGCAACGTGGATGAGGCCGGCGGAGTTGTTGGATGACTGAGGTGAGCTCAGTGAGCTACAACGCTATCATCTCCAGAGCCTGGTTTTTAGCGGAGATTTGATCCTGCTGACGTCCCAGTAAAGCTCCCTACTGAGACAGGGTGGAGCGAAGAGTAGATTCCTCCACTGGGTCCATCATGGATGGACTGTTCTGTCACAGAGCGAGAGCGAGACAAAGAGACCCAAGAGCAGAGGAACAGTTCAAAGGATTTATTAACAATAAATATTCACTTCAACTGTGCTGGCAAAGACTGAGGATCCTGGCACCGGCTGCAGTAGCGGGAAGAAGTCTGTGGATGTGTGCGCGCCATGGCCGCGCAATAGGCAAATCCTTGAATAGTGTGTTCGTAGGCGAGTGTGTGCATTGTGGAAGTCAGGAGCTGATTCGTAGGAATCCTCCGTTGAAGCGTAGTGAGGTGTAGAGAACAGCGCCTAGCAGACTGGAAGGCAATCACTCTCCCAACACGTGGGTAGAGACGAGGAATCCTCCATTGAAGACTCGTGAGCGCAGAGAACAAGCGTAGAGCAAACTGGAAGGCAACTATACTCAGGCAGAGACGGGCAAACAAACAGATACATGAGACAGGACCAACTAGGCAGAGAGAGTGAGGTAAGTACTTTACATAAAACAGCTTTCTATAATGATAACACAACAATCACTACAGACTACATTCAACAATCCAGCAAAGAACAAGACAAACGAGGGGATTAAAATAAGTAGGAACAAACAAGGGACAGGTGCCACTCGCCAGCTGAAAGTTGGCATGATCAGCGTTCCCATGGAAACAATCAGGGTTCCCATGGAAACGCTGATTCCGCATGCCGGATTTATTGGCCAAAATAATGTTTTGATACTTTTTTACGTTACCTATTCCATTTATGCCTCAAAATTGTTCATTTAAATTTGGCTGAAAAGCCTATAATAGACTGTTTAAGGTGTAGATTTAAAGAGAGGCCTAGATTTTATTTTGGTGGTTGCAACCAACAGCCATTAGATTTAAAATGTTTAAAGCGAGAAGTAAAATACAGTAAAAATCTATCTTAAAAAGATATGTTTTCCACATATTTTTTTCACTAAATGAATACAAGGAAGAATGTTATTTAATCATTTATATGCACCAATATAACAATACCTAGTAATAACCAGAAATATTCACATACAGGGGCAGTGGTGGCTCAGTCCTAAAGTTGAAAACAATGTTTTGTTTATTTAAGTAAATTTCACAGGTAAATAAAATAAGTTCATTTTACGTAACTTTTCAAAGCTGGTGTTTCCAGCATGCACCGTGCATGAATAATGCATGGTTTCACAGTTTTTTTTTTTTTTTTTTTACGTTTATTTACACTGTTTTTATTGTTGATTTTGTTATTACATTTGGTAACTTCTTGTTTTGTGAAGTCTGAAGTTTATTTTCTACTCAAAATAACCCATTCATGATAAAAAAATTTTTTTTACTTTTAATTGTTACATCATTGTTTTTGCGTACCAAGATCTGCGCACAGCTCTGTGTTTTGTTTCTATCACCAGTAATACAAGGTAATGTTGTCCAATAAACTACATAGCATGCATAAACCTTTCCTGTGGAAGACTTCCATTGTCATATGGTACATGATTAAACGTGTTTATAAGGAAAGTTAAAAATGTGAAATGTTCCAATAAAAGGTTCATTTAAATTTTACTAAATTTATTTTAGTACCATGTACATCAGATTTATAAGTTACCATATTAACTGAAATGTTTGAGTTAATATTAATTAAAGTGAGTAAATTTATGTCATGAAGTTAAGTAGATTTTACTTAATTTTATACCATTAAAAGTTCCTTTGAAACAGAATAATTGTGCAAAAACGTAATAAAATAATACGTAATAAAGAGATTGCAAAATTAGTCTAAGAAACTCATTAAAACTGTCACAATATTTACACTGTTGCTTAATTTTATATTGCCTGCAAAATAATTGAGGATATATTGTGAATATTCCATCAACCAGCCCTAATTAGTACATATTATCACCAGTTAACATGAAGTTTGACTAAAGTCTAAATCTTCAACAGAGAGGCCCTACTTGTGACGGGAATGTCTCACCTGCAAAAGAGAGGAGCGCTTGAAGGCTTTTCCACAGTCGTCACACTTATAGGGTTTCTCTCCTGAATGAGACCTTAAATAACACACAAACCAATTTTATATTGGGAACTTCACTTTTGTAAATACAGGACACTTGTGCTGAAATAGAACAGGACTAATTGAAGAAACCCTAATCAAACCAAAAGAATAGCTAGTTTCTGTAAATTGAAATGCACTTTGTGAATCACAGAGAACATGAAAAAAAAAAAAACAATCTGTGTATTTTGAGGATGCACCATAGAATCACATCTACGTACATCATACAGTTTTTGAGGCTTTGTGACCTAGCATGTCAATTCATATCAGTAGAGCTCTCACCTCTGGTGGTAAAGCAAGGCAGATGAGCCCTTGAAGGCCTTAGGACAGAGGTTACAGCGATATGGCCTCTCATTGTTATGGCTCCTCTGATGATGTGCCAGTCTGGATGACCACTTAAAACTCTTGCCACAGTCCAAACACTCGAATGGATGCTCTGGATTTTTTGCCACTGTCGTAACAGGGGGTGTTGATGATGTCACCTTGTCACCTGTGAGCACGGCTCCTGACTCTTTCCCCTCTTCTTCTCCTTTCTCTCCATCCTTCCCTCCATCCTCTACAGTGGGGAGGAGGGAAGGAAAGGGAGAAAGGGAGGAGGATGTTTGAGAAGGTAAGAGTTCAGTTTGGACCACCAGAGTGGCAACAGTTTTGGCCATCACACCTGGTGAGAAAAGGTGGCCTGTAGTAAAGGGATCTCAGTCGTCTCTGTGTTTTGCTCTAATTATGGCAGCCATTGTTTGCATTTGGTGGGGTCTTTAGCCAGTTTGATTCTCTCTGAGGCTAAATGACTTGGGCCTTCTTCTCCTTAGCTGACAGAGCTGTAATAATACATAGAACTACCTTAATTTATAAAGATAAACATTAAATTTATACAGAATGTTCAGCATACATCATATAACATGTCCAATATGTCATTTTACATATACAGTTGAAGTCAGAAGTTAACATACCCTTTAGCCAAATACATTTAAACTCATTTTTTCACAATTCCTGACATTTAATCGTAGAAAACATTCCCTGTCTTAGGTCAGTTAGGATCACTACTTTATTTTAAGAATGTGAAATGTCAGAATAATTTTAGAGAGAATGATTTATTTTAGCTTTTATTTTTCATCTAGGGCTGCAACTAACGATTATTTTGATAATCGATTAATCTAACAATTATTAGAACGGTTATTCTGCGATTATTACAACGATTGATCATTAGCTCTTAACCGACTATTCACCTTGTGCCCCGACTTAAAAGGTTGTATCAAACGTGCTTACTAATGATAAAGAGGACAAAATCATCTTTTAAAAATACCTCTAAATGACATTCACTGAATTAAAGGGGGAAAAAAAGTTTTATTAAGTTTAATTCAGTAAAAATATCACTGCAAAAAATCTTATTATCAAGTGTTTTTGTCTTGATTTCCATTTAAAAGAGTCTAAAAATCCTTAAAACAAGATACATTTACTTGAGAAGAAACATATAAGATATTTAGACTTGCTTTAAGAGAATATATCTTAAATATAAGTGAATTTTGTATAAGTGTATTTTTTCACTTGGTTATACATCTGCGAGTGCAGTAAAGACAAAATATACTTATAATCAAGATCTATTCTCTAAAAGAATGTCTAAATATCTTATATGCTGCTTCTCAGGTGAATGCATCTTTTTTTTTTTTTTAAAGGATTTTAAGATATTGTAATATATTTGTATTTTTAATATTATATTCAACATTCTCAGATAAAACATGTTCTACTGCAGTATAGTTCTAAAGTAAATGTGTGTTGTTTTAAAGGAGTTTTAGATATTTATTTTGGAAAATAATCCTAAACAAAAACTAATCAAAAATGTATTTTGTTGCAGTGTATGGGTCGAAGTCTACCCTCTCTCACCTTACTGTTCTCTTCAATCCATCTTTAACTCACAAAAACACAAACTCTCTCTTATTAATAAAGCTGCGTATTGTCAGTGACGCATATATTATGATTCAATAAGTCGCGAGCCATCACGTTATAATCTAGCTGCAGCAAGCGCGCGTGCTCGAGGGATGAGCATCCCCGCGACAGAGTGTGCATCAGCCAGCTGCAGTTTCAATCTCTCCCCCTTAGATCAGGACATTCGCGCAACTCATAGAAGAGGCGCTGACCGCACAGAGAAATGGTAGTTTCAGAGTTTTTAGTTATTTACATGATCTGCTTCCGTATTATTTGAACTTTATACAGACACGCAAGTTTTGCTTCAGCGGAGTGGCAGCTCCAGCTCCGCTTATTCCACAACGAGAGTGCTTCTGTATTTACTTATTTTGTATTTTTGCATTATAATTCCCTCATACTTTGCGATCTACATCACCTGAAGCTGTTTGGAAAGTTTAGAGTGCATCTGGACTGTGAGTTGTGTAATTCTTCCTCTCCTCAGTCAGGCGCGAACATCATTAGAGTTTAATGTGATCTCATGTTATGTTAAATGAGATCAAATGACTATTCTACAAAGAAAATGTTTGTAGACAATTTTTATTGTCGACGTTGTTGATAACATCGACTAATCATTTCACCCCTACTTTCATCACATTCCCAGTGGGTCAGAAGTTTACATACACTTTGTTAGTATTTGGTAGAATTGCCTTTAAATTGTTTAACTTGGGTCAAACGTTTTGGATAGCATTCCACAAGCTTCTCACAATAAGTTGCTGGAATTTTGGCCCATTCCTCCAGACAGAACTGGTGTAACTGAGTCAGGTTTGTAGGGCTCCTTGCTCGCACACAATTTTTTTAGTTCTGCCCACATATTTTCTATCGGATTGAGGTCAGGGCTTTGTGATGGCCACTCCAATACCTTGACTTTGTTGTACTTAAGCCATTTTGCAACAACTTGAGGTATACTTGTGGTCATTGTCCATTTGGAAGACCAATTTGCGACCGAGCTTTAACTTTGTGGCTGATGTCTTGAGATGTTGCTTCATTATATCCACATAATTTTCCTTCCTTATGATGCCATCTATTTTGTGAAGTGCACCGGTCCCTCCTGCAGTAAAGCAGCGTCCCTCAACATTATCCTGCCACCCCCATGCTTCACGGTTGGGATGGTGTTTTTCAGCTTGCAAGCCTCACCCTTTTTCCTACAAATATAACGATGGTCATTATGGCCAAACAGTTACATTTTTGCTTTATTAGACCAGAGGATATTTCTCTAAAAAGTAATATCTTTATCCCCATGTGCACTTGCAAATTGTAGTTTGGCTTTTTTATGGCGGTTTTGGAGCAGTGGCTTCTTCCTTGCAGGTTATGTCAATATAGGACTCGTTTTACTGTGGATATAGATACTTGTCTACCTGTTTCCTCCAGCATCTTCACAAAGTCCTTTGCTGTTGTTCTTGGATTGATTTGCACTTTTCACAGCAAACTACATTCATCTCTAGGAGACAGAATATGTCTCCTTGCTGATCGGTATGATGGCTGCGTGGTCCCATGGTGTTTATACTTGCGTACTATTGTTTGTACAGATGAACGTGGTACCTTCAGGCATTTGGAAATTGCTCCCAAGGATGAACCAGACTTGTGGGTCTACAGTTTTTTTTCTGAGGTCTTGGCTGATTTCTTTTGATTTTCCCATGATGTCAAGCAAAGAGGCACTGAGTTTGAAGGTAGGCCTTAAAATACATCCACAGGTACACCTCCAATTGACGCCAATTAGCCTATCAGAAGCTAATTGCCTAAAGGCTTGACTTTAAGCTGCTTAAAGGTACATTTAGTGTATGTAAAATTCTGACCCACTGGAATTGTGATATTGTCAATTTAAAGTAAAACAATCTCTCTGTAAACAATTGTTGGAAAATGACTTGTCATGCACAAAGTAGATGTCGTAAACGACTTGCTAAAACTATAGTTTGCTAATATTAAATTTGTAGAGTGGTTAAAAAATGAGTTTTAATGACTTCAAACTAAGTGTTTGTAAATTTCTGACTTCAACTGTATGTATAAAAGAAGCATAGAGTATATCTTAGGTGCTGTAATTGTTCACCATTTTTAATTAACTTTTTGCTTTCACTGGGTCATTTTAATGATTCTGCGGTGGTTTGACAAATTATTTTTTTATTTTTGTTTAAAGAAAAGTGCAAATATTGCATATAGTATCTCAAATAACAATGATATAATAATTCCACAAGACTTTTTTCTTTTTTTTCTTTGTTTAAAATACTTGCCGTTCAGTCAAAAGATTAATTCTAGCATGTCACACAGCAGGACCCTTCTTAATCTGCATGAAATTAATTTAAAGGGATAGTTCACCCAAAAATGAAAATTCTATCATCATTTACTCACCCTCACGCCATCCCAGATGTGTATGACTTTCTATCATCAGCAGAACACAAACAAAGATTTTCAGATAAATATCTCAGCTCTGTTGGTCCATACAATACAAGTGAATGGTGGTCAGAACTTTGAAGCTCCAAAAAGCACGTAAAGGCACCATAAAAGTAATCCATACACCTCCAGTGGTAAAATCAATGTCTTCAGAAGTGATATGAAAGGTGTAGGTGAGAAACAGATCAATATTTAAGACCTTTTATATATAGGGAGGAGAATTAATATATATATATATATATATATATATATATATATATATATATATATATATATATATATATATATATATATATATATATATCTCCTCCCTGCCCGGTAGATATGGCGATATGCACGAAGAATGTGAATCGGCAAAAAGAGAAAACTGTGAAAGTGAACGTGGAGATTTATAGTAAAAAAAAAATTTTTGGACCTTCATAGCTCTGGCCACCATTCACTTGCATTGTATGGACATACATAGCTGAAATATTATTCAAAAAATCTTCATTTGTGTTCTGCAGAAGAAAGAAAGGCATAAACATCTGGGATGGATGTAGATCGGAACGTTTTCACTCGATGATTTTGCGCTACACGGACGGGTTTAGCCGTTACGCACCCTCTCTGTGTTTACATCAGCGTCTCCCGCAGAACGCGTTTACATACGCGCCCTCCCGAAAACGTCGACGGGAAAGCCCGTGCATTAATGCGGTCCTGGTCACTAGTAAACAGACCACCTCAGCATTGATCCACCTTCCCCTTTAAAGATCCGCCTCCTCTTGCCTGATTCACTCCCCCTCCCTGCCTCACCCGCACTCTATCTGTGTGTTCCTGCCTTCTTGTCCTAGGGAAATGAGGGGAAAATAAAAATAAAAGACCAAATCGCACTCACCCTTTAGTTAATCAAAACAGGGTTGTTTTATCCGCTGTTTGTTTATTTATGTGCTGTCAGGAGCTGGCCTTCTCGAATCCATCTCAGTCCCTGTCTGCGTTCTTCAAACGTCGCTATATTCGTCGAAATGAGTGTTTTATTCAATTCGTTTATTATTCCCTTTGTTCATTGTTGTGAAATGGCTGATGTTGTAGTAACATAAGGCCGAAGTCCGCAGTGATAGTCCACACAACCTTAACAATAAACTAGAGCACAAACTAACCAGCTGCGACCGCCTCTCAGTAAAGTCGGCGCCTATTGGTTCTCTCTCGTCATCCGTTGGCTCGTTTCATTGGTCTGTAACGAACATTGCATTAAAAAATGTATTGACCGTCCTCGTTTTTCTTCTTAAGTCACAGAAAACCTTAATTCGACTTTCTACAAGAGATATTCCCTAAATACGTCTCAAAACTAGATAATATACTAAGAGGGGGTTTGTTATGTATTGGTCGAGCTCTGTGTAAGGGTTTGTGGGTAGTGTAGTTTAACCGAAACTAGTGCGTCATTTGTCACCGCCTCCTTGCTTTTTGATAGCGTAACGGTATATGAATAAACCTAACTACAGTAATTGTATAGGCCTGCTCAAACGTGGAAAACAGTTGTCGTGTTATAAAATCGCTAGCATTTCTAATCGTATGCTCAGCTTCTCTTTTAGACAAGACAACAACAACAAGTTTATGAAATGTACACGTCAATTCCTTTATTGTCTCTCTCATAAGGCACACAGTTTAACCAAAACAAAGTTTCTGCATGTTTTAGTGCACATACGTGTAACAACTTTCGGTGTAGACACAGAAATGGACCTAAACAGAGATAATAATAGATAAAAAGTAGTATAAAAGTACAAAACATGGCAGAAGTCTTACTTCCGATATGCGGAAATAAATAATTTTGAGAAGAAAACAACGACAACAACTATTTAATAATAATCAATTATAATATCAATAAATAGTAAATACTGTATAAAATTTTAAAAAAGGGAGAGAAAGGAAAATTAATGTTAATATTGCAGCATACTGATAGAGCACTGGACCTTATATTGTAGAAAACTATATTATATTAATTGCATTGAATACACAAATTTACATTCGGGAACAAGCGTGTGTATAGCTGTACAGTACCAAAGTATCACAATACACAGTATTTTAAGGCTTAGGTTGTCTTTTTCTCAATTATGTTGCTTAAACTGAGGTTGACATGTTTCTGAATCACATGATGGATTCATACTGTAAATATAAACCCCAATATGTTGTGCAAATAAAAAACAAACAAAAAAAAACAAAACAAAACAAAAAAACACAAGCAAAGTTTAGGTCAGTGCTAATCCTCTCTTATTCAGCACTGACATACATTACACTCCCAAAAATATTGCTACATAGTGGCAAAGTACTGTAACCTAGATAACAGTGAAGAGGAAATTAAGACAAGAGGAAATATAATCAGTTTGATAAGACATACTGTACGTAGTCAAAGTTGTCAACCATGTGGTTTCTTTTTGATACAGGTATTAAAGGAAGAAAGAGAGTAAATTTGACTTCTTGACTTGCAAAAGATAGAATGTTGACAATGTTGTTGACATGTTTCTCGAGTAATCAAATAAATAAAATTATCAAATAAATAACTAATTAATAAATAAATAAATACATAAATAACAAATAGTTCTGGAAAATTAATTGTACTAAAAAGGAGAAGGCAAAGGAAGATTAAATGGAGCGTCATAAGCAGGATGTCGACTGGAATGCAGAGAAGTCGCACTGTGAGTTTCAGATCAGACTCCTTGAATGATTAGGCTTCCGAATGTGACAAAGATCTCACTATCCAGGCAGATTTTAGTCTTTACATTTGAACTGCGGGTGCAATGTTCCAGTGGGCTAGTAACGGTAGCAGAAATGAGGATTAAATCATCATACCATCTCATTAATACATAGACTACCAGTTATTGCCTTATTGGTTGAGTGGGTCATTAGCATCTTGCACACATGAAATTACCCATTAAATTGCAGTAAAATTGCTGCATTACCTTTTCTGGTAAATGTGCCATATCTGCTATTCACACATTAAACTGATTTCCATCTTTTATCCGTATTGCTACCATACACACATCAGCATGCTGTTTAAACTCTGAGATGTCATTTGCCGGAAATGCTCGGATGGAGAGCAGCTCATTTGTTTCAGTGTCTGTCCAATTTTATGACATGTATTTCCACAATGATTTTCGACTCCCACATCACAGGCTTACAACTAAACGCATGGTGTAATTGCGTCAGCTCCTTCAGAACTTTGTGACTGGCTCAAACTTGTAAATTTCTGGAGCTGATTTGCCGGCATTTCAACATTAAGTGCTGTTCACACATGACCTCTAAACGGAAAAATGCCGTTAAATTTACAGAAAAGGCTGTATGTGTGAAAGCACCAATTGAGTCCTGACCATTGAGAGTCCTCATGCCTGTAATCTAGATTTAAGGGTAAGGAACACTCGTGAGGCCCAATCACAGAAGAGCCTGAACTGCTGCAAAAGTTCCTGAGAGGATTGGACCACCTCCCAGTGAAAGGCAAGATTAGGTGGGAGTGACGGAGAGGGGACAGGGATCCGGGGAGCTTCTGCTCTTGTCATCTGAAATTTCAGAAAGACGAGAGGTTAAAGGATGAAGCACAAAGTCCAAACATCAACATAATGATGATGATATTTTCATGGTGTTTGAATGGCACTAAATGCTAATTATTACTTACAATATAAATACAGTAAATTATATCTCTATGAAAACATCTTTAAGTGATATCAATTAGAGGTCGACCGATAGTGGATTTTGCTGGTACCGATAACAAAGGTGGTGGAAAAGGCAGATAACTGATTAATCGGCCGATCGTTTTTAAAATCGATTTATAGAATGATTTATAAAAAAGATTCTTAGTCTTTCCTTACTATGACAGGCACAGACACAGAGGCTACAAGAGTCCAAAATAAATAAAACCCCAGTTATATTTTATTGTTCAATCAAAATTCCAGATTTTGTCCCAAGATCCCAAGATTTGGTGCATAATGCGGAACTTTTAACTATAAATAAGCCTGGAACACACAAGGGGCTCTTATTTTGGAATGACGAATAAGTTTGAAATGATTTAGTTAAGTATTAACCAAATTAAGCTTTTTATAGCCTATATATTCAGCAGATGGAGTTTTGTGTGTGTGTGTGTGTGTGTGTGTGTGTGTGTGTGTGTGTGTATATATATATATATATATATATATATATATATATATATTCTTCTTCTTTATTTATTTATAAAGCACAAATAAACACAACAAAAGTTGACCACTGTGCTGTACAGAACTGGGTTTTAAAATAAAACAAATAGAATAAAAAATAACTAGAAAAAAATAATTACTGTATGCTGTATATAATATATATATATATATATATATATATATATATATATATATATATATATATATATATACTTTACCAAATTAGGTTTAATGAGGAATAAGTTTTATTATTATTCACAAGATATTAAGTATAATATATGTGCTGATGGGGCACGTTTCCATATAGTCGCATTTTTCGTTGCATGCCCTCGCTTCAATTTAGATCCTTCATTATCTAATCAAACAAACAAAATATGCATTGAAGACACTGAAGTGAGGATAAAAATATGGATGAATTTTGTCATTGATGAAAGATTGAGGAACACAGAGGAATAATAAAAAAAATATCTGCAACTATCAGCATAGATTTTTGTAGATAACCGTGATAATTTGTGTATGGATAATTTTGTAGATAATTTTAAAAAGCAACTATTGGCAAGGAACAATCGGTAAAACCGATATGGTATATCTACAGTTTATAGGGTTTAAAAACAATGGATAAGCCCATCTAGCGACAATAGTGCATGCTGTTCAGAGATAAAAAGAAATGTGACACACTTAATCAAAATTAATCATAAGCTGCAATGGGCCGTTTTTAGAAAAAAAAGTTAAATTTGGTGACTGCAGATTTTTTTAAATCAAATTTAAGACTTTTTAATACCTTTTTCAAGACCTGAACAAATAAAATTAATACCGTATCCCCATACCAAAACAAACCCACACAATCTCAAAATAAATCATGTATCACAGACTCTTACTTAAACAGGCAGGGGCACATATTCAACATGGCCTTAAAGAGCACCTATTATGGTTTTTAAACGTGCCTAATTTTGTTTTAAAGGTCTGATACAATAGATTTACATGCATCCAAGGTCAAAAAACACTTTAATTTGCTCATAATTTAAATTGCAGCATTACCTTTTTTCGCCAGTGCCAAAAAACGACTCGTTCAATGATCCATTCTAAAGGATTCATTCTAAACTCCTCCTTTCAGACAGCCTACTCTGCTCTGATTGGTCAGATGTCCCAGTCTGTTGTGATTGGTCTACCGCTTAGTGTAGTGTTTGAGGGTGGGTCAAAGCTGTTCGCCAGCAGCCAATGAAGACCAGAGGTAGGTTTTTTGTTACCAAATTAAATAGGTTAGTACAGGAAGTAAGTCTGGAATTACTAACGACTTGTTTCAAGTGTTCAGAATGGGTTCTTTCTTTTGGGAGTCAATAACACCATTTGTCGTGCATTTTGAAACTTTGCAGACTTTTTTACATTCACAAACAGCTATGTAACACACTACATGAAAAGTTATATTTGAAAAACCATAATAGGTGCTCTTTAACATTGCTTATCAGTAAAACAGGATAGGATCTACTGTATGCAAGACATGTTTTCCACATAAATTTCACATTAATATTGGTATATGTACCATTATATAAATAAACACAAATTAGAGGTCGACCAATACTGGATTTTGCTGATATGTTAATGAGTTGAAAGAATGGCAATAAATCTGCCAATAGTTTTAAAAATTGGTAGCCTTTATTAAATGTTCTTAGTCTTTCCTTCCTGTGATGGGGCAGGATAGACAGAGGTCACAAGAGTCCAAACTGAATTAAATTCCAGATGCAAGAAAAAAAAAAAAGATTCACAGTGCGGAACTTTTCATTTTAAAGGCTGAAATACACTGGGGACTCTTATTTTGAAATGTTTGCGCTTCACTTCTTCCAATTGCTCATTCAAACAAATAAGCGAAATAAAATGTGCACTCCTACAATAATCTACAATGTACTACAGTGTAAACAATTAAAAGTAAACATTGTCATATTTCATCAACACTATATCATCATTATCAACAGCTGATCATTAGTGATCGTTTGTCATAAATTTTCGATATGGCCTTATGATTGCGAACTGCTCTGCAACAGCTGGAAACACTCACAAGCCCCCGCGTGCTTGGAGAAAATACAACAGTGCCACGTTTTCACTTTGAAGAATGCAGCGCATGCATTTATTTAATTAAATCGTATTCTTTTGAAGTTTGATTATCACATTAGGTCATACCACGATTCCTGTCTTTCCACGTTCTAATTTAAGACCTCTTTAAATGATAATTAAGACTTTTGTTGTATCATTTAAGATATTTAAGTCTTTTTATGATCTTAATTTCAGAAAACTGAATTAAGACATTTTTAGACTTTTTAAGGATCCACGGGAACCCTGTCATTTGGCCCAGCAGTGGAAATGCGGCTAATACGACTCAAAATGATGGAGCAGGTCACAGATAACTGCGTGTCTGAGCATGTTACCTGACGCTGTAAGGAGTTTATCAGGCTCTTAATGTGGGAGATCATGTCTGTCAACTTTGGTACTGAGCTGTGCTGCTGTTTGCGTGTCACTCTGTTCAGCCACTCAAAATGGTGCTCAAAGGACTTGAGGTCTGCATGGAGCTGAGAAAGTGTAGGCTTGAACTGTGAGAGAGAAAAAAATGGGAGAGAGCAGGAGCATTAGTAAAGGTATTTGGAAAAACAACAACAGTGGTTTCCAAATGTCACTGCAAACTAGCTGTCCTGCATTACATTTAAAGTATGTGTACAGACTAATGTAAAAAAATGTTTACTGTTAAAGAGATACAGTAAATAGGCCTTTTTGCCCTCACACACACCTCCAGAGTGTTGAGGTCACTGACTCTGCTGCTGATTGCTGGAAGAGACTTGAATCTGTGATGATCAACCTCTGTGCCAAACACTGGGTCTTTCTGCAAGAAAAGAAAAAAGACAAAATAGGCATCAATATAAAGATAAAAATGCACATCACACACACACTCTGAATGGAAAAATGTCCACAAAGTCGTGTCATGACACTTTGAGAATTTCTAGGTCTCCAACTTTGAACTCGACAACCAAAACAAAACAAGTAAAAGTTGTCCCAGAAATGAAACGATTGGCATCCACTAGCACCACCACAGAATTACAGGGAACAGGAGTCACCCAGAGTTCCCACAAGCTTTAACTTCTGAACCTAGACAATTCAGGTTCGTGACCTGAAGCCACAGGATGTTTTCTAGAGGAAGAATAACAACATATGCAATGACTAAGGTGCTTGAAGTGGAATTGACAACACTGGTCTGCAGGGAAACTCCAGGGTCAGGACTAAAAAAAAGTGCCGTGACGTATGGCCAGTCCATGCCTTGGTTGCACTCTCCACAGCTGGCACTAGAGGGAGACACAAACACAATTTAACACTGCACAGGTGTTTATAAGGTATCACGCAAATGGGTGAAGAATGACCCGAACTTGCTCTTGATTTATTCAAACAATGGTCCGAGGTCTGCGCTTGCTTTATAATGTGGTCACCACACAAACTGAGCAGAGACTGTTTATGAGTCATTGGAAGGGTTGTTTGTGTACACTAATTAGTGCTGATAACTGTTTGACTGACAGGTGTAACGTACCCTTTGCGTCATTGGAGCCTTGTCACAAGAGAAAACACTATCAACCAATCAGAAGGCAATGTGATGACAATGAGAGCCATGTCATGTAAAAGCCAGCTTTCCAAAGTTTTGTGTTGTTGTTTTGTGTATATCTCTCCCTCTGCATCCTTCATCCATCTCTTCTTTTTCTCTATCTGTAAGACTACATAATGATGACACATACTATCCCTTACTTCATTAATTCATGTCATAACTTCATTCACTAGTGGGAGTTTCAACTCTCTCCATCTTAGTGCGCCCTTTGACTGTCATCATCACACACACACACACACACACACACCTTGTCGAGCGTCCCTCATCCAGAGCACTCTCTGATCTCTTTATCTCCTCGGTTACTTGTCCCTTCTCTCCCTATTTGGATCATGACCTCACTCAACTGATTCTTGTCCCCTCCTTCCTCCTGTTTTCCTGAATGCAAATCCGGGAGTGATAAATCAGACTGATTTTTATCAGGACACTTTGCTGTGGAGACCAAAAGCTAAACAAGCAGCCCCACACCTACACAGACCACAACTATTTACAACATGCACACTCGCACAGGCACGCACACACAATCATACAAACATAGTATGTATATACACTCTCACCAACTCACACAAGTAACAGTAAAACATTCTGTGCATGCACTCACACACACACATGGTTTTATAGCTTTCTTGTGGGGACTTTCCGTCAACTCCCATTCTATTTTTCTTTCCTAGCCTTGACCCCTGTAAAGTGGAACTCCATGCAAGAATAGAAACCAAAATAAATGTTTCATGTCATTGAAAAACTAACAAAATATTTTTCAAAGTGTGTTGGGCCCTTTTGTCACCAGTGGGGTCTTTGATAAATTTCTTTGCTGTAACATCTGGAGCACATACACAGGGAGGCTAACACTAAACACCCATATATACAACACAAACACACTCACAGCCAATCAGAGAGCAGAGTTATTGTATCTACAGTATTTGAAGCAATGAGCTGAACTTAGAGAGGTGACATTTTGGACTTTGCCTGAAAGAGGTCAACAAAATCAGTAGCCACTTTTCCACTATCAGGCCAGTGCAAGCCAGGGCTATCAACTGGCCAGCCAGCCAGTTAGTGGAAACGCAGCTAGTGATGGAATCAGGGCTGGTACTAATATGCGACCTATGGTGGGGCATGTTTGGGGAAGGTAATGTTGATTGTTTCACCTTCAGTCCGATTGTTTCATTGTCAGTCAGGGTGGGGGCATCAAAAGTCTCTGGGTGAGGGGCACAAGGCAAAAGTAGGGACGCAATGCCGCCCCCCCCCCCCCAGACCTAAAGAACAGGTGATTCTTGATGCCGCAAGAAAATCTGTTGTCTTGTTCAAAAACTAAATTATATAGCTAAATAAACCATCCAGTTCAAAAGAAAAACACAAATTTGACAAGTAAACATCTTAACGACAAACTTAACAATCTGGAATCACACCCTAACAAATGATTATACCTCATACTGTGGCATTAAGCAGTACATCTGTTAACATTTTCCTTAAGTTCTACTTTACAGTGGAACGACATGGAAGGCAACACTGGCAACACTGTACTTTTCACCTTTCTGTGCCATGTGCTTCACTCATGCTGGTAAACAGGACCTCCAAGTAACCATGGGAACAAGGACCTGTTTATGTTTCTGCACAGAGAGGTAGGGAAGGGAGACTTCGAAGAGGTGAGGGGAGCATTGTGGGTTCAAGCCCCTTAAAGTGTGGATCTCCATCACTTAGCAACCACAAAACTTAACCAAAGCCCACGGCTTCGAGCACTGGATTCAAGCACAAGGCTCCAAAGAACCCACCTAAAGGCCTTATACGTTCATGTTACCCCCAACCCCCATCCCGTAAGTTCAGGCTCATTAGGTTGAACGTTTACAAACGTTACATTACTTGCTTTGATGAAGCCTGGGATGTTGGCCTTGCTGCTGGGCCTGAATCCAGATATCTTTTTTTTTTTAGTAAGATAGAGGTTACAGTAATGAGCTTTATCTGCTCCCACATGGACTCAAAGCCACCGCAATCTGCTATCTCGCCTCATACCATGATTAATATATAAGCCAGCTGAATGAAAATTAGAACAGTGTATGTATGTTTGTCTGTGAGAGAAAGAGTGATAAGGCAATTCCTGTCCACAAATCTTTTTTGCAAGGAGCATTACTGTTGCCCAGCCATCTCTCACAGCTGTTCAGAAGCTCGATCAAGATGAAGCATCTGATAATCATCAACATCTCAGATAGTACAGTGTTAACTTCCTTTCCTGGTTAGACACACACTGACAACCCAGCACTGGCACTGCTGTCACATCAGATCATACAAGCCACAGCGTTCAACTCACCAGCAGATCTTGAGTCAGCTTAAGGAGGTGTCTGGTTTGATTGGTCAGCTTGTCAAAGTCATGGAACCGGTGCCGGTGGTGGGCAGGGAATGCCGACGTGAACAGATGCAGCTGACCCAACAGCAACGAGAGGAGCAGAGATGAGGAGGAGTCACCCAGCACTGCAGAGGAGGAAAACAAATCATTGATTAATACTGAAGACGCTGCCTGCAGGCACACCATCAATATACTGTAGGTAACAAGCAACACTCCTGGGTTCTTCCCAGGAGCCTGTGCCACTGTTACAACATCACCATGTTTCCACACGTCCAAAAGCGTACCAGCAGTTTCAGCCAGAGGACACTGCTTTCATCTCCCGAAAATAACAGGCATCAAAAGAGAGTCGCGCGCTCATAAGCGCTGTTGCGCGACCTGAGCGAATAACACTTGATCCTTTATTACTGTCGACATGATAAATGCTTCACTAATGAACTAACCGCGAGTGCCTCATGCCATTATCCTGTCAAACTAACAATCCGACCAACTTTCCATAAAAATTCCCATATTTCTAAATCACACGTGGTCTAAAGACAAATCATTTTTGTAAGTTCAAAAGTCTGTAGATATGAGTTCTACGTTGTTTATTTGAGCTTAAGGTAATGCGTCACAAATGGATTACGAAACAGCGTGATATAATTACACAGTGGCGATTTGCTGAGTTAAAGCAACAAGTGCCGCTACACTGGAAATAACGGATCACTGCGCATATGTGTTGAATAAAGCGTATAATATAACAGAGCGAATAGTCTGAAGCTATAATAAATTATTTGGCACTTACATTTCATACTTGTCCAGGTCCTTGATAAGAAGATGATTTTCAATTAAATTATCACAAATAAATAAATATATATATATATATAGATAGATAGATAGATAGATAGATAGATATATATAAATAAATAAAGTGTAAAAAATTAATAAATAAATGCCGTTCCAGACACTGTCACGTGCTCCAAAATTCGTCTCGCGCTCTCTCTCTCTCTCAAGTGTCCGCGTGGACGGCTCAAGACAGTAGTTGACAGAGGAAGAGTGTGAGGTGAGGAAGAAAATGAATGAATGACAGAAGTGCAGAATTAGTGAGAGCAAGAAAAGACACCAAAAGTTGCCCCTTGAAAGAGACTCTGTTCAGTCCTAATAGTTGTGTAGTATTAAACGCGAGTAAGGATGGAAAGATACACGGTGAGGGACAGAGAGGTGTTTGGAGGGAGAGACAGAGAGAGAGAGAGAAGGATGCGAGTGTGTGTAAGTCTAATTTTTCGCGAAGTGAAATGTTTAGGCTTGTTTAAAACTTCCTTTATAAAGACGGGGGTATGACACATCCTGAGTCACCACTTCATTCATAAAAACACTCTCTCTCACACATACACACACACACAAACACACACACACACACACACACACACACACACACATTCGCCTTCTCAGCTCGCCTCCCGCCCCTTGGCGCTGTCTGTCTACTTTTGCGAATTTTTTGAAAGACAAAAAAAGTTTCTGTTGTTTTTATTTTTTTACCTCTGGCAATATCATTTCTCTAGGTCTGTCTATCTCTCCGCGTCCATCCTGCTGCTGCTATCTCTCTTCCTCTGCCCCATCCCGCTAAGCAATCTGTGCCAATCAAATCATCCATCTCTTTATCGTTTCATCTCTAGATCTCTTCCCCTCTCTCCCTCTATCGTTGCAGAAGTTTAAAAAGCCCATTGTTTCATTTTATATCGGTCAATCTGGGTTTCATAACTCTCTCCCGTTCTCTCTTTCTCTCAACTCCGTTATATTAGGAATAAATAATGACATAATTTGCATGGCAAAATAAAGATGATGCTATAGCCTAGATCAGGGTGTGTTTTCAGAAACACATAGCATTGCACATATTTACCATATACACACCTTTTCAAACTTCGCTCCGAGACACCAGTCTGTTATTTCCACTCTTTCCAACCTCTTTTTTTTCTCTGACGCTCCCCCTTCTTTCTCTCTAGTGTAAAGGAAAGAGTGAGAGAGGGATTAAAAGGGAAAGGTGTTGCACAGTGAGGCCTGTACGTGTTGCATAGTTACAGTTGTAGGATTTGCAGAACATAAGCACAAACCTTACAAGTGCAAGCAAGGGAGGGAGGGAGAAAGAGAGAGAGACAGGGAGAGGTTAATTTAGCATATACAGAAACCAGTACACGGCGCTGGAAACACGGAGTCACGTAATAAAACATAGCACAGTGTTGCAAAAGAGGCAGAGAGGAGTTTCCAGACAGAAAGAGAAAGACAAGGAGAAAGTATGGGCGAGGGGTTAATGCAACCGTAAATACACATGCGGCATTAGTGGCTGACCTTTTTCAGATTCTCAATTTAATAAACACATTCAGGGGTGTAGTAATGACTTGAAAAGTGTGTGTATGTGTGTTTGGGGGGGGGGGGACATATTGGAGCAGTGGCACAGTGGGCATGTACTCATGAAACATAACAGCAGTTGTGGAAAATTTGGTTTGCATCATATCCCATTCCCCTCTGTCATTCTACACTTTCCTTCACATTAAAGGAATGTTCTGGGTTTGATGCACGTTAAGCTCAGTCGACAGCATTTGTGGCATAATGTTGATTACTGCAAAAAATTATTTTGACTTGTCCCTCGTTTAATAATAATAATAATAATAATAAAGTTGTGGTTACAGTAAGGCACTTACAATGGAAGTAAATGGGGCCAGTTCATAAACATTTAAATACACACTGTTTTAAAAGAATAGCCACAAGATGTAAACATTATGTTAACATGATTTTAGTGTGATAAAGCGGCTTACTAACCAAACCTGTGTAAAGTTTAATATTATACCAGGGGTCTGTTGAATGCTTGATCATGATTTGTTGAAAGACGTTCTAAGGTTTGCAAGTATTTTCCAGTAAACGCACAGCAATGAAGTAGTTCCAGGTCTTCTTGACCGCATAATGGTTCCATATCACTTCGCTAAATTATTTCAGTTATTTCAAAGAGCCGTACAGGCTACCACAGCAAATTAACCATATAAAACAAAGACATTGGCTAAGTATATCAGATAAGAATGACAATGTCTATAATATCCTAAATTTATTTCAATTTCTGTTGAAAAAGCGCCCTTTCGCTCCCTCTCTCTCTCTCTTTCACTCTCGTCTCACCACCACACACACTGACACACATACATACACATAGATATTTGAATCACAACCAACAAATAGATCCACACCCCCTCCACTTTATCAGTACAACAGTTTCTATATTATCTGAAATAACTTTTAATATGTG
Organism: Myxocyprinus asiaticus; assembly: GCF_019703515.2. Taxonomy (NCBI): domain Eukaryota; kingdom Metazoa; phylum Chordata; class Actinopteri; order Cypriniformes; family Catostomidae; genus Myxocyprinus; species Myxocyprinus asiaticus. Next base: position 28,882,096 of record NC_059359.1, on the reverse strand, counting down.
CAAGTGTTTCAGTGTATTTTGCCCTAATCAGCCTCACATAATGGAAAGCACCTTCGCACTCCCCCTCTCTTTTGCTTTGACACAGGGACACACACACATACTCGGGAGCAAAGTCAGCACACCCCTGCAACTCAGTGGGGTTGTAAACAGTTGTTTAGCAATGGAAAAGCTAAATACAAGAATGGCAACACTGCTGCTGAGAAGAATACTTAAACTTACATCTTGGCAATTTTAAGTGATGTAATTGCTGACAAGAGCCACATAAAACACAGGTAATCCCACACGCGATTGCTCTCATTCTCTCGCTCACACACACGTACACACACACTACCAATGCCGAAAAGCAGCGCATCCTCTGTTGCTAGTTCTAAAGCGACATTTTCGAACTAGCAATGAAGGCTTGAGCTTTATCAAAGCAAGTTGCTGAATCCGTGGCAGAAGAAATTAGTTCCTCTCACAAGAGTGTTTTAGGGACAAAAACCAGAAAATATCGTGAACGATGTCTTGAGTGGTAACTGTGGTATAAGCAGAATAATTGACTCCAGCCTGTTTAAGTACGGCCACATTACAACCTCGGTGTGTGCATTATTTTTTAATAATTCAACAGACCGTCATCAATTATTACTTTGTTACAACACGATAAATCCTGTAATCTGGTAAACACCATAACGGCAGTAAATTTCTCACTAAAATCATGTTAAAATTTTGTGGCTATCCTTTTGAAACAGTGTGTTTTTGAATGTTTATGCCTGGCCCCATTCACTTCCATTTTAAGTGCCTTACTGCAACTACAATTTTTGCTTTATTTTATATAAACAAGGAACAAGTTGAAACTATTTGAATTTTTTGTGGTAATTATGCCACAAATGCTTTTGATTGAACTTAACTTCCATTGAACCCAAAACATTGCTTAAAAAAGCTCATAAATACATGATTTAAAATGTGTTTATAGTGCTTTATACACCCCTGCACCAAGCGTGCATTAATGCACGCCCCCTAACCCCGGTGCAGACTGCAGTGCACACAAACTCTCTCACACAGTTCTGTATGCAGTGTTCACACATAGCCATTTATCTTCACACTCTCTCATGCACTTACTGTACATCCACACACAAACACACACACACACACACAGGGTATGGCGAGGTAATGCGGTTGCAGGGTCATGTTCTGGATTTGTCGGGTCAGCCATAAAGAAGAAAGGGAGCAGAGAGGAAAAGATGGAAGTAAGGGAAATGGATGAGTGTGCAGGAGCAATGGAGGGATGGAGGGAAATATTGACACACTCGCTCTTTTAATTTCCCACATCAAAGACCTGTTTGAAGACACAGCTGGGAAAAGAATAAAAGAAAGAGTCAAGTTAGTCACTCACCAACTCTCTCTGCCTGCATGCCCTGATGGGGGTCTTTTGGGTGGTTGATGGTGAGTCTGTTGAAGTCCATAATCCAAAGGTCGTGTGTGTCTGATTATGTGTGTTTGTGTGTTGGTGTGTTAGTGGGTTACCAATCAGCGCTGATGGCTCTGCTGTATGCTTGTGTGTGTGTGTGTGGTCCTCATGTTCAGTTCGTCACATCATTGATCACTGTACACACCAGAGGAAGGACCAGTAGTCTGAGCTGTCCAGTCACAAACCTCACAGACATTACACACCAACTCCCACACATACACACACATCCCTCAATCAAGGGGGAAGTGAGACACAGGTGGGGAGCAATAAGTGTCCAGACATCCTGATACCTCATTACTGTAATGAGACACACACACACACACACACACACACACACACACACACACACACACACACACACACACACACACACACATACACACACACACACACACACACACATGTTGGTGCAGCTATCTTTATGAGGACTGTCCATAGACATTATGATTTTTATACTGTACAAACTATAGATTCTATCCCCTAACCCTAACCCTACCCCTAAAACTAACCCTCACAAAAAACTTTCTGCATTTTTACATTTTCAATAAAACATCATTTAGTATGTTTTTTAAGCTATTTGAATTATTGGGACACTAGAAATGTCCTCATAAACCACATTTATAGCATAATACCCTTGTAATTACCAGTTTGTAACCTAAAAAAAAGTCCTCGTAAACCACTTAAACCTGCCCACACACACACACACACACACACACACACACACAGACATTCTCGTTCATTATGTGTAGGTCTGCCCATTCACACACAGTCAGACCTCCTCTCCTGACATACACAGCAGCACACAAGAATACACACACTGTTTCATTGCCCATCCCACACACAATCTTAGAAATGTTTTTTGTTGTCTTATTTAATAACTTCCTTTGATCAGTCAAGACCTCAGGCACCTCAGCTTAATTGGAACAATAGAGGCACTAATGCATTTCAACTTGTTGTAAAAATGGTGAGTTTAAGAACTACTCTTGAAAAGCTTCTTTCTCAGGACCCAAAGTATACTTCGGTAAGACGCAGACAGGATGCGTGATGCAAATCTCATCATCAGTAGAGTGCAAGAGTACTGATCGCGCGCAGCCACATTTTTCGAACACGCAGAATGTGTATGCGCCTGGAATTATTTCCAGTCTGAAGCACTATTACAACCCAGTCTCATGAAAATTCATACATATTTTACGAGTTGGCTATTTTGTATGATTTCATACGAGTTCGTTCGTATAAATTTGTAGGATTTCATCATGTGAAAATGCCCGGATGTCTAATGCGGAAGTAAGTGCGAGTTTTGTGCACAAGGTGATAAGGACATGCTTATTAATATTATCCCCTTACCCAAACCCCTTATCTAAACCTAACCGATCAGTAGAGTGTGTAAACATGATAGGAAGCTGTTGTGTGTGACAGAAGCAAGTAATTGTCACGTATTAGATAGAAACGATGTCCAGCGATGTCATTGGCTGTAGTGAAAGTCATACGATATCATACAAATTAGCCAAATTTAAAACAGTTGTATGAATCCCTGCGATTTTGCCGTGAGAGTGTGTAGACTATTAAGACATCTTTATAGGTCTAAACCCCTGAAGAGAAATATTGTCATAGCAGTTGTAGCCGGCATGCGCCAACCGCCTCTGTATTGGTGCACAGTCATATGGAGTACAGTATACAGGCTTGCATTCAACTGTACACAGATGCTGAACATTCACTGCATAATCAAAGTATACTTTTGGGCTTTAGACCAATCTTTGAACTAATAAGAATTAAACGAATAGGACCAGAATATATATATATATATATATATATATATATATATATATATATATATATGTATACACACACACACACACACAGTTGAAGTCAGAAGTTTACATACACCTAGGTTGAAGTCATTAAAACAATTTTTTTAACCACTCCACATTAGCAAACTATAGTTTTGGCAAGTCATTTAGGACATCTACTTTGTGCATGACACAAGTAATTTTCCCAACAATTGTTGACAGACAGATTGTTTCACTTTTAATTGACTATCACAATTCTAGAGGGTCAGAAGTTTACATACACTAAGTTAGCTGTGTCTTTAAGCAGCTTGGAAAATTCCAGAAAATGATGTCAAGCCTTTAGACAATTAGCCAATTAGCTTCTGATAGGCTAATTGGAGTCAATTGGAGGTGTACCTGTGGATGTATTTTAAGGCCTACCTTCAAACTCAGTGCCTCTTTACTTGACATCATGGGAAAATCAAAAGAAATCAGCCAAGACCTCAGAAAAAAAAAAAACTTATGGACCTCCACAAGTCTGGTTCATCTTTGGGAGCAATTTCCAAACACCTGAAGGTACCATGTTCATCTGTACAAAAAATAGTATGCAAGTATAACCACCATGGGACCACGCAGTCATCATACTGCTCAGGAAGGAGACACATTCTGTCTCCTAGAGATGAATGTAGTTTGGTGTGAAAAGTGCAAATCAATCCCAGAACAACAGCATAGGACCTTGTGAAGACGTTAGAGGAAATAGGTAGACAAGTATCTATATCCATAGTAAAATGACTCCTATATCGACATAACCTGAAAGGCTGCTCAGCAAGGAAGAAGCCACTGCTTCAAAATCGCCATAAAAAAGCCAGACTAGAGATTGCAAGTGCACATGGGGACAAGGATCTTACTTTTTGGTGAAATATCCTCGGTCTAATGAAACAAAAATTTAACTGTTTGGCTATAACGATCATCATTATGTTTGGAGGAAAAAGGGTGAGGCTTGCAAGCCGAAGAACACCATCCCAGCCGAGAAGCATGGGGGTGGCAGCATCATGTTGTGGGGGTGCTTTGCTGCAGGAGGGACTGGTGCACTTCACAAAAGAGATGGCATCATGAGGAAGGAAAATTATGTGGATATATTGAAGCAACATCTCAAGACATCAGCTGGGAAGTTAAAGCTCAGTTGCAAATGGGTCTTCCAAATGGACAATGACCTCAAGCATACCTCCAAAGTTGTGGTAAAATGGCTTAAGGACAACAAAGTCAATGCATATATATATATATATATATATATATATATATATATATATATATATATATATATATATATATATATATATATATGTGTGTGTGTGTGTGTGTGTGTGGGTGTGTGTGTGTGTGAGATGTATATATATATATATATATATATATATATATATATATATACAGATAGATATATAGTATATAATTATGAATAGTTACATGTTTATTGTTTACATGCATAATTTGTACTATTCAATGACAAATGAGTTGCGTGGATCTTGTCTTTTGAAACATTACACTGAATGAGTCAAGCAAAACTTTTACTCTCAACACGCAGTGAAAGGATCTCTGTGCAAAACGTCTATGCCACTATACTCCTTCACAATCACTTGTGAGTGAAATCTAAAAATGTACAAGGCAATGGTTCCTTACAGACATTTTTAGTCACAAAGCACGAAATGTTGTCCCATATGCAAGTGATTAACTTGCATTGCAGGGGGTTGCACATAGAGTAAAACATCTATCTTGGGATTTTAAGAATCTATATTGGGATTGTTCAAATGAAAAACACGATTAATCATAAAAATCAATATTTTAACCCAGTCTTAATGTCAATTAGTGCGTTTACATGCACAACCTTACACCAATTATGCTTAATAAGCCAACAATGTTTAAGGTCATGTTTACGGTCTTATGGCGTGGACACATTTATCTTTAGACAGTGAAATTTCCCATTTGAAGAAGGCATGGGTGGATGTTAAGTGTGTGTGAAACCCGCAAAAACGACTTGCAAAGCAGCCTTTTTTTTAAAGCTGCACTTTAAAAGTTATAAAGAAACTCAACGCTAAAATGATTTGCTTGTCCACTGCGAAAATGTTGTGCAGCTACTGTATGTACAGTGCCAGAGGTCACTGTCAAACCAGGCAACTTCCTATTGGTAAACGATGCAAATTTTTATGTCAAAGTTCACCAAACTTGAACCCCATATGAACTTCACGTAGGCAAAATTTTCGCCACTGGAAATCCATCAGGCAAAAATCCCGATTGCGCGGATTCATATTGAGATGACTGTATTTGATTGAAAGTGTGACCGAGAAATGACAGCTAAGGCAGAAGGCAAGACTTTCATTGAATAACTTTCATTGTATGGAAAAGAACAGCATGAACATTCTGCTCAACATCTCCTTTTGCTTGCACTGAAGAAAGAAAATCAAATGGGTTTGGAATGAAATGAGGGTGAGTAAATGATGACAGAATTGTAATTTTTTGGGGTGAACTATTCCTTTAAGTGCAGTCTAACATACAGTATATCTGCCTTCAGAATTCACGCAACCTTTCACAAACTTTCTTCTGCAGATAAATAATACTGTAAAATCCACATTTTCATTTCCCATGCCAAAACCTTACAACAGCAGCAACCATCATTTGCAACATATGATCATTTGGTTTTAGTCCATTTTGGTTTTACTGCCAGACTGCAGATCTGCAATTAAAACCATTATTTGTGGAATAATTTAGTTAGCAGACTTAAATGGAAAACGTCTTCAAAAATGTAGAATGATTAAGATTATAAATGTGGGTGTAAGTGGGGGGTGAGGGCACAAATAATTGTAAGTTTATTTGTCAGTGTTATGGAACAAAGTTCTACCAGTCTAAATAGGTAAAAAAAAAAAACGTGAGGATGTTTAAAGTTCATTAGTCAGGAGTTAAATAAATCAAACTTTGTTTCATGTTACTCTGTTCTCCAGTTGTTCAAAACACGGTGGCTGTTTGGCCATCAAATTATTATTTTAATACGTTCTGGCCTATTTCTGCCTCAGTCATGAACACACACACACACACCAATATCAACAGTTTGGCAACATATATAGCCAATGAGACACCGAATAGGAAAACAGAAAGGATACCTGCAGAAACATGATTTGATATAAATTAATCATTTCTCTACCATCTCAAAAATACCCCAGAGGGATTACACAATGACAGTGTTGAGAAAGAAATAAGGAAACAAGAGGAAGATGAATGTGTGTGTGTTCGTGGGACGGTGTATAAATACAGTAAAAAAAAAAAAGAAAGTTAATCCTTATGACAGGATGTTTTAATGTCCTTTGACCCTCTCTGACTGCTCCCATTCTTTGTGACAGAGGTGTGTCCAAACCAGCCACAATCTGGGAACCCTCTCAACCCCCCTTTCACCTTTCCCAACCCCTGTACTGCTCCAGAGACGTCAGAGAGCAAGTGAGTGTGTTAATGGCTCTTTGGGAAAAGCTAAAGTTTGGGGAGAGAGAAAAAAAGAATGACACACTGCAGGAAGATCATTGGGCAATAAAGTGACGTCTCAAAATTCTTCTCACAACTTTGCAAACACACATGCAGAAGGATGCACACACACATCAAACCACACAAAAACACTGTGCTGGACTGCACCTCTGCCAAATGATTTCCAATCACACGGGAAGAGAAAAGTAAATGTGTTATGTACAAGCCAAGCAATTCACCACACTTTGCTGCCACACACACACAAAGGACGGTTAATGTTACTTTCTATCTCAGCCAAGTATTACTGTATACGCACACACACAGATGCCATTTGTCCCCTTTAAACTTGACATACTGGGGTGGTGGTGGTGGTAAAATTTTATATCCTTGCTGTTGTAACACACTTACAGTACAAACACTTAATCTAATTATGAACATTCTTCTAAATGGTAATAAATAGAGAGTCAAACTCTCATGGCAGTAGTGTTCTGATATTACCCTGACGCACATGTACACACACACACACACACACACACTGTGATGCAAGCTGTTTGCTGGAAGACATTAAGAGAGAATGAGAGTGCATTGTGGTCAGGTCAGTAGGTGAAATTAAATATTTTTTATAAGACAGAAATGAGAGAAAGTGAAATAAAAAAAACCTCTATTAAATTTACATTTATCATGTGCCAGATTGTGGTACATACGGAGCTTCTTAAAGGTATAGTTCACCAAAAAATGAAAATTCTCTCATGATATACTCACACTCATGCCATCCCAACAATGGCACAAACACAGATTTTTAGAAGAATATTTCAGCTCTGTGGGTCCTCACAATGCAAGTGAATAGTGATCAGATGCTTGTAGCTTCAAAAATCACAGAAAGAAAACATAGTAATCCATATGACTCCAGTGGTTAAATCCATATCTTCAGAAGTGATGTTACAGGTCTGGGTGAGAAACAGATCAAAATGTAAGTCCTTTTTTTACTCTAAATCTTCACATCTGAAAGTCACATGTAGTGCCTGTTTAGTTTCACTTTCACATCTGAAAGTGAAATTGAAAGTGGAGATTGATAGTAAAAAGGGACAATATTGTTCTGTTTAATAACTGAGTTGTGTGGATTACTTTAATGCTGCCTTTATGTGATTTTGGAGCTACAAAGGTCTGATCACCATTCACTTGCATTGTGAGGACATACAGAGCTGAGATATTCTTCTAAAAATCTTGGTTTGTGTTCTGCAGAAGAAAGAAAGTCATACACATCTGGGATGGCAAGAGGGTGAGTTAATGATGAGAACATTTTCATTTTTGTGTGAACTAGCCCGTTTAAAGGATAGGAAGGATAGTAATTTATTTTCTGAAATAGTTTAGCATTTTCTCGCATTTTTGGGGGTTCCTTTGCAATAACGTTATTAAAAAAAATAACCATTGTTTTACTAGAGTAACCACAGTTCAACTATGGTATTATTTGTAGTAAAACCATAACCACAAAATTACCATATCTGTATTACGGTAACCATATTTTAACCATGATTTTATTTATTTATTTATTTTTTGTAAAACCATAGCAAAAAATACAGGAAACTATGGTAATAAAAATTATGATAATTGCGCTAAACAAAATATGGTTACTACAGTTTTACTATAGTAATTTGTGGTACAAGTACCATGGTAATTTAAAACTATGGTGCTAACCCAAACAATTAATCACTGTTTTACAGTAATAAAAATGCAGTAGCCCTGACTGTTTTTTTTTTTTTTTTTGGCAGAATGATTACGATTATTATTACCATAGATTGCATAGGTTTTACTACAAATATGGCTTAAAATATGTTAAAATATGGTTACAGTAGTAAAATTATTGTAAATTTTGTGGTTACAATGGTGTGATAAGTCACTTGTGGGAGCCGGATAAACAATCCATGTAAGTTTCTTTATTTACACTACTTTTCAGTATAACACACACGGTTTGCATTTCAGCAGGGCACACACACACACACACACACACACACACACACACACACACACACACACACACACCACTCAGGTCGGTCTCTCTCTCTCCTGGACTGCCCTTTTAACTCCAGCTCTCACTGCAACACAAAACGGCTGTTAGAGGTGGTTTCCCACAGGTGTCAATCCTTACCGCTCTTCCTCTCCCATCCTCACTCTCCACAGATGTCGCTTGGCCACGCACACATCACCACATACCCCCATCACACGACTCAGGCCGGGAGCTCCCTGAGAGAGCTTCTGGAGAGCCAGAAACCAACGTGTTTCCACGTGTTGGTATCCTTCATGCTATGGAGCCACTGGAGTGGGGCGTGGTCCGAACAGAGGGTGAAAGCACGCCCCAACAGATAATACCGGAGGGTGAGACCCGCCCACTTGATGGCAAAACACTCCTTCTCTATCATGCTGTACTTAGTCTCCCTCAGTGAGAGTTTGTGACTAATGTACAGCACGGGGTGCTCCTCCCCTTCCACCATCTGGGACAGTACCGCTCCCAACCTCCTGTCCGATGCGTCCATCTGCAATATAAAAGGGAGAGAGAAATCAGAGAGTGCAATAACGGCCCCCCGCAAAGTGCAGCTTTCACCTGTGTGAACGCCTGCTGACATGGCTCCGTCCACTGGACCGATCTGGTGCCCCCTTTTTAGTAAGATCAGTCAGCGGGCTGGTGACGGTCGAATAGTTAGGCACAAACCTATGATAATAGCCAGCCAGCCCCAGGAACTGTCTCACCTCTTTTTTGGTCTTAGGTCTTGGGCAGGCTGCAATCACTGCGGTCTTATCAATTTGGGGCCGCACCTGCCCATGACCCAAGTGGAAGCCCAGATACCGTACTTCCAACTGCCCAATTGCTCACTTCTTTGGGTTTGCCGTGAGTCCCGCCCATCTCAACAACCTAAGGACAGCCCTCAGATGCTGCAGATGCTGCTGCCAATCATTACGGTAAATAATGATGTCGTCGAGATAGGCAGCGGCAAGGAAGCATGCGGTCTGAGGATTCAGTCCATGAGCCGCTGAAACGTAGCTGGGGCCCTGAACAAACTGAATAGAAATGTCACAAATTGGTGTAATCCGAACAGTGTGGAAAATGCCGTCTTTTCACAGGACATGGGAGTTAAGGGGATCTACAAATATCCCTTTGTTAAATCCAGTGTCGAATAAAAGCGAGCCGCGCCTAACTGATCGAGCAGCTCATCAATCCGAGGCATTGGGTATGCATCAAATTTAGACATCGCATTGTGTTTTCTATAATCCACACAGGACCACACCGTTGCTCTTTGGATCCAAAAACACCGGGCAGGCCCAGTCACTGTGGGATTCTTCTATTACCCCCATATCCAGCATGGACTTTAATTCTTACCGAACCATTTTTTTGTGCTCTGGTAATCGGTAGGGTCAACTAATTACCACTACCCCTGGGGTCATCTCAGTATGGTGCTCAATAAGATTTGTACGACCGGGAAGAGGTGAGGATACGTCGGAGATTTCTCCTTGCAACCTGGCAACCTCCGTGATTTGGGAAGGTGAGAGGTGGTCTCCACAAGTGACCTGGGTGACTCGATCGGTGACTTCACCTCCAGTCCGAGTTCCTCCCTATCTGGAACCACAGTCGCCAAAGTCATGGGGACCGCCTTTCTCCACGGTTTTAGGAGGTTGAGGTGGTAAATCTGACGTGATCCACCTATATCCGTTCGTTTCACCTCATAATCGATTTCCCCAGCTCGCCGTGTGACCTCAAAGGGTCCTTGCCACTTGGCAAGTAATTTAGAGCTCGATGTGGGACTTTATGTCCCGGTGTAAATTCCCATAGCCGAGTACCCATATTATACAGCCAGCTTTGACGTTCTTGAGCCTGGAGCAAATTCTACTGCTTTAATTTCCCCAGTGTGTGGAGTTTTGCTCTCAGTATTGAATTTTGTTTTTGCTGTTTGAAGGTCCCTCCTCCAAATTTTCCCAAAGGACGTCGAGCACACCGTGTGGTCGACACCCATACAATAATTAAAATGGGGAGAACCCCGTGGAGGCTTGCGGGACCTCTCGTACTGCAAATAATAGGGGCTCGAGCCACTTGTCCCAACTTCGAGCATCTTTGTACACAAACTTACGAATCATATTCTTTAGGGTCTGATTAAATCGTTCGTTCGACCAACCCGTCCGTTTGGGGGTGGAAAACGCTGGTCGAATCGATTTAATCCCCAATCATTTGCACAGTTCACGTAGTGTACTTGACCTAAACGTAGTGCCCTGATCAGTGAGGATTTCTTTTGGAATCCCCACTCGTGAGATAATTCTGAAGAGTGCTTCCACAACATTTCGCGCTGAAATGTTGTGCAGAGGCACTGCTTCTGGATATCATGTTGCATAGTCCACCAGAACCAATACAAAGCGATGTCTGCGTGCCATCCACTCTAATGGCCCAACCAATTCTTTCAAAGGGGACCTCGGTTAATGGAAGGGGGCACAATGGCACTTTTGGGTTGGCCGGTGGATTCACCAGCTGACATTCGTGGCATGCCGCACACCACCTGCAAACATCCCTGCGAATGCCCAGCCAATAGAAAGGGGCCTTTAGATGATTCAGTGTCTTTTCCTGCCCTAAGTGAACCACCATCGGATTATAATGAGCTGTCTTGAATAACATTTCCCGACGGCTCTGAAATTGAATAATGACCGTCACTACAGGGTCATTTTGAATATCCCTGTGCACACACCAAGGATTGAACCAAGCTTTGGTGAATGGAGGTTTGATTACAACTTGAATCCACCAAGGCTTGGTATGTACCCCCCTTAATACTCACAGGTATCTGGTACGCTCCTGCTCGATTGGGGCAGCCTGTGGCACGTCGGGGATCCAGACCAATGTCTCCACCTCCATCACAGGGCATCGGCCCTGGAAATGCCCAGGTTCCTAGCAGCTCCAGCAGACTGGCCCAGACTTAACGCCTACACCCGTGGCAGCGGATTCACCAGCCTGTGGGGGAGAGCGGAGAGGGTTAGGGAAGACTGGAGGGTTGAACAGCCCAAGGGACCGGGGAACCGGGTTTGGAGTCAAAATTCCCCATTTCCAGGGAATAGGAACAGGACAAGGGGAAAGAGAGGGGGAGGGTGGAGAGAGATGGAGAGAGAGAGAGAGAAGCATGGGGCTCGCCGGCCCCCAAATACACCACCATATGGTCCTCAGCCAACTGGACCACCCCATCCAGCGACGCCATTCGATGGCACTGGACCCACTCCGCTGTCCCTTTCGGTAACCAGACGATGAACTGCTCCAGTACCACCAGATCGAGTATCTCCTCTGCGTTGCTATCTTCAGCCAGCAGCCACCTTCAGCAGGTGTCACGGAGCTGTCAAGCGAATGCGAACGGGCTGCCGAGCTCGCCGAGTGACAGTGAGCGGAAGTGTTGCTGATGTTGCTCTGGGCTTTGGCCAACCCGTTGCAGGATGGCTTTCTTCAGATCTTTGTACACCAGGAGGTTGGACATAGGTAGTTGGTGGGCCGTGAGTTGGGGTTCCCTGGATAACAGCGGCATGAGGCGGGCTGCCAACTGAGTGCTGGGCCAGTTCCATGCTCCCGCCGTCTGTTTGGGCAAAACTTATTGTGAGGGAATGCAAATTATTGCGAGGGGTTGCAAAACTTACTGTAAGAGAACGCAAAACTATTTCAGAAATTAAATTCTGAATGTGACTGTGTGTGTGTGGTTGTGTAAGCATGTATTTCGATGTATTTTCATTTGTTTATTACATTTATCTATATATTTATTTACTGTAACATGCTTAGGGCCGTAGTAAGGACTTACCCTGACTGTATATTGCTCTGGGCCCCTTTCCTATTAATAAATACCACCTTTAACCCCACTAGCTATGGACATGCTATATTTTCAGAGAGTAAAAACATCTTTTAATAAATAGCAATTGGTCAGTGAAAGAGAGAAAGAGGAGGAAAACAGGAGACAAAAATGTAATAGAATGAATAGGGAAGACATCCCACGCATAAAGGAATGATTTAAAGGGTGGGCAAGTCTTTCCATACTCTCTCTCCCCCTCTTCCTTCGTCTCATCTGTCCATCTCACAAGCATGTTAACATTTTTCAGACATAATTTCAGTCTGTTAAAGCACGTGCATACAAACACAGAAATGCTGACCGTCCCTCTCTGAGTCTGCTTCAACATTCTTTCCTCACCTGTCATTGTATATGTCCTGTCTGTATTGCTCACCATCTCAGTTTCTCAGCCTGTCTGTCTCTATGTCTCTGTCTGTTTCTCTGGGTCTTTTACCTCTTCTGTCTCTTTAACCATCTTTCACCATCTCTCCAACTCTCTTCATCTCGGCGGAAGAGTAGGTGTCAGATGGAGAGGGCTGAACATAAACAAGGGGCAGCCAAAAAATAACAACAACAAAAACAGGCGGATGGAAACAGCAGTAAAATACGTAAACAGGTCTGGTCACTATGCTGATCTCTCTCAATCTCTCTCTATTTCTCTCTCTCTCTTGCTCTCTAAGGAATTAGGGGAAATTGAAACATAACTAAAGAATGATGGAACAAAGGAAAGAGAATGCATGTGAGTGGAGCTATTTTTAGCGCATTCTTTGTTGCTAAAAAAAGGTACCCAGGAGACAGAAGGCCAGAGACATTCTGCATTCTCAGTGTCTTTGTCAGGCTCGTCTGATATCTCACAAGGGAGCAGCGTCACAAGCCGTCCAAAGGCCAAACTCATCACCCTCCCCTTTACTGGAGATCTGTTGTTACACTGGATGGCACTGGACCCTCCCCTTCCTGGACCCCCTTTTATCCTCCTCCTGCATCACAGGGCTGACTGGAGGGCTGTTTTTGCAGTGTTTTTTCTAAGGGAGGAATTTCACGACAGAAAAACAGATGAGTAAGGAGGAAAGGAAAAGGAGATTAAGCAATGTGAAGCAGGATGAGATACGATGGACAGTTGATGTCGGCTGACAGTGAGACAGTGGGAACAAGAGAAAGAAAGTGAGAGAGTGTGCTGGAGAGAGGAGACAAAAGATTATGGAATGCTCAAACGTCATCGGCTTGTCCCACTGACTAGGCTTTCATCATGATCCCAGCGATGTAAAAGAGGGTACCCTTTTGAGGGCAACACACATAAATTCTCATGCTGTCAGTCGTGTGACTAATGCCAACCAACTCTCACTGCTGCTTACAAAGATGTGCCATTGAGTCCCACATTTAGTCTGCTCAAAGAACTGCTAATCTCCACTGTCATATAACTTGTGCTTTCCATTGTGTTGTTAAGAAATTATACTTACGTCTTCTCAGAGATTCACAACTTCCATATATTCTTATTGTGTAAAGGATTAATAAAGACCATATTGTCACTTAGAAACTAATCCAAACCACAGCAAATACATTTTTTTTCCCAAACATTGAACATTTATATGTCATGTTTATTTCCTGCCATCCATGAAACTGTAATTTGTATGATTGCATTACAAAAATATTGTTTGTTTTCCTTATAATAAAGGAATTATCATTTTTTCCCCTATGATAAAGGAATTATCTGTTTTTCCCTTGCATATTTGTGGCTCACAGCATGCTCACTTGCTTTCTCACAACCTGTCACAAAAACACTGAGACCCATCTTGTTTTTGTTTCTTATATATTTTATTTTGGATGAAATCACCAAAATGGTTGGTCAAGATTACAAGCAAATAACATATTTTGAATCAGGAGTCAAATATAATCGTATAATTAAAGGGATAGTTCACCCAAAAATGAAAATCCTCTTGTCATTTACTCATCCTCATGCCATTCCAGATGTGTATGACTTTCTTTCTTCTGCTGATCACAAGCAAAGATTTTTAAAAGAATATTTCAGCTCCGTTGGTCCTTTCAATGCAAATAAATGGTGACCAGACCTTTCAAGCTCCAAAAAGCACTTAAAGGCAGCATAAAAGTAATCCATATGACTCCAGTGGTTAAATACATGTCTTCAGAAGCGATATGATAAGTTTGGGTGAGAAACAGATCAATATTTAAGTCCTTTTTAACTATAAATCTCCACTTTCACATTCTGTAAGTGAAGGTGTATATATTTTTAGTAAAAAAGGATTGAAATATTGATCTGTTTCTTACCCAAAGTGATTGCATCACTTCAGAAGACATGTATTAAATCACTGGAGTCGTATGTATTACTTTTATTCTGCCTTTATGTGATTTTTGGAGATTGAAAGGTCTGGTCACCATTCACTTGCATTGTATGGACCTACAGAACTGAGAAATTCTTCTAAAAATCTTCTTTTAAGCAGAGGATAAAAGTCATACACATCTGGGATGGCATGAAAATAACAAAACAATGAGAGAACTTTCATTTTTGGGTGAACTTTACCTTTAATTGCGCTTCTTTTGGTCAGACCTAATGCGCATGCACGTTCTTGATGAAAACTGACAGACGATGTCTCTTTCAAAAAAGTAATTGGCTCTTTTAATTGTAACGTGGGACTTCCATTCCTAGAGCTGCCATATTCAGCTCTATGATCTCTTCCATTCATAACTATACCAGTGATCCATCTCATTATATACAGTCTCTGGTATAGTATATTTCTTTGATTCGATTTGCTTCCATCAGCGAAGGTCAGGCTATTGTTCTTCCATTGTAATTAAAACATGTACTAACCTATGTTGCAATGCCTAAAAAGTTACCTGCCAACTGGCCAGTAACATTGGCAAGTAAACATTTAATGCAATAAATAATATAATTATTACAAAGACAATCTAACAAACTAGTGCAACCTGGGAATGATTTATGGGCCCCGCAAGGGAAGGGCTGTCATTGGAGTTTTTGTTCTTTGCCACAGTCGCCTTTGGCTTGCTCACTGGGGGCTTTAAAAAAATAAAAAAAAAATAAAACAGGCATAACGTTTTTCCAGCCTGGTCTCATGAAAATGAGGTTTTTAAGGTGAATATTAGATGGAGGTTTAAATAAGTAAAACATACCTACATAACCTAAAACTTTAACCAAAATCTAACCAAAAGTGATCTAAAATTAAATGAGTGGTAGACACAGAAGAGACATCCTTACCCTTTACCAACGCCTAAGCCTAACCGATAGTGTCCAAAAACAAAATGAGAAATTAAAAGCAAATTTTTGAAGCAACCACGTCATCTTGTGTTGCTTCTGACACTCTTTCTTGACTGGACTCGAACCGCAGTCTTCTGATTCCAAAATCCAACACTCTATTAGGTGAGTTACCATGGAAGCTAATCACCTTGGATTAAGTGTTCAGATGTAGGTGAGTCTGTAATACAAGAGTTAAAATTTATAATTTTTCAAATGATGTGTCATAGTAAAAGTGTTTTGATTTCATAACATAACAGTGTGTGGGTAATAGTGTGAATAAGTGTTTATAATGTCACAATCAGCCATTGTAGTCGTGATTTGTGTGAAAGTGAATAAAACACACAGTTGTTGTAGTGCCTCTAGTGTTCATTTCACCAGGAAACTGCAGTAGAATACAACTACAACATAGAATGCAGCATGTAAAAGTCGGTTTGCAAAAATGTAGTTATAGTAACATTCATTCTATAAACCTAGGTTGGATTTTTCGATGACACTGTTCACTGGGGACTTTATTACATTTATTAGATTACAGACATTAAAATACAATTTTCTGTAAAGCTGCTTTGATACAATGTTAATTGTGAAAAGTGCTATGCAAATAAACATGACTTCATTGAGCGCTGGGGAAGAGGGGCCCACCCTTTAAATGTGTGTGAATTTTAGCAAGGGCCTGGTTAAGGGGCCATTGTGCCACTACACCCTTTTTAACAAACATTTGACAGCTTCCTCTTATGCCAGTCCTTTTATTAGCACCATTATGGAGTCTTTGGTAGACTGGGCTGTCACCAACTCTTTGTTTGGTAACTCATGTTTTGTCTTGCTAGCTGTAATCTTGTGAGGTCTGATGCCAACCTTCATGGTTGTACTGGCTCTCTGCCTGTGCTGCCACAGATTTGCCTGGGATTTTCAATACTGTTAACATACAGTAGCTGTGTGCTTCTCTACTACTTCACTGTTTTCATATTTAATCTTGTACTGACTGATCTTTTCTTCCTCATCATTTATTCCAACAACTCATTCAGTATCATACCCACAAGATCTTGCATTGTTTTAGTACTCCACTGCCTGTATATCACCAACTACACAGTCCCTGCAAGCATGGCAATTATTTCCACAATCCTTACTCTGCACCTCTGGTGTACACCTTCAAACAGTCCTGCTGATCATGCTTCCCAATTCTGCTGTATCAAAGAAACGTGCCTTTTGATCACTGGAATCACTTTTGGTTTTCCCTGGTGAAGGTGAAGTGAGTAACTTCTGTGTCTCTAGCATCACCAAATGGAATTGCATATTGTTTTCAAACAAGTTTCCTAAACATACAGTGAATTCTCACAGTGAATATGAGAACAGTAAGGCGAATGTTTTTCAGATGAAATTGGTATGTACTTTCTGAAATTCAAACTAATGCTCCCAGTGGCCGAAGCCAGAAGTCTTGTTGAACATATGAGCATGTGTGAGCTCCAGTTTCCAGTTGAAATGTCCACAGGGTCCAAAAGAAAGTTGTAAAGCGAGTTGTTTTTAGTTACTGTCAACAGGAATGCATATTTGATTAACCATATGCCCTAACCAAACACCATCCCTAAACCTAAATCTTAGTAGAGTAAAAATGTAATATTAGAGCAAAAAGGTAACCTCTGAATTGCACTCATCATTGTTTATGTGAAAGCGATTATTTCCTGGTTTCCATGGGACCAGAACCAGTGTCTCTTTGGCGTCACTGGAAAAGAAATACAGAGTTGAACTGATGCAAAATGTCTGACAGGAGATGGCGCATATCAGTAACTTGGAAATATGTGGTCGAAGTCAGGATACTGGAACATTCGGTAACAACATATCGAGATCCTGTGTTGTCCCAAACACTTCCCCCTTCTGCCACTGGTTGGAAATTAGATAGTCCCGTCACAAAATCAAACCACTGGTTGAGCCAATGTTGCTGTGTCTGCCTGGTCAGGATGCTCAAACAGACACTACAGAGGCTCTATTTTCATGACCATGCTTCGCGCAACGACCCTGCGCTGCATCTTATCCAATTTTTTTGAGAACGCTAATTCTATGCGCAGTTGTTGTCCCTGTGCAATGCACAAGTGGGTGTGAATGCAGTGCACAAGTGGGTGTGAGTGGAAGTGCTTGCGCTATCTGTGTGCACAAACTGTCGGTGTATTGTAAGTTAGTATCCCCTTTCCCACATTCAGCGTTTTCCAGAAAATGTACTGCAATTTTCAGGTTAGAGGTCATGTGTGAACACCACCCTTTTGAAAATACTGGTAAATTTTGCTCTGGCAATTTCCCTTAATGCGAAGTTGTATCATTAGTACCTATAAATGTAAATTTTGATGGTATGTGTGAACAGCACATTTCGAACATTTACCAGTAAAGGCAACCCAACTATTTTCCTGTAATTTATGTGGCTGCATGTGTGAAAGGGGCTAATGATATTGAGAAAATCACAATATGCTATTTTCCTGAAAACAGGTCATTGCGCTAAGATGTCTGAGAACCACATCTATTCTCGGCGCAATTTCTTGCAGTTTGGGGGTTTTACCAGTGGATGATATCAAAAAGCTATCAATCACTTTTAATACTGGTCATGATTTGTGTGTCAGTACATCAGTGTGATTGCATTCTTTATAATTCAACACAGTCTACTTCCAATTAGTTGATTGCTTGGACCGAACCCGAGTTCGCTTCCTCCCCCCTCCCCCTGCCTTCGCTGGTCTCTCTCCACATCATATTATTTGGGTACAAACCGCGGCCCGATTTTGTCATCAATGTGAGTACAAGACAAGAGGCAACTGTTTAATCACTGTAACTAGGTAAGAACTCAAGAAGTCATCAGCTTCACTGTGTTACTGTAAGTGAAGTATTCAAGTTTGTCTCTTTGGATTTGCAATGAATATTAGCGTCTGTCTGCCGCGAGGCCGCACATGCTTTGCCAGATATGTAAAGAATGTGAGTTGCTCTCTGAAGGGGATTTTTTTGGACACAAGCAGGTATGCGAAATGCATTATACCATGATAATTGCAATCGGGAGCCTGCAAAGATGCAAATTAAGTCATCACAAGTGGTTCACTTCCACAATTTGATATGATTGCGTTCATATCAGCAGCGAACCGTACTGGAGTTCACATGAACCATACCCCAGACCACCTTTTCAAGCAGACTCAAGTGTGGTTCCCGGGTGCTCACCCAAGTTCGGAAAACAGCGTTCACATCCCCCAAACGAACTGAAATCTGACCTCATTCGGACCCGGGAGCACACCAAAAGTGCTAGTGTGAAAGCACCCTAAGACACAAATGGTTAATATTTCTATTCTTGTAATGCATTGCATACAGCCCATTTAAACGGCAAATTCTTATGAATTGGCTGTCTGCATTTATATCGACATTGCTTGACAGGGAATGGAATATATTATAGGATGCAGACAGCACAATGACCAGAAAAGAGCCACAGAATTAAATTGCACTTGACCAACCCCATTCACGCTTTGCGCATGCTTTCACCAAACATCTAACGCTTAAGACTAAGCACGATTGCACGAAAATACCATAACTTCATGGCCATGACTTTTGCATGCATATGACATATCACATTGCACTGCGCTTAAGACAAAGCGGTTTTAAAATAGGGCTCTTTAAGGCTTATTAGTCTTATTAGGCTTTAACCACAGCACATTGCTAGTTTTGGATTACTCTAGGACTTGTTTAATTTCTATACACTAAGAGGCAGATCTAGCCTCTTTCTTTTTCTTTCTTTCTTTTCATTATATCTTTCTTAAAAAAAGTTAAAAGCTCTCTGCCCTTGGAACCAATACAGTGCACATAAACCTAGCTATTTCAGCTGGTCTTGAAAAAACAACACAATTACTGAAAGGTCAGTCTCACATACAGGAAGTCACAGTTTACCGTATGACTGGTCAGTTTTACAATCTTAAGGTGAAACAATCCCACTCCATCTTGCTCATTCATTATTTCTCCCTCTGATTCAGCCACAGAAATGTGATGTATGTCATAATGACCGGTCTACATTTATACATTTGTTTACATGGCCATTTAGCCTCTCACAGTCAAAAAGATCAATAAAGCACAGCGTCCTCATACTAAAAACTCCTGGGTCTGTCATCCCGCTAATACCACCCACTCAGTGTCTCCTTATCCCTTGCTCTCATACACTCTTTCACACACACGTATTTTTCATCATCTTATCCTTGTAAGTATGAAAGGAATGTGAAGAATGAAAGAGTCATAGATAGGGTAAATTCCCTAAAGGACAGTAGACATGTAAGAAAGTATGAAGACACAGAAAGACAGTGAGGAGAAGGGTGGAGGGGGGAATGAAGGATGAGAGGAAGGGCAGAGGTGAGGAGTACAGCAAACAAGAAAGAAAATCCTTGATGAAAAGAATCAACACACCGCAAGACTGTAGGGCAGCATTACTCAAACACTACTAAGTGGATCAGTCCCACCAACCTCGCCATGATTCAGCCTGAACTAATACTAGATCAGTGACAGCCCCTCTAACACTTTGTTTGTCTGTCACCAAGCCGGCAATGATCTCAGATCAGAGCCTTTACCTGTTACACACAATTAATTTGACTTTCACTGCAAAATCACATTGAGCCTACAGCAGGTGACTTGTGCACTGGTCATTCATCCCCCCCAATTACATTGATAGACAAAATTAAAAAATATGGGCAAGTACAAGAATGAGTGTAAAAAGAGAGAGAGAGAGAGAGAGAGAGAGAGAGAGAGAGGGGGGGGGGGGGGGGGATCGGATTACAGGACCGCCGGGGTTGATTTCCCCCGTTTCCTGACGTTACATCATCATTTGAACTGTGCCGGGCCTTAAGCAAGCATATGCCATATGCCTCCCACCCAGAACACACACAGTCTTGACAAAAGAGCCATCAGTCTCTCTATATTTGGGCCTAATGTGTATAGATCAGTTCTGGGAGGAGTCTGGGAAAGGATAGGGACTTCAACACCGTCAGTGAGGAACGAATCGGAACAGCAGTTGTCTATTGCTGCTGTACAACTGCGGCTCATCTGTGAAAACATGCGAATGAGTGAGTAGGAGAGAGACAGATGTACATTTCCATGCCCTCTTTAGATAATGTAATATTGTTCAACAGAATGGGAGGAAGAAACATCTATGTCATCATCTCCTGTTAAGATTGAAAGGATGAAAGCAAGAATAAAAGATGTCTAATGTTTTCTTTACCTTAGCAGCCACTGATGTGGAGAGAAAGCTGTCATTTGGCTCCATTTCAAGCACCACCCCCTAAATGATTTACAAACGGCACGCTGTAATTTCCTTGAATGAGAATGCATCACTGGAGTTTAACAGGTGATGTCAGAGGGCTTTCCAAGATATCACACTGAGATGTTGACACACACACACCTACTGCATACTGCTATTCACAAAGAGTCCTATTGATGAGATCCTAGATAGATTATAAAACAATGCTATAAAATGCACATGCACGTACAGGTATTTTGGTTATGATCACAAAGGTGACATTTGTGTTCTAGAAAATGTAGAAAACATAAACCTCACCTCAGTGATTACTGTATATACAGTACATCTGCTTTACTGCTTATGGGATCATTATGATTTCAACTACATCATGAAAGGAAAGCTTTGTGAAAATGTTATGACAGTAATAAAGACAGACAGCCTACAAACTTACATTAGTCTCACTAAGAGTATGTTACCACTGCTTCTAATCCTTGGCTTTGTTGGCTTCCTTAAAGGGATAGTTTACCCAAAAATGAAAATTCTGTCATAATTTACTCACACTCATGTTGTTCCAACCCACATGATTTTTTTTCCTTCTGTGGAACACTAAAAGAGATGCTATAGGCAGATTGTTAGTCTCAGTCACCATTCACTTTCATTGCATCTTTTTTCCATACAATGAAAGTGAATGGTGACTGAGGCTAACATTCTGCATAATATCCCTTTTGTGTTCCACAGAAGAAATAGGGTTCTTTATTCGTGAGGGCGCAAAACGCAGCGCTATGTGCAACAACCGTGGACAAAGTCTTATTTTCGTGAGAGCGCTAATTCTAAGTGCAATTTCCGTGCCAGCGCAAAGCGCAAATGGGAATGGGTGGGAGTGTTTGCGCTACTGTGGGTGTAGGCGCGCAAACTGTGGGTGTATTGTATAATAATGAAGTGGCACAAAGTTCAATTTGCTATTTTCCTGAGAAATATGTCATTGCGCTTAGACATTTCAATACCATATTTTAACTCAGCGCAAAGTCCAAATTCAGTTCCTGCATTTGCAGTTTGGAGATTTCACCAGCTGGTAATAAAGTTCATGTCCAAATTCTGAAAGTACAGAACATCAAATATTGTCCTTGACTATTGCTGTTGAAGCTGTTAAAAAATTATGAGATTTGTGTTACATTTTCTGGAGGTCATGGTTTATTTTTTAAATTATTATGATTATTTTTATTGTTATGTTTAAGTCACTGCAAAAGGGGCTGGTGGAAGAAGGAGAGAGTAAAATGTTTGGATTTGGAATTTTTTTTTGTGAAAATTTTTTATTTATTTTTTTAAATAAAAATTTCATTTTATTGTAATTTCAATTTAGAAATATTTTTGGTTTCATTTTTTCGTGTTTCAGTAAATGAATTACATTTTTCAAAATCAAGGTCGACCGGTAGAAGTGAAGCGCATGCCGATACAATCACTGTTAATACTAGCCATGATTTGTGTGTCAGTAGATGAAAATGATTTATAATACTTACATTCTCTGTAATTTAACATCCATATCCTGAACCACATTTTCCATGCGTATAAAAGGAATGGGTCCCATTTGACAAGGACGCACAAAATAATGTAAATCCATATTTTTATTCTTGCAATTCATTGCACACAGTCCATTTACACAAACAACTTCTTATGAATGTACTGTCTTTGTTTATATTACTGGTGCTTGAAAGGGAATGGACTGTATAATAGGACGGAGACAGTGCCGGAGAAGAACCTCCATTGACCCAATTGGCGCCTTGTGCGCGCAATTTGGCCAAACCCACTTGCGCCCAGACTTAGCGTAAGCTTGCACAAAAATACCAACACTTCATGGCCATGCCCGCTGACTTTCTGCTTATCTGTCTACCAACAAAATAAATGTCAAAAACCTGCATACATTGTTCTTATTTTCCACAATTAGTGTGTGAAGACAAGAAGCCCATTTGTTACAACTGTCCAAATACCGGGTACTGTTGCAACACTACTCCAGGACAGTTGTATCTATCTATCTATCTATCTACACTCACTGAGCACTTTATAAGGAACACCTGTACAACTACTTCTTCATGCGTTCTCTAATCAGCTAATCGTGTGGCAGCAGTGCAATGCATAAAACCAGGCAGATACGGGTCAGGAGCTTCAGTTAATGTTCACATCAACCAGAATGGGGAAAAATGTGATCTCAGTGATTTGGACTGTGGCATGATTGTTGGTGCCAGACGGGCTGGTTTGAGTATTTCTGTAACTGCTGATCTCCTGGGATTTTCACACATAACAGTCTCTAGAGTATACTCAAAATGGTGCCAGAAACAAAAAACATCCAGTGAGTGGCAGTTCTGCGGATGGAAATGCCTTGTTGATGAGAGAGGTCAATGGAGAATGGCCAGACAGGATCGAGCTGACAGAAAGGATACGGTAACTCAGATAACTGCTCTGTACAGTTGTACAACAGCAGAAGACCACGTCGGGCACTTTATTGGGATCATAGTGTTTCTAATAAAATGCTCAGTGAGTGTATCTGTTTGTCTGTCTGTCTGTCTATTTACACTCACTGAGCTCTTTATTAGGAACACCTGTACACATACTTAATCATGCGATTATCTAATCAGCCAATCGTGTGGCAGCAGTGCAATGCACAGAATCATGCAGATACGGGTCAGAAGCTTCAGTTAATGTTCACATCAACCATCAGAATGGTGAAATAATTTGATTCTCAGTCATTTCGACTGAGGCATGATTGATAGTGTCAGACGGGCTGGTTCGAGTATTTCTGAAACTGCTGATCTTCTGGGATTTTCATGTACAACAGTCTCTATAGTTTACTCAGAATGGTTAAAAAAAAAAAAAAAAAAAAAAAAACATTTTATTAAGACCATAGTGTTTCTAATAAAGTGCTCAGTGAGTCTATCCATCCATCCATCCATCCATCCATACACACATACTGTACATACATACATACACAAATACATTCACACATACTGTACATACATACATACACAAATACATACATACTGTACATACATACATACCTCCCCCACTGATCACCTTGCATGTTTGCCTGATTTTCTCAGTGACTTTGCATTCTAGCATGTACCAAAATATGTTAATTTCTAAGTACAAAATCAATGATTACAACAAGGTAAGTTACATTTACCCCACAAAACAGATGTTCTCTAATAATTTCTCATCAATGTGGACTTCAAATTTCCCACGCAGAGAAAGAATACTACTGTGAATATGCAAACTGATAATGACAGTTCAAACTTGCATTAGAAGGGAAATATTCACAGACCGTCTACCCTACTATATTTATTTATTTACAGTTTATTTATTGCTCATTGATTTTGCACTGTTCTTCACTGTTAATAACAGCTAACATGCCTCTAGTTTCAACACACAAATGTACTCATTATTGATGATGCCATTAAAGCTCACTGAACTGAATTACACTGAATTTGAGAGAGACAGAGAGAGAGGGTCAGAGAGAAAATAAGTAAGAGAGAGAGAAAGAGGCAAAGTGCCTGTTTTGGCACAGACAGTGAGTGATGCCGTGAGCGTCAAACACATTGAAGAGGTTAAGTACCTATTATGGGATTGTGGAGGCGTAATAAGGGTTGATGGAGTAGACACAGGGTTGCCACCACAGCCAGGGCCCAGAATTCCCTCTACCCTCTCAAAAGAGTGAGCGAGAGAGAGAGAGAGTGAGGGAGAGAGAACTCCCATCCTGTCCCCTTTTATCCCTTCTCTGACACTAATATGGAAAAAAGCGTGTTTTGAGTGAATACGAATGCAAATATTATTCTTCCTGACTATTAGCACTGCAAGCACCTCTGCGCGGGCAGCCAAAGCACTGGACAAAAAGCCCAAAGACTTTCTCAACCCCTTCAAAGAGAGGCTACATATAATAAACACGGCCATCAGATTACAGCCGCTAACATGGCTCAGTGTTAGGCTGAGCCCGGGTGCGCGACTGCCCGGTAAGTGTGGGGTCTGCTCAGTCAACACGATGACGCAGAACGGAACAAAAGCACGACAGAAAAAGCAGGTCTGACGGAACACAGCCCCAACCCACAGCACCGCTGCCCCCTCCGCCACTGAGAGAGAGAGAGAGATGAGGGGATGAGAGGAGAGCAGGGGGAGATGCAAAAGTGCCTGAATGGGAGAGTGGGGTGTGGTGTGCATTTTGGACAAGACCCCTAAACCCAAGACCAGAGTGTAGAGTCCCAGCCCAGGCAAGGCAAACCTGAAAGAGAGCAAATATGAAATAGAGGGAGGGACAGGGAAAAGTGGGGAGAGAAAAGCAGAGCAAAGGTTAGGGTGGAGTGAGAGAAACTAGATGAGAGATGTACTGTAGGGAGAGGGAGGAAAAGGTAGAGAATAGAGCAAGGGGTAAAAGGGACAGAGTGTGTTGATAATATAATTTGAAGGAGAAAGACAATATACAGTAGAATGACAGAATGTGCATGTATATGTGTGTGTGCAGAACATCTGTCACCAATGGATAACCTCTGTCTATGACATCACAGGGCTCTTCTAATATGGTGGGTAGTGATGACGTAATCGGCCTGGCAGCAGGAGAAAGTGAATCTGTCCCAGAGGAGAGCATTGGGTGTTTCACTCGTCCCCATTCTCACCCCAAACCTACACATGTGGATTCAGGAGCACACACGCACTCTCTCTTGTCTTTCCCATGCACACACACTGACTACACAAACACACTCCATTCCATATTTTCCAAATACACTTGAAGACAGAAAGAGAAGGATTTGGGTCTCTTAAGAATGTAAATGAAAAGTGACACATGTGTTAACTCCCCCTCTGCTCATGGATAGAAATACACACGCAAATACTGTATGCATGGATAGATTCTCTCTCTCTCACACACACACACCGACTTTGTCAGAGAAGGGTAGGAAACTCAGGGCAGCTCAACCTCAATGACCGCAGTGGCTGCAGAGAGATCTACTGCGCACACACACACGTCTCCATTTATGCTATTTGCCCTCTTTTACCACTAACATAGTGACCAAATTATGTATTTAAGAACATACATTTTAAAAAGACAGCTGGAACTAAATGTGCATCACATATTTAACCTAACACCAAAATTATTAGAGCGCTATGTTGTATAATTTATGTCAGAAATACAGAAAAATCTCCAAGTTCCTGATAATCGCATCAGTTTGACTAGATATTGCAGATGCTGAATGCTGATTCTAAGTCTGGGTGACTTAGCCTACTTTCAAAAACTGATTCAGAAATCAAATTATAGAAAAACAATACTTCAAAACAAGGTTTACATTTACTCACCCTCATGTTGTTCCAAACCCATATGACTTTCTCTCTTCTGTGAAACACAGAGGGAGATATTTTAAAGAATGTTGTGATCGCTGATTTCCATACAATAGTAGTTGACAGTGACTGACTTATAAACTTATAAAAGCTTATAAATGCACCCAGAGGTGTCATAAAAGATGTCCATGCAGCATATGTGTCATATTCTAAGTGTTCTGAAGGAATACGATCATTTTGTATGCTGAATAGACTGTAGTTTATGTAGTTACTCAATCTCAAATATATTCATCTCAAGTATACACATATGGCCTTCAAGTGGAGACGAAAAAAAGCTTAACCAGTTCCGAGCACATTAATGATCAAGCGAAATCATATTTACAGTGGGAAAGTCTAGATGATACCAGAGTCTCTGAGTTGTGATGTTTGAAGGGGGCGTGTCGTCATAAAAGATGATAGACACCAATCATTTTGCCAAACTGTTTACATTTCAGAGCTGTTTCAATCATATTAATTTGTTATGTACGAGAGGGCTTTTAGTCAAGTAATGTAAAGCTATTAACTCACCTTTTTGCAGTTTGTTGTATGCAAATATGCAAATGAATTAGTAATTTTATAGATACCATGCATTAATAAACCACATAGGTCATGTAAAAGTGCTGCAGATGTATTCACTTATGCTTATCTACTGGTACAACAGAAAAATTTGTTTTTGCCATTTATGTTTTTTTATCCTTGAACAGTAGGTAAGATAGTACACTCAAAAGTTGTTGAGCAGCTGGTGGCCTGAATGATCAGGTGATTTGGGTCGTAGCCTGGAAAGCCCCATGTTGTGTAATAAAGGCAAACTGAAGTAGACCTTCAAAAGGACAATCATTGAGAAAGCTATCAAACTGTGTGTGTGTGTGTGTGTGTGTGTGTGTGTGTGTGTGTGTGTGTGTGTGTGTGTGTGTGTACAGGTTTTGCTATACTTGTGAGGACCAAGTATTGAGAATCAACCTGTTCTGTGAGGACATTTCTGGTTGTGAGGACCTTTTGGGTGGTCCTCACAAGGGAAATGGCATATTAAATGATGTTTTTTGAAAATGTAAAAATGCAAAAAGGTTTCTGTGAGGGTTAGGTTTAGGGGTAGGGTTAGGGGATATAATCTATAGTTTGTACAGTATAAAAGTCATTATGTCTATGGAGGGTCCTCACAAGTATATCAAAATCAACATGTGTGTGTGTGTGTGTGTGTGTGTGTGTGTGTGTGTGCAGATGTAGCTATAGTTAAATATTTTGAAAATGTTCTTACTAATATAGTAAAACAAAAACCGACTTGTGAGGACATTATCAGAGGTCCTCATAAGTTAAATGGCTCATAAATCGGCCATATCATGTTTGAGGAGACGTCCCATACTTCCTCAAACACACAGTTGACAGCTGACACACACACATCCCAACATATACAGAGACCCTCCCTTTCTCTCTTTACTGACTCAGCAGTTTTGTAGGAAACCTGTGTGCTTTGAAGGTGGAAGAATCTATCATTACTTGAAAGATGTAAAAACAGAAAGGAAACAGAGAATAAGTGCTCCATTGTCTGCTCCGTCAGCCCTCCTTCCCCCTCGGCCTCCGAAAAATAATTGTGTTGTCCTAATTACAGAGGAACTTCAACAGGTGCGGGGAACTGCACCTGGATGAATGGGTGTATATCTATGCTGTGTGTGTGTGTGTGTGTGCCTGCCATGTGAGCAATACAAGCACACATTTCAGGACAGAGCAGAGAGTGACACAGAACAAGGATGGGGAGATTGACTGTTCTTCTCACAGACACATCACACTGGCACCACTGACCCATAGCTGTATGACCACTTGTCTGAAAAACATATTTACTACTTTAACCCAAATAATAATCATCAATTATTCCATGATGAATGGAAGAGCAGTTCAAAATAGCCCCTGGAGAGTCTCGCTCATAAACCACACAGATTTGCACATCATAAGTCGTATAGTAACTTAATTGATAAAGTTCGACCACATGGGTCAACAAAAGTTAAGCTCAACTGAAAGCATTTGAAGCAAAATGAAAATTAACAAAAATTTATTTTCTTTAAAAAAAAGCAAAAGTCTGGGATACAGTGAGGCACTTACAATGGAAGTGAATGGGGCCAATCTGTATACATTAAAATACTCACTGTTTCAGAAGTATAGACCCAAGAGGAAAACAATATGAATGTTACATATGATTTTAGTGTGATAAAATGGCTACATAACATTTTCTGTGTACATTTATATCTCATTTTACAACTTCCTTGCCATGACGACGTAACACTGTAAACCCTGTAATTCCACAAAAATGATTTAAAGTGCACTCAGTAACTTTATGTCATCTTGGACTTACACTGACACCTAGCTGCTTGGATGCAGCCTAAATTAAAATCAATAGTTTTCAGTTTCAGATGCCATTGTAGAAATGTAGTATTCCAATCAGCCATGATTACTTTAATCAATGAGTGAAAGTGTCCAATAACAGGATGTTTACTGAGATAAAGTGAGTAGTTTTCAGCAGCTCGTGTGATTCTAATATGGCAGCCACCATGTGTGGACCCTCTCCATATTGAATAAAACAGCTTTTATAAGGTTATTGTTATAACTGGAGTCTTCCTTTTAATGTGAGTGGTCATGATTTCCAACATATATTGCAAAATTACAATTCATGTCTTTAGGAGTTAAACTTTTTTAATGAGGAAAGGATTATTTTTAACCTTTTTACTTTTAAACAACTTTACAGCTCAAATAATAAGAGTTTTGAAAGAAGAACTGATGTAAGTGCTTTTATATAATTCTAAGATTCACATTTCTGCCTTTTAATCCACCAAAAATTGGTCCCATTGACTTCCATTGTAAGTGACTCACTATAACCTCGATTTTAGCCTTATATATATATATATATATATATATATATATATATATATATATATATATATATATATATATGTTTGTCAAAATATAATTTCGACTCGTCCCTTCTTTTATATAAAAGAAGGGACGAGTCGAAATTATATTTTGTTGTAATCAACATTATGACA
Source organism: Myxocyprinus asiaticus (assembly GCF_019703515.2). Taxonomy (NCBI): domain Eukaryota; kingdom Metazoa; phylum Chordata; class Actinopteri; order Cypriniformes; family Catostomidae; genus Myxocyprinus; species Myxocyprinus asiaticus. The sequence continues at coordinate 28,852,657 of NC_059359.1, read as the reverse complement.
CAAATGCTGTCGACTGAGTTTAACTTGCGTTAAACCCGGAATATTCCTTTAAGACAGATGAAGACTGGTGCCGCTGACTCAGGGTAAATTTACCGGAGTGATGTAAACGGCTCTCACGGGATCACATTCTTACCGTAAAAAATGCAATAAAGCAGCAACTGACCGGAAGAAACAGAGATCTGGCTCGTTGTCAAGACACAACACGGAAAGGAAAACACAGTCTTACTATAAGTGTGGATTAAAGACGATATGACGTCCGTAGAAGTCTTGGGAAAGTTTGTCTCATTCTCAAAAACATGTAAAGCTAAACATATGTGGCAAGGATGGATCTGACGCCACTTCCATGCAGCGCTTCATTCAGGTCAAGACGTCACACTGTTAGTGACAAGGCTGTTTTATCAGAAATGAGAAACACAACAAACAGTAGTAGGCTGTGAACCATGCTCCCTCCGTCACAACATTAGCTTATATAGCTCTGGCTGTTGTACTGTATAACAGCTGGATCGATCTAGAATCTATAAGACATTTCCCCAAACATTTACCATGGTAAACATACTATAGCTTCCGTCAAATTAACATTAGTTATGGTTACAACAATAAAACCGTGAAAACTTGTTTTTAGTAAACTGTCATCAAATAAACAAAATGACAGACATGAATGCCATATGAATTCATAGCTGTTTTACAGTAGAAGGCTACCAATAACTGCAATAACTTTGGTATTTGGTGTGGTTACCAAGGCAAGTTTTGTAACGTGCAAATATTCCGTAGCATACCCTAGTTTGCATATAATAAGTATTTATCACTTTTTTAAATTATTTTAAAACAATTTTCAGGATAATGATTGTTATAGGCTTCTTTTAATAATAAAAAGCATGATAAAGGTATTACTCTTGTAATGTACTGTACGTGTAAATTAGGCAAAGATTGATCAATGGTGTTTCTCAATAACTGTCCATTGCGATCATGCCACCCAGCGTTGATTAATAGAACAGCATGTGGGCGCCACTTTTCCAACAGTCTGCCTGTTTTTGCTAAAAGTAATATTTGCCATTAGTGACAATATATGTATATACACTGGTGGCCAAAAGTTTGGAATAACAGATTTTGCTCTTATGGAAAGAAATTGGTACTTTTATTCACCAAAGTGGCATTCAACTGATCACAATGTATAGTCAAGACATTAAAAACGTGAGAAATGACTACTACAATTTGAAAAAAATTTTTTTTGAACTTCTTAAACTACTTCAAAGTGTTCTCATCAAAAAATCCTCCACGTGCAGCAATGACAGCTTTGCAGATCCTTGGCATTCTAGCTGTCAGTTTGTCCAGATACTCAGGTGACATTTCACCACACGCTTCCTGTAGCACTTGCCATAGATGTGGCTGTCTTGTCGGGCACTTCTCACGCACCTTACAGTCTAGCTGATCCCACAAAAGCTCAATGGGGTTAAGATACATAATACTCTTTTCCAATTATCTGTTGTTCAAAGTCTGTGTTTCTTTGCCTACCCTAACCTTTTCTTTTTGTTTTTCTCTTTCAAAAGTGGCTTTTTCTTTGCAGTTCTTCCCATAAGGCGTGCACCCCTGAGTCTTCTCTTTACAATTCAATGAAGCTGTCAGCTGAGGACATGTGAGGTGTCTATTTCTCAAACTAGAGACTCTGATGTACTTATCCTCTTGTTTAGTTGTACATCTGGGCCTTCCACGTCTCTTTCTGTCCTTGTTAGAGCCAGTTGTCCTTTGACTTTGAAGACTGTAGTGAACACCTTTGTATGAAATCTTCAGTTTTTTTGGCAATTTCAAGCATTGTATAGCCTTCATTCCTCAAAACAATGATTGACTGATGAGTTTCTGGAGAAAGCTGTTTCTTTTTGCCATTTGTGACCTAATATTTACCTTAAGACATGCCAGTCTATTGCATACTGTGGCAACTCAAAAACAAACACAAAGACAATGTTAAGCTTCATTTAACGAAACCAATAGCTTTCAGCAGTGTTTGATATAATGGAAAGTGATTTTCTAGTATCAAATTAGCAATTTAGCATGATTACTCAAGGATAAGGTGTTGGAGTGATGGCTGCTGGAAATGGGGCCTGTCTAGATATGATCAAAAATGACTTTTTTCAAATAGTGATGGTGCTGTTTTTTTTACATAAGTAATGTCCTGACCATACTTTGTGATCAGTTGAATGCCACTTTGGTGAATTAAAGTACCAATTTCCTTCCGAAACAGCAAAATCTGTACATTATTCCAAACGTTTGGCCGCCAGTGTGTGTGTGTGTGTGTGTGTGTGTGTGTGTGTGTGTGTGTGTGTGTGTGTGTGTGTATATATATATATATATATATATATATATATTTAACGTAACTTTTGTTTATTTATTACAGATTATGTGAAAATACATTACAATGGACAAGGTCAATGCAATTGATTTAAAAAAAAAAAAAAGGTGTTATCAATGCAACTGATTTACCTGATCATATAATTTAAATTGTTGTTTTAAATTGAATATGGAAGTGTTTAGATAATATCTAGCAATCAAAGTCTACTTTAAAAGCACAATCGAAGACAATGTTTAAAATAATAGGTTGGCATTCATTGCAACCAGGCAATGAAGCTCCTATAACATCAAGTTTTCTTCTATTCATTTTATAATATCACTATGACCTGTTATTTGTGAGAATATTAATCTGAGGGCCCCAAAGGCATATCCCTGTCTTTCTCTTACTTTTCTAACAGATATGAAAGATAACTGAAAGGCAATGGATTATACAGATTCATAATTAAGCCAATTTATAACATGATTATGTATTGAAACCTAACAGATGTCTTAGAATGGCATAAAGAGGAGGAATGGCACCTGAAATGAATTCTACATGAACAGGACCTTATGTACTAGTATTTAAAGACTGATCGCTGGTAAAAATCTCATTATGGCTAATCCGCTGATTAGCTGGTAGTTCATCCTGGTCCAGCCCCCACAGGAACGTTCGCAGACGTGTCACATCCTTTTGTAGCTCAGGGCTTGGGATTGGCTGAGTCAGGTCGAGGCGGGGTGTCTCATTGGGCAGGATAAGAGGAGGATGGTCCAAGAAACTCTCGAAAATATCTTTAGGACAACAAAGAATAATTCCATTGACATAAATTTAATTTAATGAATAGTCTTAAGAATAGTCTTCTTGTTACTTACCACCTCCAAGTTTGGTACCGGGAGGTGGAGCCCATGAGGAAGGCGGGTCTCTCGCTGATCCAAGCTTATAGTGAGTGAGAAGATGGTGAAGCTGGGAAGGACTTAGCAAGGAATGTTCTTCCTGTAAACTGGACCAGGATGACTAATGGAATAGAGTGCATTTTGATAATTAACAATTCAATTTCAACTGAATTATTGAGATATACTGTACAGATGAAAAGAAAACTGCTTTACTTCTTTACATATTCCATGAATGGCTAAAATTTAAAGGGATGGTCCACCTAAAAACTAAAATTTTCTGTCATCATTTACTCACCTTCATCTTGTTCCAAACCCTGATGTTGTCAGTGTCTAACATTCTGCCTAATATCTCATGCTGTGTTACTCACCCTCATGCCATCCCAGATGTGCATGACTTTCTTTCTTCTGCTGTTGGCATTTGTGGAGTTGCATTAGCATGGTTTAGGTCCTTTTAGCCCTCTACCACTTTGTCTATGTAAATGAGGAATTGTCAAACCAACCAAAAGTAAAGTATGGAGTGCCACAAGGATCAGTTTTAGGACCTCTGCTTTTCTCCTTGTATATGCTTCCCCTGGGAGATATTATCAGGAATCATGGAATAAGTTCCACTCTTATGCCAAAGATACCCAACTTTATATTTCTTCAAAACCTGATGAGATTTCAGAATTCTCCAAATTAATTGAGTGTATCAATGAAATAAAAGATTGGATGGCCAGAATTTTCCTTCTTCTCAATTCCAACAAAACAGAGGTACTAATTATTGGACCAAAAACCTCTAGAAACAAGCCGCTAAAATATAATTTGACACTCGATGGATGTACTGTTACATCGTTTTCAACAGCGAAGAACATAGGTGTTATATTTGATACCAATCTGTCCTTTGAAAATCAAATTACCAATGTTTGTAGAACAGCATTCCACCTAAGAAATACTGCTAAATTACGACACATGCTCTCTGTTGCTGATGCCGAAAAACTAATTCATGCGTTCATGACCTTAAGACTAGATTATTGTAATGCATTACTGGGAGGATGTCCAGCAAGATCAATAAATAAACTTCAATTGGTTAAAAATGCAGCAGCCAGAGTGCTGACTAGAACCAAGAAATATGATCATATTAGCCCCATTTTATCGTCATTACATTGGCTACCTGTTAAATTTCGTATACATTTTAAAATTCTGTTAACTACGTACAAAGCTTTGAATGGTCTAGCTCCGCAGTACTTAAGTGACCTTCTACCATGCTATATTCCATCACGTTCATTACGATCACAAATTCTGGCATGTTAATAGTTCCTAGAATATCAAAATCCACAAAAGGAGGTAAATCCTTCTCATATTTGGCTCCTAAACTATGGAATAGTCTCCCTAACACTGTTCGAGATGCAGACACACTCACTCAGTTTAAGTCTAAACTAAAGACTCATCTATTTAGCCAGGCATACACCTAATTTATCCTTCAACTCACAATTATGCTGCTTTAGTTAGGACTGCCGGAACCAGAAACACTGATCATGATCTATAACTCTGCAATAAATTGAATGGCATCTATGCTAATTTTATTCTATTTGTTTCCCTGTCTCAACCTCGGGACTCCTATCCTGAGGTCACCAGAACCGGCTGGATCCAGCTCCATTCCTGCTTCATGTTGGACTCCACTGCTACATGTTTCTGAGTGATGACGACTAATAGCAGCCGGTGCCAGCCAAACATCACTTCAGTCTATTACGATGGACTTCAGAGGATGAACTGATGCCAACTCCAACCATAAGACATGGGATACATCATATGCCATTGCCTGAACCTTGGACTTAGGACAGACCTCACCGAAATTACCGGCCGGTTGAACTGTGATGCACCTCACTGAACTCTGCCTGCATCACCTCGGTCTAATGATGGACCACACTCTTGAAACTGAATACACAGAATATCAATTCATTGCCAACAAAACCCTTCAACAGCCAACTAACAAGGACAATTGCATCTATGTGAACTTCTTCAGTTAATCCAGGATGGACTTCAAAGACATTAGTCATTAATCTTACAGTCAGCCGCAGGCCGTGCATTTTAAGTCTAGGCCTTCAGTGTGATTCATGCCATTAAAAAACACAATTTCACAATGAATAAGACGCTATGACTATCATACATTATGTGACAGTCAACTAATAATACCAACTGACATTTTAAAAACACGTCTACGCATGAAAGCCAGAACTTGAAACGACACTTAATGCTCAAGCAAGCCTAATTTTAACTGCAGCATGACTGTTTTGTGAAATGAACGTCTCCCGAACAGACATTCAAAAATCATAATTTTTTATATGAATCTACCAAGGAGGTCTATAATACCTGGAAAAATATATCTAATAATATTTGCGATGTAAATGTTGCTTGCAATAAATTTCGTTTCGTCAGGGTACACGGTAATGCTGCATTCCATTCAAGTTGGATGTGGGATATTCCTACTTGATATCTCCGACCACAAATGCATTCCATTCCCCGATATTCGGAACTGCAACGCTCCTGTTAGCTTAGAAGGGGTTTGACTCTCATTAGAGATGTCTCCTAGCAACCCAACTGATAAACAATGCTGCAGCGCTAGCATTTGTGCTACAGGTGTACAATTATCAAAAGAGATTATAATGATTTATACACCTGTTTCTTCAGGCATTTGTTAAACAAGCTTTAATATCATGTAATGTGGAAACAAACTCATTTATCGATATTACTTAATAAAGTGAATGTTTATCATCACTTACTTTGTATATCTCCCTGAGTGTCGAAATGTTTGTGTGACATCATGCCCCTGCATCTCGGCGAAATCGGAGTTGAGAATTTCTGCACGAGCCTACAAGTTGTAATTCTGACTTTAAGATGCATTTCTTTGCACTTTTTCTAGTAGGAAGTTGTCAAATCTGACTTTCCGAGTTGAATGGAACGCAGCACTTCTTTTCAAAACCTGATACTACACTGAATGCTCAAGCAGCCTAATTTACACTTAGAAAACTCCTGATGTTGCTATAACAATGCATAAAGCACTTACCAATTTACTTGAAGTGAAAATCAGTCCTCCTTTCCTGTTTAATAAATTAAGCAATCACACAGTCATGCAGAACATCTCAGGTTTTTAAATCCATAAGGATCTCTTTCTCAATGGCGATAGTGGCAGTGACAGCTGACTCGTCAGCAAGATCTCACGCTCTTCGCTTTCAAATTACGTACATCACTTAAAGCGTGATTGCGTCACTCAAGGCCAGCTAGAAGGCCTCGACCGGGACATATCCTAAAGATCACACACACCAAGAACAGACAAATCAATCTGATTGGCTGATGAATCTGACAATCTGACTTTAGTTGCTCATTCATTTGCACTGTTGAGGGATTCTGTGGAAATTCTGAAGACCTGAAGGGGTGGAGCTCAGACTCACTGTAATGTATTCCCTGTGTTTTTGCTTAGACTTTTATTTTGAAATTCTTGTTTAGTTCCCCGTTCCTGTTTCCTGTTAATTTTGTAGTCCCTTGTAGTTTCTTTTCATGATTTTTTTTTCCCCTGATTGTTTTCCCCAGGTGTTCCTCATTTCCTTGTTTGCCCATTTGTATTGTTTCCCCTGGTTTCTTTGTCAGTCTTCACATATGTTGTCACGTTCTGTGCCTGGTTTCCCATGTTTTGTTTCATTTTATTCTATTCTGAGTACTTTGTTTATCAATTTGTTCCATTAAAAGCTGCATTTAGATCCTCATTCCTCGCCTGCCTCCTCACACACACACTGCTTCAGCTAAGGAGAATGGCTTCAGGCATGTGATTTGTGAAACAGTTGTCACACTTCGCTTGTAAGCATCAAGGAATAAATTCTGACTGGATAAACTTTTAGTTTTTCTCTATTTGTTTGTTGATTAATTAAGAGTGGAAAGCGATTAAAAATGCATAGGCAACAAGGAGATTGAGAATGAAAGGATGAAAAATATTTATTTATTTATTTGGCATGTTAGGCCAGCAGAGAAGACTTTGCTGGCCCTGAGAATTTGCCACTGCTTACAGTTCATACAAAATCTTTGTTTAAACACCGACCCTCAACACTTACTTAGTTTAATAAGTTTAAACCATGACTTGCACTATACATAAGTAATATTGGCATTATATTCATGATGTTAGCCAGAGGGGAACTGGCCCCCACAGTGAGCCTGGTTTCTCCCAAGGTTATTTTTCTCCATTAACCAACATCTTATGGAGTTTTGTGTTCCTTGCCACAGTCGCCTTCGGCTTGCTCACAGGGGTTCTAAATATAATTATTATTTGATTACTTATTTTTAAACACAATACACAATCGTATTTTATCAAACTACACAATGATGACTCTAAGACATTATAGATATTACAGTTTCATTTTCTATTAATGCATGATCTTCTGTAAAGCTGCTTTGAAACGATGTGTGTTGTGAAAGGCGCTATACAATGACTTGACTTGACTTGACCACAAACAAAGATTTTTAGAAGAATATCCCAGCTCTGTACTGTAGGTGCATACAATGTACAAAGTAAACAGGGTCCAAAACTTTGAAGGTCCAAAAAGCATATAAAGGCAACATAAAAGTAATCCATAAGACTCCAAGAGTTAAATTCATGTCTTCAGAAGTAAGATGATAGGTGTGGGTGAGAAACATTACAATATATAAGTCCTTTTTTACTATAAATTCTCCTCCTTGCCCAGTAGGTGGCGATAGGCACAAAGAATGCGTAATGCCCTAAAAAAAGAAGAACAGCGCTTAAGATGGCTGTTTGAAAGTGATTTGTTGGAAAAATAAGAACTTAAATATTGATCTGTTTCTCACCCACACCTGTCATATCGCTTCTATAGATGATGGGTGTTTCTCAATTCTAAGAACTCAAAGAACGAACTTGTGTTTTTGTGGTCTTGTCAAGCCACTTTGGAAGAATGAACTCAGGAAGGACAGGAGGACATAGAATGCATCTATTGTGAGCTTTGAGATGTGCTGCGATCTTCCTGTTGCACAATTAACTGTCACAGCGCATTTGAAGGCAGTGAGAGAACTCCTGGCATTATCACACACCAGTGAGGTTTTGCAGGACTACTAACACGTTAAAAGAATAAAGTCTGTAAACTCTAATTTCCTACATTTGTTTATAACTATTAAAATGATGCCCAACAAAACAACAAATATATTGAGTATAATGACTCTCACTAGCCATCAGACTTTCATGAGCTTACAGTGGGAAACTCTTGAGGTAAAACCACTGATATATCGGTGGATAAAACACAACAATAAATCAAGAACAAGATCAAGAACACATCCGGGTAATTTTATGCATTCCCGTACATGCGTTCTTGAGTATCGGAATTGAACTTCAGCAGTGGATGATGACATCGAAAGTGTCCACGAGAACATAAAAACACAAAAGAGTGCACATTGAGAAACAGCCATTGATTTAACCACTGGAGTTGTATGGATTACTTTTATGCTCCCTTTATATGCTTTTTTGAGCTTCAAAGTTTTGGACCCTGGTTACTTGCATTGTATGGACCCACAGAGCTGAGATATTCTTCTAAAAATCTTTGTTTGTGCTCAGCAGAAGAAAGTCATACACATCTGGGAAGGCATTTGGTAACATTTTACAATAAGGTTTCATTCGTTACCATTAGTTAATGCATTAGGTATCATGAATAAACATTGAACAATGCTAGTTAATAAAAATACAATTGCTCATTGTTAGTTAATGGAAGTTCATAGTACATTAACTAATGTTAACATATACAACTTTTGATTTAAAAAATGTATTAGTATACGATTAATAATTAAGATTAATAAATGCTGTAAAAGTATTGTTCATTGTTAGTTCATGTTAACTAATGGAACATTATTGTAAAGTGTTACAGAGAATTTTCATTTTTGGGTGAACTATTCCTTTAAGCCTGCATAGTGGTTAGTGTACTCTCAAACTCTCACCTGAATGAGGCGAGTCTTAGGTACGCACAGGAAGTTGACAGTAACTGATATCTTCTTAAGAAACTCAGAAGCAATATCTCCAAGGCCTGCTCCTTGTAGCCAGTCTAGGACCAAGTCCAGATTAGTTCGGATTTGAACTGCACGAGACCAAGAGAACAGACTATCTGTATGAGAAGGAACAAATGAATCATTTTCAATTTCAAACTCCCATTCTTTCCAGCATGTCCTGCTTGAGTCAGAATGTTTAACTGCTGTCATCACTGTTCCAAACCATGCACAAACACAAAAGTGTTTATTAAAAACTGTATATTGTCACCTCTCTCCAAGAGTGTGTTGAGAAGTGATGTGTTTGTGAAAAAGAAGAGGTAGCCAAACGTCTGGGAGGTTAGAGGTGGAGAGAGGCAAGCTTCCCAGGAAAGCTGCAGAGAGCACCGATACACTTCCACCAGTCCAGCTACAGTGGGAGGTAAGGAGGAGACGTCCTCTTCCTCATCTCCTTCACCTCCACTACCTACTCTGTCTTTAGTGCCTGCTTTTCCTTTCTTCTTCTCCTCGCTGGAAAATGGATTAGTGTCTAACAATGCAGGGAGCAGTGAGTATAAGGTCTGGAAGAGGGAGAGAGGAAGAGAGAAACTTGAGTAGAATGAGTTATAAATGCATCAATAAATGTTTTGCAGGAACCAAAACATGAGTAGGTGTTATGTACTAATGATACATTTAAATTAAGCAATACTAATACCGAAAGGTGTGCATTATGACATCATCCAGCTGTGCCAGTGCCTCAGAACAGGTGTCCATGTCAGCTGACAGAACAGGGTCACCCGGAGCTACAAGTAATGATGAGACGAAGCACGAAGCAACAGGTGGACTCTTCATTTAATGACCAAACTTACTATTTATAAAACAAAATGTACATAAAATCACATTGAAAAGACCATAGGCCATGCAATGTGACTTAATACCAATTTTTAACACTTATAGTGTTCATTCGCCCAAAAATGAAAAGTCTGTCCTCATTTACTCTCATTTTATCCCTATCCCAAAATCAAATAGACACTGCATAAACTAAACATAAAGTGACAAGTAAGTTCTGACGTAAATACTGTGACTATGTACATTCTGTGACCATGAACTGCTCCTATTTGAGATGCATCACTCATATGGCAATTTGTAGAACATATTCTTATTGTAATTCAATTTAAAAGGTTCAGACCTTTTTCGCAGCACATAATGTTGAAGGAATGCTTACTTAGACAAGCAGGTTGACCAAAAAGGACAAGATGGCATTATAAGAGATAAGAGGAAACTGAATTTGGTGAGCAAAAGACATAACATTTTATATAAGATTATAAGTGTTTTTTATTTTGAGAAAACACGCCGTAATTGCTGATCTCTCTCACCTTCAAACTCCCATTCTTTTTCCATGGTTTCGACTTTGACCTGGAAGAAGTTGAGGAGCTCAGTGGCATTGGACATCCAGAACATGAGTGGCTGAAGGTCAGAGGAGAGCTTTTGCATGCTTGGTAGAGGAAGTTCAACCTCAGCCTCTGCTGAACTGAACACACATAACAAAACCACTATTAAAACCTCAGCATGGAGCACCAAAGCAGCACATACATATCCATACATACCTATATACAAGTCTATATATGTGATAAAATATTCAGCTATGTATACATGATTGATTTCATACTATAATTTTTTTATATTAATATATTATTTAATTATATACATATACACTCATCGACCACTTTAATAGGTACACCTGTACACCTACTTATTCATCCGATTATCTAATCAGCCAATCGTGCGGCAGCAGTGCAATGCATAAAATCATACAGATGCGGTTCAGGATCTTCAGTTAATGTTCATATCAACAATCAGAATGGGAAAAAAAATTTGATCTCGGTCATTTCGACCATGGCATGATTGCTGGTGCCAGACAGGCTGGTTTGAGTATTTCTGTAACTGCTGATCTCCTGGGACTTTCACACACAACAGTCTCTAGAATTTACTCCGAATGGTGCCAAAAACAAAAAACATCCAGTGAGTGGCAGTTCTGTGGACGGAAATGCCTTGTTGATGAGAGAGGACAACAGAGAATGGCCAGACTGGTTCGAACTGACAAAGTCTATGGTAACTCAGATAACCACTCTGTACAATTGTGGTGAGAGGAATAGCATCTTAGAACGCTATTCTGAGATGCAGGTTGGCGCTGTTTTGGCGGCATGAGGGGGACCTACACAATATTAGGCAGGTGGTTTTAATGTTGTGGCTGATCGGTGTATATATACTGTATATATACTGTTTATACAGTATATACTGTATATTTTTATAGTTTTTTTTTTAAATAAGCAGTATAAATTCTATACAAGCATGTATGGAAATTTTACTTCAACAGAATGGCATATTACAAGCTCAATGCTAGGGAAGAGGTGTTTGGTGTTTACAGCCCATAACTGTCACTGAGCAACAATGTTTAAACCGTGTATACAGATGAAGAATAGCATAGAGAGGTAGTGCAGGTTCTTACTTTTGTGTTGAATTTTTGTCACCAAACTCTTTAATTTTGTCCTGAGAAATGAATTATGGAACAGAGAGAGAGAGAGAGAGTGAACGGGAAAGACAGAGAAAGAGAGAGATTAAAGTAGACTCGGATGAATGCTTGGGCGGGTGTGTTTGGCTGATGTGTCCGGACAATGACAGCACATTTTCCAAACGGGTGGAAATGACATCAGTCAACCTCTGTTTACAAACTACGGCAAAATTCCAGTGAAAGCCCATCTGTGTCTGCAGCTGTGGCTCCTCAACCACAGCTTTACAGAGAAAGTACATCTTAAGGCACTCTTGGACAACCCCAATAGCCAATGCACAAACACTCTCTGCAGAAAAACTTTATTACATTAAGTGTTTGTTGTGTTTAACTAGTTTTATCTATGCCATAGTTTACACATATACTACGACATAACAAACCCACATGAGCAAAATAGGGCAGAAAAAGTGTGAAGAACAGTAATGGCTTATGCTCAATATCGCTTTTGCACTCCAATGGCTGTCACTGTACTGTTACATAACAGACCAACCCTGTGCTTGACTTTACTCCATATAAAGGTTGTGGTGTTACACTTTAGGATATCGTGATGTTTTCTGCCACCTAGATATTTGGATACTCACCCAAACAATCCCTTTGATCTGATTGGCTGCCTTTAATTGCAGTTGTGGTGTTAATGCAGGATCCAGATGTTTTGATGCATAGTCAATCATGAGTGACAGAAGGTAGGCAGGTGCTAATGCCACGCCCCCTGTATCTGGGATCTGGGAGTTCTTTGAGATAATTTCCTGAAATAAGTAGTCGGAAGAACTTAGTAACTGATTGGTATAAATAAACATTATAAAGCCATAGCAAACTTTAAAGGGAAAGTTCACCCAAAAATTATAATTCTCTTATCATTTACTCTCATGCTTTCTCAAACTTGTATGACTTTCTTTCTTTGACGGAACACAAACAAAGATAGTTTGAAGTATGTATGAGGTGTTTTTGTCTATACAATGTAAGTAAATGGGGTCCAACACTTTAAGCTCCAAAAAGGACACAAAAGCAGCATAAACATAATTCGATTGATTTAATCCATGTCTGCTGAAGCGCTGCAATCACTCTGGGTGAGAAACAAACCAAAATGTAAGTTCTTATTCACTATAAATCTTGACATCCACATTCTCATCGGCGCCTTCATGAAAGAAGCTCATTCCCACACTTCTTCGAGCTTGATGCACAGTGTTGCCGAGTTCGCGGTTTTCACTCCCAGATGGGCTATTTTAAAAATGCAGATGCTAGTTAAAATTATCATTTTAAAATGTACCACAGTGATTAAGAGGTTGACGATAAACACCAGAAAATGATAACGCAACATGTTATTTTATTGATAATGAGACCGGGATTAAGTACCTGGCAGATGCGTTCAGCATAAAAGCATTACCATCTTAAAGCCAGAACTGTGTTCCAATCGTGCCAGATGACAAGGATTATTTTTATGCTGCCTTTATGTCCTTTTTGGAGCTTGAAAGTTTTGGACACCACTGACTTACATTGTATGGACAAAAACACATCATACATCCTTCAAAATATCTTCATTTGTGTTCTGCAGAAAAAATAATTTAATACGAGTTTGAGACGCCATGAGCATAAATGATAAGAGAATTATGATTTTTGGGTGAGCTAACCCTTTACGAAAGTTCTTTCATTATTTACTCACCCTTATGATGTTCCACACTAAAAAATATTCTTCTGTGTAACACAAAAGGAGATGTTTAGGAGAATGTTGGCCTCAGCCATCATTTACTCTAATTTTATGGAAAAAAAGCTGTAAATAAAAGTTAATGATGACTGAAGCAAACGTTCTGCCTTACATTTCCTTTTACGTTCTGTGAAAGAATGAAAAACATATGGGTTTGGAACAACATAAGTGTGAGTAAATGATGACAGAATTTAGACTTTTTTGGTGAACTATCCCTTTAAACTGCTGCAATATTTGTAGTTTACTGATGAAAATTTTTCAACAAAATTACATTTCATTCCAGCACTCACAAAGCGTGAGCTGCATGCTGGCCATATTATAAACATTTAGGCAGAAATCTTGTCATCTGTGGTTAAACTTTGATTGCACTCTGATTTTTAAGTTGATGTAGCTTACTGTTTGGCTGTTGTGGAATACCATAATGATAAAATTCCCTTGTGAGAACTGTATTTACTAGTATGTACTAGTATTTGTTTATGATAGATAGTCTCAAGGAGTATTTGATTATATCTGTGTTTACCTGCAGCAGGGCATCTGCATGTTTGGCCTGGAATCTCAGTAGCGAATCTGTGGACCCCAGATACTGCCTGAGCATTTCCTGTCTATCGGTCATGCTGCTAGGGCTGTAGGAAGTTGACATGCCACTTTGCCATGGTGGCGGTAATGCCAGGGGTGGGGCAGGGGTAACAAGGGGGTCACGATAAAGGAAAAGGAAGTGACTGCCAAGACCCAGCAAGTCTCCAGGCTTTAGGGCTGCTTCTCTGTACAGTGGAGCTCCATTAAGAGTGACAGGTCCTCTTCTGAATGGACGAGCCAAGGCTGGGGGAAAATAGGAACCAGAAGTATAATGGTAATAATCAGTTGTCCTCAAAGTTAGTTCACAGGTCACCCAAAAAGCACATTTCATTGCAAAAATGAAAAGATGCTAGAGGCACCATTTGGGGTTCCTCAGACTGCCACATTGGAGGAACCCTTTGTAGAGCCTCTAGGCACCATTTTAAAAATGGCAGTTCTCTGAGAAAAGAGCCAATGAGGTTGAACCTGACTTCATGATGCATGATCACGAGATGCACAAGAACCAGTGAGGTTTAATGTTATCAGCATAGCTGCCATATTGGATTTCAGCGCTGTTTATGGGCTTTATCAATGATTTTATTTGATTTGACTTGAGAGTGAATAACGACTTAAATTTCGGTCCATTCATCATACTTGGAAAGACTTGGAATATGATGAGTTGCATGGACTACTTTTATAACACCAAAGGGGACCCATCTGGACTATTTTGAATAATTTTTGTATATAAACATGCACTAGATAGACATCTTTGACTGTTGTAATGTATCTCGTGCCACTTTTAAGACACGTGTCAAGTTGCAACTGCCTTGAAAAGGAGACCCTCATTCAGCTTCATCTTGTTATTTTGAGCACAAACGTGTCCTGGACCAGTTCTCACAGTTAGGCCAAAACCAAGCATTTCAAACAGAGGGCCAGAGATAGGGTGGAAAATGATCATATATTACTAAATTATGACCGTTTTGTAGCAAAAAAAAAAAACTTTAACAACATCATCGGTGGGCCTCAGGGAATATGATCAAATTATTTAAAAATAAGTGTATGCTATTGCACCTTTAAATTATTTCCTTTTGTGTTTTGTAGAATAAAGAAAGTCATACATGGTTGGAACAACATGAGCTGTGACTAAATTATTTTTCATTTTAGGGTGAATGTGATGAGGAGGAGGGCGTGGCCGGGCCTTAACACTGGACGCACTGGACGCCACTGGCTACGCCCTCCTCCTCGTCACAGTGAACTATCCCTTTAAGGGTCTATACTATCTGTTATGCTGTACTGTCTACTTCTTGACCCTAAATCAGAACAAACTATCACAAATGTCTGAAGTCCTTGGTGCTGCATTTTAGAATGTTCTTAATTCTCCTGAACTGCTGTGACAACAAAAATAATGACTTTGCTGTGGTATTGTAGTTGTTTTGGTAACACTTCACAATAAGGTTCCATTTGTTAACATAAGTTAATGCATTAGGAATCATGAACTAACAATGAACAATACTTTTACAGTTTTTATTAATCTTGGATAATGTTCATTTTAAAATCAAAAGTTAATACACTATGAACTAACATGAACTAACAATTAACAATTGTATTTTTATGAACTAACATTAGCAAAGATTAATAAATGCTGTAAAAACATATATTGTTCATTGTCAGTTCATGATTCCTAGTGCTTTAATTAATGTTAATGAATGGAACTGTTGTTTTAAATGTTTCTTTTGAGGTCTATGTGTCAGACTACCTTGACTGCGGGGTTGCTCAGGGACAGCTGTGTCTCTCCTGATCAGGAGGTGTCGAACAAGCAGGTCAGGGGCTGAGAGGAAAGTGTCCACTTTTAGAGGCCTCTTCCCCTTCTTCTCTCTCTCCCTGTCCATCTCACGCTCACGGAATGTTGGCTTCCGCCCAAAAACATGTGTGTGACCCGCCATTATGTACAACACAAAGTCCTGTACAAATAATGGCAAAACACAAGCAACAGAAAGAGAGAGAGGTGTATGGAGAATGAATGAGAGATTTATAGAGAGACATAAAAAAGAGAAGGAGAATGGGGAAGAGAAAGACAGAGAGAGAGAGAGAGAGAGAGAGAGAGAGTGAGAGAGAGTGGAAAAAGGTGTTATCATCTTTATTGTGGTCTTTATTACAATCTGTGCAATCTCCTATCTTAAGTTGTACAAAAATACACTGCTGATAAGGAATGAAGAGTGTTACAGTTTTCAACAATGCGCACTTGTGTGAGGTCATTGTGCAAAGAAGAAGATGTAGACACAGCATGTTTGTATTGGTATTGTCCGGCCCGCGTGGGCATAGAGAGCTTCTGTATGGCTGTTTTGTGTTGTGCGTTCAATGGCCATTCCACTCAAAAGTATGAAAGCGCTGATGGTATGTTGTGATTAAAGGAGTACAGGTATGATGTCATGGGATGGCTGTAAGATAAGTGAGATGATGCATGTCTGGCCTTGCTCTGGTCATAGCCCTGCAGTAACAGGAAGTAAGGGCGATCGGTGGGCGGAAGGATCAGACTCTGCGACATCACTTCCAAGTCACAGGTGTCTCTCTCTTCCTCCGCTGCCTGAGTTCGTCTGTCTGCCTCAGCTCCGCCTCTTGACCCAGTGACCTTGAGAATCAGGGAAAGACAAAACAGAAAATTGATATTTCACTCAACTGTGTGGCTTGTTTAGATTGCATGCATTTATTGTAGCACAAACATGGTATCAAATTTTTATGTTGTTTAGTGATATAGGGGTGGCCAGGGCTAGTTGTCTCACAGGGAAGTTGTCACAAGGTCTATTTAGTATATATGTTTTGGAGTCAAATCTCCAAGTACACTAATCTCTGTTTTCTCTAGCAGTAGTTTGTATGCTGGTTTCAAACAAGTAGTTAAAAATGGTCTACTATTAGAATTATATTTGTGAATTCTATCGACCAAAATAAAATTCTAATATCATATTTTTGTTGTTGGGTACACAAGTAAACTAAAAACAAGGAACACTAAAATACACACTAGTGTTCCTTCAGGCAAGGATCAATATTATTATCAAGGTACAATTAAACCGAAGGGTGAAATGTGTTCTCAGGACAAGGGTAGTTTTCATATATGTCAGGTCGGAACAAGTTGTCACATGTAAAATATACTGTATATTTATATAAGTTATAATAGTAAATAATAATTATACAATTTTTATATTTATACAATTACAATATTTGTTGGCCAAAACAATATTTTTATATTTTTGCATGTTACCTTTTACATTTTTGCTGCTTCATGAAAGATTTTGTTTTCATAGTTCTTTTACTGTTTAAATTGTGCACTAAAAACCTATAATAGGCTGTTAGATGGCAGATTCCATTATGACAACTTATCCCATAAAGTGAAACGTGTTGTCACAAGTGGTCAATGTGTTCAGTTAACTATTTATTTTTTTCCGGGGCAATAATGGGGGGGAAAGTTCAATAGAATGTGCATAAAGAAATTGACAAAATTTAAACTACCTTAAGAAATATTCACTTGAGTTTTAAGTGTGACACCTAGCCCCGGTCTCCTGTATGACTTTTAATGATCAATTCCATTTTACACTATTGAGGGTATAAAACATAGCAAAGGCTTGCCAGAGTCTGTCTGTTTCATCATTGTACCTCTCCTGGTTCAGTTGCTATCATGCTCACTATGTTCTTTCTATCCTATCCATTTTTTGGGGTATTGCCAGTACATCGAGGGTCATTAGGAGCATTGTTGCCTTGCCGATGCCTTAGACTCAGGTTCATATCACTGATGCTTCTCCTAAGTTCAGTGTTCCTCCCACGATGACCTCGTTCTCCCTCTGGACCACCCCCAGAGGCCATGTGACTCCACCTCCAATGCACTCCTGTTACCATAATAGTATGTTTTGTGTTTTCCCACAAAATAATTGTTACTTTGGCTATTGCACTTACAATAATATCACATGATAAAGCAGAAGTATGTAATTGTATATATGTTAAAATAAGCAGAGACAATTAAGCCATCTTTAGGTTGATTTCCCTGAAAACTGTGAACAATGTGGCTTTGTGGTTGTAGCAAAGGTTCGTATTTGGATCAAAGGAGGAAGCAGGAGCCGGTTTTCACAGTCCACGTGAGTCAGAGTTTTATTAACAAAATAATAGAAAATCACTTTGCAGCATCACACTCAAAACCAAAATCTGCTTTGTAACATAAAAGATAAGACAGGTCTGCTTTTCAGCACAACACTATATGAAACACTCTGGTAGCAGACATGTAGTCTCTGGTCTGTATCTCTCTCTCTCCCTCTTTCTGTGAACTGGTCCATCTTTTATCTCCCCGACATAGAACATAGAACATAGAAACTGTAATTAGTCACAATTCATCTCAGGTGGATGTCCTTACTGCTTTCTCTCTCCCAAGACAGGCGCTTGACAATGCCCCCACCTCCAAATACCCCCACCGCCCGACTCAGGCCGGGTGAAACGTCCGGACTGCCCACTCCCCCCCCTTTTCTGGAGAGGAAGTCCGCGACAGCCATCTGTGCCCCCGGTCTATGGACCACCTCGAACTTAAATGGCTGGAGTTCCAGATACCAACGGGTGATCCGTTGGCATCCTTCATGCGGTGGAGCCATTGGAGTGGGGCGTGGTCCGAACAGAGGGTGAATGTTCATCCCAACAAATAGTAGCGGAGAGTGAGAACTACCCACTTGATGACTAAACACTCCTTCTCTATGGTGCTGTACTTCATCTCTCTCATAGAGTGTTTTTGACTAATGTACAGCACCGGGCGCTCCTACCCCTCCACCACTTGGTACAGTACAGCACCCAGCCCCCTGTCCGTTGTGTCTGTCTGCAAAACAAAAGGGAGAGAGAAATCAGGGGAATGCAGAAGTGGCCCACCACAAAGTGCAGCTTTTACCTGTGTGAAAGCCTGTTGGCATGGCTCCATCCACTGGACCGGGTCTGGAGCTCCCTTTTTAGTGAGATCAGTCAGCGGGCTGGTGATGTCCAAATAATTAGGCACAAAGAACTGTCTCACCTCATTTTTGGTCTCGGGCAGGTAGCAATCACTGTGGTTTTATCAATTTGGGGTCGCACCTGCCCATGCCCCAAGTGAAACCCCAGATACCGTACCTCCACCCATCCAATTGCGCACTTCTTTGGGTTTGCTGTGAGCCCTGCACATTGCAGCGACCTCAGAAAGGCCCCCAGATGCTGCATGTGCTGCTGTTAATCATTAATGTAAATAATGATATCATCCAAATAAGCAGCGGCATACGCAGCATGCGGTCTGAGGACCCTGTCCATCAGACGCTGAAACGTAGCCAGGGTCCCAAACAAACCGAATGGAAGGGTCACAAATTGGTGTAATCCAAACGGTGTGGAGAAGGCCATTTTCTCACAGGACATCGCCATCAAGGGGATCTGCCAATAACCCTTTGTTAAGTCCAGTGCTGAGTAAAAGCGAGCTCCTCCCTCTCCAGAACTACCATCACCAAGGATATGGGGACCACCTCTCTCCATGGTTTTAGCAGGTTGAGGTGGTACATTTGATGAGCCCCGCCCCTATCCTTATGCACTACCTCATAGTGGACTTCCCCAACTCGCCAGGTGACCTCAAAGGGCCCTTGCCATTTTGTGAGTAATTTAGAGCTTGATGTGGGTAATAATACAAGTACTTTATCTCCCTGTGCAAACTCCCGTAGCCGAGCTTTCCTATTATACAGCCAGGACTGACATTCTTGTGCCTGTAGCAAATTCTCCTGTGATAGACGCCACAGTGTGTGGAGTTTTGCTCTCAGGACAAGAACGTATTGAATTTAATTTTTGCTTTGTGAAGGTCCCTCCTCCCAATTTTCCTTCATGACATCTAACATGTAATAATTCAAATGGGGAAAACCCCGTGGAGGCTTGCGGGACCTCTCGCACTGCAAATAACAGAGGTTCGAGCCACTTCTTCCAATTGCACAAACTTATGAATCATATTTTTTAAGGTCTTATTAAATCTTTCAACCAAACCGTCCATTTGTGGATGGTACACGCTTGTCTGAATTTATTTAATACCCAATAATTCGTACAGCTTGCATAGTGTACGTGACATGAAAGTAGTGCCCTGATCAGTGAGGCTTTCTTTCGAAAGCCGAGGCTTTCCCCTCCCTTATGTCATCCTGATGTGGAGCTGACATAGACAGCCCCGGCTCCGGCTCCCCCATCAGTGCATTGCACACCCCACACTGTCCCGCTGTATTACAGGACCCATCCACACACAACCCCTTTAACATTTGTGAAAAGCCGGCCAATCAGTACCCAAACTTAGTGGATGGGTGAGGCGGGAACTAACCACAGCCTCAATGTTATGCTTTTGACCCCAAAATAGAATAGTGACGGTCACTGCAGGATAATCGTAAATATCCCCATGCACACACCTCACCTTCACCTGATTATTTGTATCCAATGCCCCATTTTGAACCAAGCATTGATTAATGGAGGTTTGGTTACAACCTGAATCCACCAAGGCTTGGGATGTACACCCCCTCCCGCCCATACCCCAATACTCAAGGGTATTTGGTCCATCCCAGCTCAATCGTGTGGCCTGCGGAGTGTCGGGGACCTGGATCAACGTACCCACCTCCATCACCGGGCACTGTTCGCGGACGTGTCCCGGCTCCCCACAACTCCAACAGACCGGCCCAGATCTCACACCCACACCAGTGGCGGCAGCTTCCCCCACCTGAGAGGAAGAATGGGTAGAACCAGGGGAGAGAGAAACAGGAGTGTTCCATTGTTTCCGGGGGAACGGGATAGGTCGGAAAGAAAGAGGGAAGGGGGAGGGCCCACAGAGAGAGAGAATGGCCTAAATGGTCCTCTGCCAACTGCACTGCTTCATCCAGCGACACCGGTCGGTGGCACTGGACCCACTCCGCCGTTCCTTTCGGTAGTTGGGAGACGAATTGTTCCAGTACCACAAGATCGATGACACCCCCGACAGCCAGCACCCACCGCTGGCAGGTGTTGCGGAGCTGTTGAGTGAAGGCAAACGGGCAGCCAACTGCGCTCAGCGTCAGGGATTGGAACCGCTGGCAATGGTCTTCGGGACTGCAGCCAACCTGCTGCAGGATGGCTTTCTTCAACTCTGGGTACCTCAGGAGGTTGTCGACTGGGAGTTGTTGGGCCATGAGTTGGGCCTCCGCAGTGGTAGGAGGTGGATTGCCAATTCCACCTGTGGCCATTCCAGAGCTTGGAAGAGCTCCAGAAAGACCTCCAGGTCATCTTGCGCCCCCATCTTTGCCAGCATCACATGGGGGTTCGCTGCTGCTGGGGTTGTGGTGTGCACCCCCATCCCCTGGGGTACCAACCTCCACAACGCCCGTCAGTCCTCCTCTTGGCCTCGAAGAAGCACCTCGAAACACTGTTGCTGCTCTGCCCGCAGATCCATGAGGGCCTAGTGTTGAGCCTGGTGGATGCTGGCGAGGGATCGGAACACCTCGTCCAGCAGCGAAGACGTCTCCATAGCAGCATACCCTTCCTCCTTATCCCGGGTTTCGGCACCAGTGTAGCAAAGGTTCGTATTTGGATCAAAGGGGAAGCGGGAGCCAGTTTTCACAGTCCACATAAGTCAGAGTTTTATCAACAAAATAATAGAAAATCGCTTTGCAGCTTCACACTCAAAACCAAAAGTCTGCTTTGTAGCATAAAAGATAAGACAGGTCTGCTTTTCAGCACAAAACTCTATATGAAACACTCTGGTAGCAGACATGTAGTCTCTGGTCTGTATCTCTCTCTCACTCTCTCTCCCTCTTTCTGTGAACATAGAAACGGTAATTAGTCACAATTCATCTCAGGTGGATGTCCTTACCGCTTTCTCTCTCCCCAGACGGGCGCTCGACCAGGCCCTCACCTCCACAGTGGTGCTGTAAAAACATTGTTTGTTTGAGCCACCCAACCAGCCCAACATAGCACAACCATTGACTCAACCAATGGCATGAGTTTGGGGCTGAAATGACCAAAGTTCAGCCATGCAACTCTATGGTGCAAGCCTATAAGATCTTTGACTTGTTATCTTTTAGCCAATCAGCATGCTCACATGTGACATGTTAAGCCAAAAGGCTTGCATGGTGTAAGCTGATTGGTCCTTTGACTTGTAATCAGGTAGCCAATCAACTTGCGTTTCACTCTTTTTCTAAATCTCTTTGTCTCTTTGTTAACCCTTTCGCACGTACAATCAAACTGGTGTGATCACGCTATGCTGGGCTCTGACCTTCAGTGCACCTGCTATGATATAATCTGTCCTCTAGTGCATCTGCTTTGAAGTGTAAGGTAAAAAATTTTTTTATTATAGCGTGCATTAAGAACTCATGATGGGGGGTTCATCAGTAATGGAGAAACTCACACGCGAAAAGGTAAAATGGCTCAGTTTCGCATATAAGCTGGTTTCTCTGCAGTGCACTGTAAGAGAGTATTTCTCTGAAACCCACATTTACCTCAGCTTCACTTGTCTAGATCTGCTACATTGGGATTGTTTGTAATGTCTATTTGTCCAGTAACATTTAATACATGCTCGATGCAGCATTTCTTGCGTTTTGTCTAATTGTGCAGCAGCATGTCAACATGCTAACTCCGTATGTATGTTTATTTTCTAGCAGTAGTAAGTCTCTGTACTTGCTCTACAGCAGCAGCAGCATTGGCAGATGTAGTCCACCAAGACCAATATCCTATCCATATGTCATACCCACATTAACATGCTAAATCTGTTTGAGAGTTGTCATGACTGAACTATCTTTTTGACCAACCACTAACAGAAGGGAGGAGTGTTCAGCAATCCAGTTTGAAAGCAATCATTATTTTTGCAGTTCCATTTGGTGATGTTGGTGTCTCAGAAATTTCACACATCAGCTTTAACCAAATGTTACAACTATCAGCTTCAGCCGTCAAAGCATTGGTGGCAGGTGTTTTGGGAGACTTACAGTTCAATGTAAAGATATTCTGCAAGATGTTCTAACCTTGATAACTCTCTCCATCCCTTTATCTCTGTATCTCCTTCTCTTTCTCCTCCCTCTCATATTCATCAAGGTGCTGGATCTCGAACCGTCGTTCAAAACCATCCTTTGGTCTCCACATATCCACTAGCTGTAAGAGGCATTCCCAGGATGCAACACTCCTTCGGCACTCTGTTTCCCATTTAATAGCTCCATCTGGCTGATGAATGGGCTTTCCAATGACATCACATAACAGGAAGTCCTCGGGGGAATATTTCTGGAGAGCTGACCAGGTGAACAGGAAGTTGGGAGATTCAGAAGGGATTGATACAATGAGTGGGTAAAGCCTGATTTCCTACTTCTAATCTGTAATGTCTCTACTCAAAATGCACTACTTAAACATTAGTCAATGTAGCTTTTCCAAGTTTAATTTTCCAAGTTTTGAGTGCAGATTTTAAAGTTAGAAGGCACAGCTAGTTAAGTACAAAAATGGGATCAGGGTTGGGTGAATTCAACATCTGGACTCTAATGAAATAGTTCTATATATATATATATATATATTTAACACATAGATAGTTTGATTGATCACAGCTAACAAGCTCCAAAAATTAACTAGCATAAACAAACTGGCATAAAACCATCATATAAAAAGTCCATATGACTAATACACAATATTTCTCTTAAGTGTTCTAAAGCCATGCGATAGCTTTGTGTGAGAAACATACCAAAATTTAAGTCATCATTTGCGGAAAATGTTCCCCTTTGTTGCAGCTCTCAAATCTCATTCTCCATCCCACATATATGAAACAGCGCATCACATTTGGTTACAACACATGTAATGTATTGGTTTCAATTACAATTTTTTAATCTGAACATAAACGTGAATTAGGTTTCAGCACTTCTGTCAGGGGTAAAATTAATGGAAGATTATCAGTGAACAACAACTTAAAGTTTACTCTTTTCTTCATACGAAGTCAGCGTATGTCCTCAGAAGACTTGGTTTGTAGCGCAAAAAGTCGTATAGACTACTTTAATGGCCTTTATGATTCTTTTTTTTTTTTTTTTTTTTTTTTGTCCTTTTGGAGCTTGATAGATGTGGTATCAGTGAACTGTTGTTGGATAGAAAACAGCTGTGTAAACATTCTTCAAAATCTCTCCTTTTGTGTTCCACTAAAAAAAATAAGAGCAGACTGGTTTAAAATTAATGAAGGTGAGTAAATAATAACAAAATATGCATCATGTTATGTAATGTGTGCATTTTCACAAATTTACATATTCGTGATCACTTTAAACAACTAACCAAACTCCTTCTGCTACTTGGAAATCAATACCTGTGTCTTCGCACTCATTCTCTCTCTCTCTTTCAGTGTAGCGGGTGATGACCTGCTGAATGAGCTGGCGAGCAGTGGAGTGAATGTTTGCCAGCAAGCTGCGATAGTTAGCCCCACTGGACAGGGCATCTCCATAGATCTTGACCAGCCCAGGGGCATTAGAAGATGCGGGAGGCAAGTAGTGATGTGATGAGGGGGCGGCAGAATGTGCCCATATTTCCCTCTCATGTTCTCCAATGGCCCAGTCTCGGTCGCTATTGGAACGGCCTCTCAGGAAGAGGTGGGACAGCCGCTTGGCACGGGACTGCTGATTGGCTGGGCGAGGGCGGAGGAAGGCTGGAGAAAGGGATGGAGAGGGTGGGTCTAGAGAAGGGGTGGAATGAGGGATAGATAATGGGGCCTCATGCAGGGAGGCAGCATCTGAACTAGTTGTGGACCTAATAAAAAGAAGAAACAGGAAGGAGATGATTTACAAATCTTATATCACATATCAATCAAAGTCGAATAATCTTAAGGCCAATTCACACTGCCCCAACAAACTTCAACAAACTCTAACAAACAACTTTCTAAAGTTGGCTGTTGGATTTAGAATTTTGTTATTGTCAAACTGCCCCAACAAACTCCAACAGGGTGAACACACTGAGTTTGTCGGGGCAGTGTGAATTTGCCTTTAAAGGGATAGTCCACCCAAAAACGGAAATTCTGTCATCATTTACTCACCCTCATGTTGTTCCAAACCTGTTTGATTTTTTTTTTCTCTTCCGTAGAACACAACAAAAGATTCAAGGAAGATTGTTAGTCTCAGTCACCATTCACTTTCATTGCATCTTTTTTCCATACAATGAAAGTGAAGGGTGACTGAAGCTGTCATTCTGCCTAACATCTCCTTTTGTGTACCGTTGAAAAAAACAATTATATGTAGGCCTGTCGCGATTATTAAATCATCGTCTGATCGTGCTTATTTGATCTAACCATGGTTATTTGAGAAAAACGCAGTTATTGTGTACTTTAAATTCCAATCACATTTTACTGTCCAAATAAGGGAATGAATGGCACATCTGAGCATCTCATTCAACTGAACTCCAACCGTCTCACTGAGCCACACCATGGACCGCACTGAGAGCAGCTCCTGAAAAGCATGTGAAGATTAACCACTTCTGAACTGGACTTAAAGCACTGTGATAATATATTAATAATAAAATATAATAACTGTTGGCTGGGTTCCAAAAACAACAGTGTAAATGCAAAATGGACAAAGACTAAAGTTTTCCAAAAAGAGAGACAGATATTTTGAAATATTTTGATATTTAAAATATTATTTTTAATGTTTCATAAGTTTTAAAGCTTCAAAGGAAATATGAATAAATGACAATTTGTATGACAATTAAGCATCATAATCGTAAAAGCCCTTAAACAAACAAATAATAGTCATAACTGCGAGAGTCCTAAAACAGACAGTTAATTGTTATAATCACAATTATCTGTTTGACAATTAATCATCAGCCAGATTTCATAATCATGACAGCCCTAATTATATGGGTTTGGAGGATTTATAAATGATGACAGAATTGTCATTTTTGGGTGATCTATCCCTTTAAGAGCTGTATAAGCTTTTGTAGCTCAATATGACAGAAGGACAGCAGTCCAGCATAATAGTGTTTTACTGCTTGAATTATGAATTAGTTGGCAAAATCTGTCATATTGATAATTTGCATGCAAATCTTTCCATACTTGGATCAAGAAATTTTAATTTAGTTACAGTGGTGTGCATAAGTCACTTACTTATGCAATCAAAACTGTCAGTGCAGTGAGGCCTATAGAGACAAGGAGAGTATTTAACAAAGCAATGGAAAGTTCAGAAGACTGACTTGACTGAGGCTGCACTGGGCCAGCGGGCTCCTAGCTTGGCAAAGTGTTTCCGTGGAGAATTTATCCACAAGCCCACTGGGAAATGAAGCTTCCTAAATCGGGGACTACCAGACTCCTCCATCTGATTGAGAGAGAAAGACAGGTGCGAGTGTGGAGAATGGAAAGATAAAATGACAAAAATCAACTGACAAAGGCATTTAGAGACATTTAGAGGATTAGGGAGGAAAAGGGGAAAATGTCCTAGGGAAACAGATGGCAAAAGATATAGAGAAACACCAGGAGAACATTGACATAAGGTAACAATATTAGACGTCTTGCAAGACTTTTGAAGTTTTCTGGGTTTGTGTCACTGAGGTTTTATCCTCTCCAAAATCAGATTTCAGTAGTTGAATGAATGGCACTTTATGACATCAGTAGACGAATGGGAGGAAAAGCAAATATCCCGTTGAAGAATCAGGACATGCAATGTCATACATTCTTCGTTCTCTACATCTAAGAGTCTGTGAGTAACAGAGTATTAACGGAGCTAGTGGGAAATGCCACAGATTTAACAGGGCAGGCGGTGAATAGTTATGGCTCTGAGAAAAAGATTTATTTCACATTCATGTCTACATCTCTAATGAAAAGCAGAGGTTTGGCACTGTCGCTCCTGAGCTAAGCAAACTTGTGGAAGTCAAGTAAGTGTCAAGTGGCTTCGCCAAGAGGCCGTGACGAGGATATCAACCAACATGAAACTATCACCGCTGAAGTTCAGCCATGCAGCCAAACCACATTCTGTGAATATCATCTTTTTTTTAACTTTGTTTAAAAATGTTGAACATTGGTTATATGTAATAACATACAGTTTTTGTCCTCCACCCTGACTGTGGGCTTCACCTCCATGTATCCTCACAGACAGATGGGGAAAACCCCTGGACAGACCCCCTAAGGATCATTTGCCATCAGTCATTCCTCAAAAGTGAAGAAGTTCACTCAGCTGTGGATTATACACCATCTATTATGTAGACTCTTTGACCATAATTGATTTCATCACATTCTAGAAAGTAAATGGTGTATGCAGAACAACCAAGAAACAAAATGTACAACTTTTGGTTGGGAAAAGGTTTGAAGTATATGCTGACTACAGCTTAAGAAATCCAAATTGTTCATTTTGCTTGGTAAAATGGCTTCTCTCGCCACCAGATGATTTGAATGTGACTTACCCACTGTGATGGGCTTCCTCTTTATATTGGATAAATCTTTTGGATGGCTGTTGCTGTTTGTAAAAGCGTATTTTATATATATGTATATTTTAAAAAATACCAGTGAGGGTCCTCTCTGTGAATCCTTATTCCAGAGTAAGTACGCTTACATCCATTTCTGATTAATGCCTTGCGTTGCTTGACCAAAAGTTTTCCTTTCACCAATAATTTGTTTTCAGCAATTATTTTTCATTTTTGATCTAGAATTTTCTCCCTGTTCTCTAAAAGAGTCCTCTAGCGCTTATTCTTGCATTCTATTTCTCCCTCTCATTCCCCCTTTTTCTGTCTATAGAAAGAGAAGCAGGCCTATTGTTCTAAATGACAGAATTTCCTTCCTCCTCAATGGACAACACCTATATCCTGAGAGAGGGAGAGAGAGAGAGATTATGAAGTATACACATACAGACAAACATGACTGCTTTACATACAAAGAGTGAAACCAAAAGAAATGGAATAAAAACTAGTCAGAATGTTTGGTGTGCCCAATTACAATCAGCTCTGCTCTGCCATTCATACAGAAATGTCTTATAATCAGAGGCATATGACATTCATATGTGAATTGTTAATTCTTGAGTTATTGGAACAATCGACTGGAAATAGAATATTTCTGAAAGGGTTACAACTGTATATATGTTTATTACCCAAAGGAAAATTCATTATAGGTACATTAGCACTTGCCTCAGCATGTTTTATCCTAAGTATGCTCTTAGATTTTTGTTGTATGGGCTTCTGCAAAAAAAGGGGAAGCAGGGAAACTGTGACAGGATGTCAAAGAGAGAGAGGCACCTGTAACCTCTGACCTTGTCAAAAACAGAATGATGGTGTGAGGAAAGAACAACTATGTGTGTATATCTGTTCATCAAACAATAAACAAATTGTAAGAATATACCTACCAAACACAAATAATTCAGGTTTCCCACACTTTCTGATCAATGAATTTTAGTGACTTTTCCATGACATGTTTAGTAATTTGTGATTACTGGATTGAAAAATAATTTACATTCACTAATGAATCATTCAGACCAATTTGTGAACTGATTAATTGAGAACAACTGACTCAAAAGAACAATCTACATTACTCACAAAAATGGTTTGCAATATAGTTTTACTCTACACAAGCTTTAATCAGGAGCAATATCTAACTAAATAAATTTTAGAGGATAACTTGAAATGTTTTTATTTACTAAACAAATTCCCATTACTTTTTAACCTTTAATAAAAAAAATAAAAAGATAGGGGGCCTGGGTAGCTCAGCAAGTAAAGATGCTGACTTCCACACCTGGAGTCACAAGTTCAAATCCAGGGCATGCTGAGTGACTCCAATCAGGCTTCCTAAGCAACCAATTGGCTTGGTTGCTAGGGTGGGTAGAGTCATGTTGGGTTAACCTCCTCATGGTCACCATAGTGTGGTTCTCGCTCTCAGAGGGGCGTGTGGTGAGTTGTGCGTGGATGCTGTGGAGAATAGCATGAAGCCTTCACATGTGTTACATCTCCGCATTAACACGCTCAATAAGCCACATGATAAGATGCACGGATTGATAGTCTCAGACACAAAGGCAACTGAGATTCATCCTCCACCACCCAGATTGAGGCAAGTCACTACACCACCACAAGGACTTAGAGCACACTGGGAATTGGGCATTCCAAATTGGGGAGAAAAGTAAAAAAAAAAAAAAAAAAGATAAATAATTATTTAAAGTTGCAGTCATTAATTTTTTTCCTCATTAAAAAAGCTTTATTCTAAAGAAATGAACAGTAATTTTGAAACATATTTTTAAAATCATGACCACACATGTGAGATGAAGACTCCAGTCATATCAGGAACCTTATAAAAGCTTTTTTTATTCTCAATGGAGTAAGAGCGCCTCATGGGGGCAGACATGTTAGGATCACATGACCATCTTAATACTACTCGCTTAATCTCAGTAACTGCCCTGTTATAGGACACTTTCATTCGTGAATTAAATTAATCCTGTTTTACTGTGCATAGTGAATTTCTACAATGGCATCTGAAACTGAAAACTACTGTGTTTGGACGATGCTGGATTCAGGCCACTAGGTGTCAGTCCAAGCCAAACTTCAACATACTTAAAAAAAGTAGCACCTTTAAAGAAAAAACAAAAAAAAACAATGACTTTTCCAGGCCTGGAAAACAAAATTTAAAATTCATCGAGATTTCCAGGTTTTCCCTGATAATTTGTCGATTAACACTAGGATTACCAACTAAAACTGCCAACCCTAATTAACACGCCGTGCTCTTTTTAATATGTTATATTGTTGCAAGGCTTATACAAAGAGAAAAGCATTGAATCTGGCTGCACTCACTGTTATAGCCATCACGAAGAAGGTAAACCACATCCAGAATCTTACAGTAGTTCTGGAAGCAGAAGAAGTTGTACGTAATACACATACACCATGTCAGACCACAAACTAAGCCAAAAGCTCTAAAAGCAGTTGGACTCTCAGACAGGAAGCACTGACAGCAGGCTGTGAAGGCTTCTGTGCGTCATTCAAACTGGTCCCTCCATGTTTGTTTTTAGCATGTAAGTGAACGCTCATCCTGGCTGCTGGTTAAAGAGAATGTGCATGGAATGAATGAGTTTGCATACAGTAGTTTACGCTTACTTGGTAAACTATTAAAAGTTGAGCTCCATTACTGTACATCTCTCAGACTCTGGCCCCAACAGTGATGTCTAACTGAGTAGGGGAAAGGAGAAAGTGGTTTGGTAGCCAGCAGTGCCCTGTAAAGGCAGAGGACTGTAACTACACTGACTTCAAGCATTGCTATCTTTAGTCTAGGTGCTGTGGAAAAATGTACATCACTGATCTAAGTGTAGTTTAACATTTTCTTGCAGCTATGGTTAAAGCTGTACAGGTGCATCTCAATAAATTAGAATGTCATGGAAAAGTTCATTTATTTCAGTAATTCAACTCAAATTGTGAAACTCGTGTATTAAATAAATTCAGTGCACACAGACTGAAGTAGTTTAAGTCTTTGGTTCTTTTAATTGTGATGATTTTGGCTCACATTTAACAAAAACCCACCAATTCACTATCTCAAAAAATTAGAATATGGTGACATGCCAATCAGTTAATCAACTCAAAACACCTGCAAAGGTTTCCTGAGCCTTCAAAATGGTCTCTCAGTTTGGTTCACTAGGCTACACAATCATGGGGAAGACTGCTGATCTGACAGTTGTCCAGAAGACAATCATTGACACCCTTCACAAGGAGGGTAAGCCTCAAACATTCATTGCCAAAGAAGCTGGCTGTTCACAGAGTGCTGTATCCAAGCATGTTAACAGAAAGTTGAGTGGAAGGAAAAAGTGTGGAAGAAAAAGATGCACAACCAACTGAGAGAACCGCAGCCTTATGATTGTCAAGCAAAATCGATTCAAGAATTTGGGTGAACTTCACAAGGAATGCACTGAAGCTGGGGTCAAGGCATCAAGAGCCACCACACACAGACGTGTCAAGGAATTTGGCTACAGTTGTCGTATTCCTCTTGTTAAGCCACTCCTGAACCACAGACAACGTCAGAGGCGTCTTACCTGGGCTAAGGAGAAGAAGAACTGGACTGTTGCCCAGTGGTCCAAAGTCCTCTTTTCAGATGAGAGCAAGTTTTGTATTTCATTTGGAAACCAAGGTCCTGGAGTCTGGAGGAAGGGTGGAGAAGCTCATAACCCAAGTTGCTTGAAGTCCAGTGTTAAGTTTCCACAGTCTGTGATGATTTGGGGTGCAATGTCATCTGCTGGTGTTGGTCCATTGTGTTTTTTGAAAACCAAAGTCACTGCACCCATTTACCAAGAAATTTTGGAGCACTTCAGGCTTCCTTCTACTGACCAGCTTTTTAAAGATGCTGATTTCATTTTCCAGCAGGATTTGGCACCTGCCCACACTGCCAAAAGCACCAAAAGTTGGTTAAATGACCATGGTATTGGTGTGCTTGACTGGCCAGCAAACTCACCAGACCTGAACCCCATAGAGAATCTATGGGGTATTGTCAAGAGGAAAATGAGAAACAAGAGACCAAAAAATGCAGATGAGCTGAAGGCCACTGTCAAAGAAACCTGGGCTTCCATACCACCTCAGCAGTGCCACAAACTGATCACCTCCATGCCACGCCGAATTGAGGCACTAATTAAAGCAAAAGGAGCCCCTACCAAGTATTGAGTACATATACAGTAAATGAACATACTTTCCAGAAGGCCAACAATTCACTAAAAATGTTTTTTTTTATTGGTCTTATGATGTATTCTAATTGTTTGAGATAGTGAATTGGTGGGTTTTTGTTAAATGTGAGCCAAAATCATCACAATTAAAAGAACCAAAGACTTAAACTACTTCAGTCTGTGTGCATTGAATTTATTTAATACACGAGTTTCACAATTTGAGATGAATTACTGAAATAAATGAACTTTTCCACGACATTCTAATTTATTGAGATGCACCTGTATATAATATGAATATAATAATATGTCAAAACAATAATAACAACAATTTAATGCTTAATTGCATATATGCCAGTAGGGAGGTACCTACTGATAAATTAATTTAGAACTCTCAAAGTGAAGTCAGGTTTATTTTCATTCTTTTAAATACAGGCCAACTGTACAAAACATATTAAAATATAGTTTTCTACAACACCTGATGTAACAAATGTAATCTTGAAGGCAGGTGACCCTAGAGGTCAAAGAAAACAATAAATATAAAAAGTAATGGATACAATGCATAAAAACAAATTCAAAAGGACACTGAGATGGAAGGGAAGTAAACATCGAGGCAAACATCAAGAATGACACATTGCCCATAGATCTATATGGAATTTCTAAATGTTTTTATTTTAAAGACTCTATTCCTCTTATACATTAGCCATAAGATGCATTTTGACATCAAATCAAGAAATTCTTGGTAATTTGATTTAAAATGTCTGAAACATTGATATCTCCCTTTTATAAAATTAGATAAATAACATTTAAAACACAATTTTAAATAATTATTTACACAGAACAACCCACTCTATGTACTTTGACGAAAAATTAGTGGATGTAGTAATGTAAACATAGGATGAGTATCCAGAAGGAAGCCGTCACTAAGAATTATGTCTTCCTCCTTCAGATTACATTTGAAGATTAGAGAGGACACGCAGTAAACACAAGCGGGCCATACACACATGCATCATACATCTCAAATGACAAATATTTTTTAAGTGTGTTAAAGGCAAAGTTCACCCAAAAAAGAAAATTTCCACATCATTACTCACCCTCATGCTATCCCAGATGTGTGTGACTATCTTCTGCAGAACACAAACGAAGATTTTTGGAAGAATATCTCAGCGTAAGGCAGCGTAACAGTAATCCATATAACTCCAGAAGTTAATCAATGTCTTCTGAAGCGATCAAATCGATTCTGGGTGAGAACGGACCAAAATATAACTCCTTTTTTCGCTGTACATTTTGCCATTTCAGTCTCTAGGCACGATCGTAATTTCAAGATCGATTAAATTTGGATTGCCTTGGATTAAACCACTGGGGACTTTTATGCTGCCTTTATGTGCTTTATGGAGCTTCAAAGTTCTGGCCACCATTCATTTGCATTGTATGGACCTACAGAGCTGAAATATTATTCAAAAAATCTTAATTTTTGTTCAGCAGAAGAAAGAAAGTAAAATACATCTGGGATGGCATGAGGGTGAGTAAATGATGAGAGAATTTTCATTTATGGGTGCACACGTCCTTTAATAATGTAGCCTATCTAGTGCACTAGTCTCGTAAGCCCCGCCTTGCGTCATTTCTTGATCGGCACACATGCGTTGTCTTCCCACAATTCAGTTCGCTGAAAAAGTCTTTTGAGAGGACATCAGGATAAGGACACAGCTGAAGGTAGGCCTCAACATTTATATTTGTATCGTTTAACGTGTCTTAAAATTGTTAGTCTCGTGTAAGGCATTTTGATAGTCTGACGTTTACACTAATGCCAAAGTCACTGAATAACAATGTGAAAATGGTTCATTTGAAGCAGTCCGTTAGCGAGCTAGCAAGCCGTAGGCTACTTAAACCGGTTATACCAAGGTTATGTTACTTTAATGAAAATGCAAACCGTTTTAAAGCTCCATTAAACTTTTTTCACACGATTTTTTTCACACGAGACATGTACAATTATGTGTTGAATGTTTGGAGAGTTCATTTGAAGGGTAACGGTTAAAGAGTGACATCAAAACATGACTTGTTTGATGACATTCGCTGAGGCACCAGCAATAACTACTACTGAACATGTGACTGTCACAATTATCTGCTGTGTTATTTTGAGCGGCAACTGTCTGAACTACGACATTTGAGGGTACTTTTATTTCAGTGATTTGACACAGTTATTGATGTTTGAATGTTTACTGTATATCCTGCAGGCCGACTGTCTTTGAAGATGGCTGATGTTATTGAGGACAAGATCAAGAACTACAGAACGGCTCCATTCGATGCCCGTTTCCCAAACACCAACCAGACACGAAACTGTTTTCAGAATTACCTCGGTAAGCATTATATGACCAACATTTGAATAATTATTAATTTAATGAAGACTTTATTGTGCCATTAATTACCACAGCCCTTGGGCTGCTTTATCAGTAAGCAAATGCATTCTTTTTTGAAAGAGACAAAGATGTATCTGTGCGTTACACGTAGGAATTTTTTGGACAAGATCGATTAGTAGTAGCCTATTATTTGTATTCTGATAGTTGTACTTGGAACAAACTGGGCTTGAGTGCTTTGTTCAAGGTCACAACAACAGTAGAGAGGAGTTGTGTTTTAGTATATCACCAGTTCCTTCGTCACTGCTTGTGTTAGACATCTAGATCCATACGGTTGGACCTCCAACCACCTCAGGACTGGCGACTCTAATAATACTGTACCATCCTAACCTGTACTGACTTAAGATTTATGTATTTATGGAAAGTATATTACTATCAGCACATAAATATTAAATTTCCAACACATTATCAATTAGAGGTGGGTGATATGTCAAAACTCTTATCACGATTTGAGTTATTTTATATCACAATAAAAATATATCACAATTTATTTTTTTTGTTTTTGGAAAATTAAAATGTGTTAATATATTAAATAACCAAATTGTATTGCCTATTTCTGGATAATCCAATCAGTGAATTAAATATTTACTTTGATCTTTATTTGGAACTTGACAATAGTCCAAGTAAAAAAAAAAATACAAATAAAAAATAAAACCCCCCAACTTGTTTTTAAATTATTCTTACCGTAAAGCTAAATTTCACATTATGCCACATTTCAGTCGGATATTTTGTTGACCATTATTATTATTATTATTATCATACATTTCCCTCAAGAAACTCAAGATGCACGCTCATTTCATTACATCAACTCAGGATGAAGAAATGTTCATCAACTGAAAAATCTATCTGTCTGTCTGTCACTTTCTTTCTGTCTGTCTATCTATCACTATCTGTGTTTCATCTGTCTATCTGTCTGACTGTCTGTTACAATGTCCATTTTGCTTACATATGAATGAAATGTTCTCCCAGCCAGTGCTGTTAATTATACAAGGGACCTTCTAACTACAGTTGAAGTCAGAAGTTTACATACACTTAGGATGAAGTCACTAAAACACATTTTTTAACCACTTCACAGATTTCATATGAGCAAACTATAGTTTTTGCAAGTCGTTTAGGACATCTACTTTGTGCATGACACGAGTAATTTTTCCAACAATTGTTTACAGACAGATTTTTTTAACTTTTAATTGACTATATCACAATTCCAGTGGGTCAGAAGTTTACATACACTAAGTTAACTGTGCCTTTAAACAGCTTGGAAAATTCCAGAAATAATCCATAGGAGGTGTACTGAATTGGAGGTGTACCTGTGGATGTATTTTAAGGCCTACCTTCAAACTCAGTACCTCTTTGCTTGACATCATGGGAAAATCAGCCAAGACCTCAGAAAAAGAATTGTGGACCTCCACAAGTCTGGTTCATCCTTGGGAGCAATTTTCAAACACCTGAAGGTACCATGTTCATCTGTACAAACAATAGTATGCAACTATAAACATCATAGGACCACGCGGCCATCATACCGCTCACGGAGGAGACACATTCTGTCTCCTAGAGATGAATAAATGGTGCGAAAAGTGCAAATCAATCCCTGAACAACAGCAAAGGACCTTGTGAAGATGCTGGAGGAAACAGGTAGACAAGTATCTATATCCACAGTAAAACGAGTCCTATATCGACATAACCTAAAAGGCTGCTCAGCAACGAAGAAGCCACTGCTCCAAAACCGCCATTAAAAAAGCCAAACTACAGTTTGCAAGTGCACATGGGGACAAAGATCTTACTTTCTGGAGAAATGCCCTCTGGTCTGATGAAACAAATATGGAACTGTTTGGCCATAATGACCATCGTTAAGTTTGACAATGACCACAAGTATACCTCAAGTTGTGGCAAAATGGCTTAAGGACAACAAAGTCAAGGTATTGGAGTGGCCATCACAAAGCCCTGTCATCAATCCGATAGAAAATTTGTGGGCAGAACTGAAAAAGTGTGTGCGAGCAAGTAGGCCTACAAACCTGACACAGTTACACCAGTTCTGTCTGGAGGAATGGGCCAAAATTCCAGCAACTCATTGTGAGAAGCTTGTGAAAGGCTACCCAAAACCTTTGACCCAAGTTAAACAATTTAAAGGCAATGCTACCAACTATTAACAAAGTGTATGTAAGCTTCTGACCCACTGGGAATGTGATGAAAGAAAGAAAAGCTGAAATAAATAATTCTCTCTACTATTATCCTGATATTTCACATTCTTAAAATAGTGATCCTAACTGACCTAAGACAGGGAATGTTTTCTACGATTAAATGTCAGGAATTGTGAAAAACCGAGTTTAAATGTATTTGGCTAAGATGTATGTAAACTTCTGACTTCAACTGTAGGTACATTATGAAAATAGTAATTTTACAAATTTAATGTTGTTTTTCATCATTTTGGTCACATTTGAGCATTTAAAATTTTTTACAAATCCATTTATTCCATCAATAAATATATTAAATTGCATATTATATTTTGTTACATGTTTATTGTTTAATGCATAATTTATTCTTTTTACAAGTATTTACATTGATTGATAGAACATGTGCTAAAACCAGCAGTTCTGTAGAAAGCAACTGTAAATGAGTGCATACTAATGAGAGGACTTGGAATGGCTTTACGTCATCCATGCTATTCATGATTAGAATTTAATGTTTATTTTTTTTGTTGTTTTTATCAACAATTGACTGTAAAGAAAAGACAGCATTAAAAGAGACATTATTCAATGCAAAAAGGGATTGCGTGGATCTTGTCCTTGGACACGCATTACATGGAATGAGTCAAATCAAACTTTTACTCTTAACACACAGCGAAAGGATGATGAACAACTTCTTAGCCAATATACTAAATCAGTGGTGAGTAAAATCTAAACATTTACCAGCCAGTGGCTAATCACATACAATTTTAGTTGCATAGCGTGAAATTTGGTCTCATGTGAGTGATTTACTCCCATTGTAGAGAGTTGCGCGTATAGGACAAGATTGATCATAGGATTTAAGGACTGATATCAGTATATTTAAACTGAACCATGTGTTGGCAATGCCTTGGCCAAATGCTTAGGTTTGCATTTGTGTACTTGCATAATGTATCTTTCTGGCATAACAAATGGTAGATATCAGAGTCATAGACAGTGATCTATATCTGGCTGATTTCAATCCATATAATATAATGCTTTATTTCACTTTCTCTTTTTGTCAGACTTTCACAGGTGTAGTAAGGCTTTGTCGAGCAAAGGGCAGGACACTTCTCCCTGTGAATGGTATCAGAGAGTCTACAAGAGCCTGTGCCCAATGAGCTGGGTAAGACCATTCTACTGAAAACGGCTATTTATAATATAGAATCTATTGACATTATTTATATTGTTATTAAATGTCCGTGGTCTTATTCTATTACTTATTTCATCTGTGCACATTATTCCAAAGTAATAAAAAACTTGTCTTTGTAATATTTCATCAAAATGTTATAACTTGCTCTGTCTCTGAAATGGCTTTCCTTTTTGAATGTCACCAAGGAGTTCTAATGTCCTTTCATTAGTGGTATATTTGAAATCCTTGCTCTAGATTAGTGAATAAAGCCAAGCATACACTACACGACTTGCAGTCGGCATCCTGTGACTCGCAGTCTGTTTTTTTGCCGTGCTGGTGCAAACACTTCTGGACTGTAGTGTATCAAATACATGACCATTCGTCCTCGACTGAGACCATGTGTACACCTGGTATTAAGAGGAGTTTTGGGTGATCCGATCACAAATGTACAAGCGAGACATCACTGTTACACCTGGTTGTCTCTTTTGACCACTTGTGTTTTGTGTATTTTGAGGAGAGAGTCTCTGATTTCATGAGGATAGACAGAAATCGTTATGTCTGTGTTTTACTGAATAATAGTAATGCGTAAAAGATGAGAAGGAAAGTGTTGAAAACTGGAGCACAGTTTCTCTTAATATTCCCAAAAATGACGTTTAGAGCAGAATTCTGAGTTATTTTTGTGCAGTACCTGTAACTGAGCTTCTCGTGTCCCTGTTGTGTATGTTCATGCATTCGCTTTTAAAATTTCCGATCGTATGCTTATTCCCTTGAAATTCACACGGAACTGGCAAAAAAACGGCCGTTTCAGCTGCCCTTAGCACCGTCCCGTTTCAAACAGATCGGCAAAAATGCATCTTAAAATTAAGATAATAAAATTCATTCACAAACTAGTGCAGTTTATTCTTGATGCATGTAAAAAAAAAAAAAAAAAAAACATGAAAGAGTGGCTCTCGTCCGTTTTCGTGCTTTATTGGCACCATTTGCAAAGGAAAAAATTATAAAACAGCTGATAATAAAAAACAGCAGGTAGGGAGATGTGGGTGAGGATTTATTTTATTATATTCTAATTATTTTTGGTCTTCTGCTTACTAATACCTTGCCTTCCTCTTGCACTTTATTTATTTCACTGGTTGTGGCTCATTGTCATCTCTTGCTCGTCGGGACAGTGCACACACACAACAACAAGGCATCTAGATATCAAGAAGATTTGAAAACTGTCGAAGCGTCTCGCCCTGTCACAGGAGTGCGCATACAACAAGACCTTTTGTCATGAGATCCTAGTCTTAAGTCGCCGTCTCAACTTCAAAAGAGACGAGCTTGAGTCATGTAGTGTTCACTTGGCATAAGCTGTGACATTAAAGGCAGTAAATGGGGATAACGAGACTTTTCCACACGGAACATTGATAAAAGTTTTAGCAGATATACTCATCTAAGATTTACACTTTTTCTCTTCTGGAAAAAAGGACCATAAGCTAATGACTCCTGCTCAGGGGTGTTTACAAATATTTGTCAATACAATACTGTAGAATGAAGTTGTCCCCTCCACGTTAAGCATAAATACTACCTGCCACTGATCTAATGCAACAGTAGACAAACAGTATCTCTGAGAAATAAAGTCATAAGCAAATAATTTGACCGCCTAATATTTTGGACACATCAATGTCCTCCTGATGATGACCATGGGCTTCTTCACCTGGACTGTCACCCTTGGATATTGGCCCCTCCGCAATAGAGTATAGAATGAATGTCTCCATTGCTTTTGTCGTAACTCTTGACAGTAAACTGAATTTTATCCCTCACATAAACATTTTAAAAGATAAATGTCTTAAAGCCTTGAACATTTTAAAGGTTTTAGCTAAAACAAAATGGGGTGCAGAAAGTTCAGTTCTTTTAAATCTCTACAGAGCACTAATTCGATCACGCCTAGATTATGGAAGTATAGTGTATGGATCAGCCAGGAAATCATATATCCGACTCTTGGACACAGTACATCATCAAGGTATACGTCTGGCTTTAGGGACCTTTAGGACATCACCAATTCAAAGTTTGCATGTAGAAGCAAATGAACTTTCTCTGGAGATCAGACTCCTCAAACTAGCCCTACAGTATTCAACAAAGCTGAAGACCAACAAAGAAAACCCAGCCTACCATCCTGTTTTCTCAACCCCTTTGTCAAGCCTATACGAACAAAAACCAAGACATATCCGTCCTTTTGGACTACAGATCAAACCACATTTACTAAATCTCAAAGTAGATCTGAGCATACTGGATCAGACACACTTCAATACAATTCCCCCCTGGAACTTTAAAAAACCAAAAATAATCTTAGACTTAACAAAAAACAAAAAATCTGAAACCCACCCAAATTACTTTCAATTACTCCTTTTCATTAGAGAAATATTTCCATCACATGTCCCTATATATACAGATGGATCAAAATCTGAGGATCATGTGTCATCTGCATTTGTGATCAACCATCAAAAAAAAAGGAATATCCATCCCCAATCACAGCTCAATTTTTACAGCAGAGGCAAACGCTATCGTCTTAGCACTGGACTTCATAAAGACTATGCAACAGAGAAACATTCTTATAATTTCAGATTCAAAATCATGTCTTCAGGCAATGTCATCTTTAAAAAATGATCACCCAATGCTTGAAAAGATTCTATGCAAGCTGCTGGATTTGGAGGCTCAGAATTTCAATATCTGCTCCTGCTGGGTACCTGGACACTGTGGAATCCCAGGAAATGAGGAAGCAGACACTGCTGCAAAAGAGGCCTTATCAGCGGATTTCAAAAAGTGTCCAATACCACCTCCCACTGACCTAAAACCCATAATAAATTCATATATTAAAAACAAATGGCAAACTGAGTGGGATCAATGCACCATGAACAAACTCCATGAAATCAGCCCTATTGTTGGCAAAAGAAGTTCCTCTCTGTTTTCAAATCGCTTGGACCAGATCGTCTACACCCGCTGTCGAATAGGTCACTCAAGGATGACACACAAGTTTTAAATATTGGGAGAAGATTCACCAACATGTACCTTCTGCCAGAATCCATTATCCCTGAAACATGTTTTATTAGACTATACTGGTGAGA
The DNA here is from genome assembly GCF_019703515.2 of Myxocyprinus asiaticus. Classification (NCBI taxonomy): domain Eukaryota; kingdom Metazoa; phylum Chordata; class Actinopteri; order Cypriniformes; family Catostomidae; genus Myxocyprinus; species Myxocyprinus asiaticus. The sequence continues at coordinate 28,812,200 of NC_059359.1, read as the reverse complement.
AACCTTTTTTATTCAGTCAGCACTCTGGAAGAAATTTTTAACAGTCAAACCGAACGCAATTTTAGAGTTTTTAGGAAAAATAGATTTTAAAAACCTTTTTAGAATTCCTTACACATTTCTCGCCATGGAAATAGCCATAGAAGCTGGCATGGTGTTAAAAACAAACAAACAACAAACATTTACATAGGTAAACTAAAGACTATAGGCTATTTAAAAAAAAAGTGCAACCTCATGTTAGCTAGCACAAAGTTCTCCTTTCTTCATTATTGTAACCCACCCAACCCAGCATGTTCCCAGGCTTTTGGTTTGGTAAGTATCAACTTTCTAATCTTTTAACTCTGTCGTTAAAGCTTTTCTTATTAGAGTGTGTGTTCTGCTTCCTGACTTCCAGGTATTTACATATTGCTGTATGCCAATATGTACCTAATAATACAGTGTTATTGTTTTGCTGCTTCCCTATATCTTCATTAAAACATGGTGGAAAATGAAGGAAAAAAGCTTGGAAACTTCATTGTCATTTGTACATTTTTTTTGTTACAGTATCTGGATTCATAAAATCAGATCAGATGTTTTCATGTGTATCCCAACTATAGCCACCAGGTGTCTCCATTCCTTATCTTAAATCTTAAGATTCCTATTCAGAACAATGAAGAAATGTAGTGAAGGTCTGCTGGAATTTATGTCTGACATGCAATGTGCTGTTGTGTTCTTTCTTCAGTTGGAGAAATGGGATGGCCAGATTGAGGATGGAAGCTTCCCTGGAAAGATCTAAATGCTTGCTGTTACTTTCAATCTATGGACTCTCAATGTTTTGTAGAGTACATCATAATATTAATTTCCAATTTTGATGTTGTCTTTGGTATTGGTTTGAAAGCTGGAGGATAAATGCTCATTCAGAGAGGAACTGCGTCATATGACCTTTTGATCTCCAACATTTTGAGGTCATAACGTGGCATCATGCTTCGTGTCACTCCTACTGTTGCAAGATACTTACAAAATAAAGATACACAATTTCAACCAATATTGGTGTTGTATTTGCTTTACCACTGTTATGATGTTAAGGTAAAAGTAATTTAAAAATGTGTATGTCCGCAATATAAACAAGCTATTCAATGTTGTTTCAGTGTTTCTCAAACAGTGTTTCTCAAACACAGAACTAAAATTTCATTGTACTACGTCATCCTTAGTGGCTTTTCAGGTGTGGAGTTTTATATTTTATTTGTATAGTGCTTTCTACAAAAAATAATGCCCTAAAAACCCAGAGTGAACAAGCCAAAAGCAACAGTGGCAAAGACACCAGTTTTATCATTGACCCAGTCTAGAAAGTGGATGTCAGATTGGCCTAAATTTAATTTAAGGTCTTGGTATGCAGAGTTGGAATTATAAAGAGGGTCATCAACCAGGGTCGATTCTCTTCAGTCCACAGGCTTTGTTTAATTAACGCTTACCATTAGTTGCTGGCTTTGGCCATTCAGAGATCAAGTCATCTCAGAGGCCAATTCAGTTTGAATTGGCAGGATGAGGTTACATGAAGTATGTGATTAAGGAGTTAATACAAGTTTACATGCCACTTGAATAATGCCAGGTAACGGATTAAGTTTAATAATCTTGCTTAAAATGACCATGCTATTGACTGCTGTGCATTACAAACAGCAGATGGCAGTAAATTAACGACTTGGGTTCTCATTGCAGTGGCTGAGATACAGTAGTACACAGCTGACTTCAAATTTATATATATATATATATATATAAAAAAGTTTATTTATATTTGTTTTTACTCCTCGTTTATTGTAAATTGGTATATGTCTCATCACTGTCATGACTGCTGTTGCTTTGAACTGCACCCAAGATTTTACCCAGTGTTGCACTTGAGTATATGTTTGAGTGACAATACAGTGATTTGATACTCCTTGTTCACTTTCGCTTTAATATATCCACTTTAAATTTGAGTTAAGCATTCCACTGAGAGCTTCCTGCAGTCAAATAATGATGCAATCATATGGCATTTTATTATTGTGAATCACATTGGTCCAGTTTGTTTTTTCTATTAACTGGATTTTGGATTATTAAGTGAATATAATTTTAAGAGATGTACTTATGTTCACATTTGGAAATACTTCGAGGAGAAACATTTGTTTTGACTTGCCTTCACCTTATTATCTCATTTATCAATTTTTTTTATTTTTTATTTAAGATTGAATTATCACAAACAGTGACAACATAGTGACCTTTTTTTCATATGAAACAGATGGAATGTCAGAGCAGGTCAGAGGTTATTTGAACAGGTTAGATAAGGTTATTCAGCAATCCAAAAACATTCTGCAATCCAAAAACATCTTTACACATGTAAACTCGGTTTCCTGAGATGAGAGGAACGAGACATTGCTATAAGTACTATGGGGAAGTCCTTCTAGATGACCTTGTTGAAACCCTTAGTCATTCGCCAATCTTCTGATTGGCAATGGTGTCTGAGCCCCACACCTATATGCACGCAGTTGGCCTATATAAGCCAGCGGTCAGCCACCATTTCTTCAGAATTTTCTGACTGAGGGACAAGAGTGAGTCACTCGTAATATTAAGTAGTAGTGCGGCCAGCTTTGTCAATGTCTCATTCCCTTCATCTCAGGGAACCGAGGTTACATGTGTAACTGGAGACGTTCCCTATCGATTCAGTTCACTCGACATTGCCATAAGCATTATGAGGAACGGTATCCCATCACGCCGCACTGCATGACATTACACTCCCAGAGTTATTACACTACATAGAGATAATCATAAGGAGTCACAGGCCGATAACTTACAAGTCATATTAAAGTGCATTTGAATAGTCCCACATGGCGGACGCCAGATGGAAATTAATGTAGTCTGGGGTCTACATGGGATCTATAGATATATGCAGTATGGATTATTAACCCTCTCACAACAAGGTTGGGAAAGTAGGTTTTATTTCTTATAGGAGTGCTTATGACTTTAATAGAAGCAGTTCAACAGCATATAATTAGGTGGCTGTGTTGATTATAGTCGGTAGCCCACCCGTAATAAGAGCTTGGGCTCACCCGCTTGATAGTAAGAAGCGCTCTCTACATAGAGGACTTGTGAAGAGATGGATGCCACGTCCAGGTTATAAAACCTTGCAAACATGTTTTGTGAGGACCATCCTGCTGCCACATGTCCTGTAAGAACACACCGTTTGTCCACAACCATGAAGAGGTCATGCCTCTGGTTGAATGCGCTTTGACACCAACAGGGCAATTCGCACCCTGTGATTCATAAGCAAGGGCAATCACATCAACAATCCAGCAAGAGAGTCTTTGTATGGAGACAGACATTCCTTTTGTGCATCCTCCATAACAAATAAAGAGCTGATCCGACAGCCTAAACTGATGGGTGTGCTCAACATATGTATGCAATGCCCTCACCGGGCATAACATATCCATAGATTGCTCTTCATCTGAATTAAATGGTGGGGGAAAAGAAGGATTGTAAACGAACCACCTGAGCCATGAAGGGCTTTGATAAAACCTTAGGCACGTAGCCTTTTCTAGGTTTAATGGTGGCTTTTGACAGATCTGGACCAAGTTTCAGGCATGAGCTGTCAGTCACCCACTATTTAAATGAGGCCAAAGCCAGTAGGAGTGTGGTCTTTATGGAAACACCTGCAGCTCAACAGATTCCAGTGGCTCGAACGGGGAGTTTGTGAGTGCCTTCAGCACCAGATTCAAGTCCCAAGTCGGCACCATAGCAGGGCAAGGGGGGTTCAAATGCCTCACTCCCCTAAGGAAATTTATGGCTAGATTATGTATAGCTTTTGGCTGTGCTGGATCAGTGAGAGATGGATTCTTTGCCGGGCACTGACCGGCATTAGATTGGAAGCATGCTGGGAAAGGGGAAGTGCTACATCTCTTTGGCAGAATGTGTTTCATCACTTGAGACTGCTTTTGCACTGCGATGAAGCACTCTAAAAAGCCTTACACGGCATTGCCAAAGCAATCGTTGGGCGACCAGGGTGTCGAGGAGGGTGGCTTTCTCTGAGTTACACATCTCCATGAAAGTTAGCCAAATATGCTGGTCCAGAACCACCAGGCTGCTCACCACTTTGCTGATGGCCTGAGTGGTAGCTTTCATGGCTCACAGTGGCAAATCTGTAGTGATGTGGAGCTCTTTGAACAGCTCTGGATGGGGGCCTTGCTCATCCATTTGTTTGAGAAGCTTAGCTTGAAAAACCTGGAGCAACGACATGCTGTGGAGTGATGAACCAGCTTGGCCCGTTGCTGTATAAGCTATTCCAGTCAGTGCGGACGTCAGTCGACACAGCTTGGAGGGGTGGGTGGGACGGGATTTTCCATCCCATGACAGTATTATAGCAGAGGTGAGCAGTGACCGCTTATTCCACCAGGTAAAGCTTTGAGTAGCATTTTTCCTCCACGTGGTCCACTTTAGTGAGGACAGCGGCATCTCCAACCTGAGTGCGCGAAAAGTAGGGTGCATTCCAGGTGTTTGTGAGCATCCTCCGTGAACCACTCGTCTGAATCTGCGAGTGACACAGCATCATCCCCATCGTCAGAGCTGCCAAACGTATAGAGGGCCGGAGCTCATCACGTGCATACAGGTGCATCTCAATAAATTAGAATGTCATGGAAAAGTTCATTTATTTCAGTAATTCAACTCAAATTGTGAAACTCGTGTATTAAATAAATTCAATGCACACAGACTGAAGTAGTTTAAGTCTTTGGTTCTTTTAATTGTGATGATTTTGGCTCACATTTAACAAAAACCCACCAATTCACTATCTCAACAAATTAGAATACATCATAAGAAACATTTTTAGTGAATTGTTGGCCTTCTGGAAAGTATATTCATTTACTGTATATGTACTCAATACTTGGTAGGGGCTCCTTTTGCTTTAATTACTGCCTCAATTCCGCGTGGCATGGAGGTGATCAGTTTGTGGCACTGCTGAGGTGGTATGGAAGCCCAGGTTTCTTTGACAGTGGCCTTCAGCTCATCTGCATTTTTTGGTCTCTTGTTTCTCATTTTCCTCTTGACAATACCCCATAGATTCTCTAAGGGGTTCAGGTCTGGTGAGTTTGCTGGCCAGTCAAGCACACCAACACCATGGTCATTTAACCAACTTTTGGTGCTTTTGGCAGTGTGGGCAGGTGCCAAATCCTGCTGGAAAATGAAATTAGCATCTTTAAAAAGCTGGTCAGCAGAAGGAAGCATGAAGTGCTCCAAAATTTCTTGGTAAACGGGTGCAGTGACTTTGGTTTTCAAAAAACACAATGGACCAACACCAGCAGATTACATTGCACCCCAAATCATCACAGACTGTGGAAACTTAACAGTGGACTTCAAGCAACTTGGGCTATGAGCTTCTCCACCCTTCCTCCAGACTCTAGGACCTTGGTTTCCAAATGAAATACAAAACTTGCTCTCATCTGAAAAGAGGACTTTGGACCACTGGGTAACAGTCCAGTTCTTCTTCTCCTTAGCCCAGGTAAGACGCCTCTGACATTGTCTGTGGTTCAGGAGTGGCTTAACAAGAGGAATACGACAACTGTAGCCAAATTCCTTGACACGTCTGCATGTGGTGGCTCTTGATGCCTTGACCCCAGCCTCAGTCCATTCCTTGTGAAGTTCACCCAAATTCTTGAATCAGTTTTGCTTGACAATCCTCATAAGGCTGCGGTTCTCTCGGTTGGTTGTGCATCTTTTTCTTCCACACTTTTTCCTTCTACTCAACTCTCTGTTAACATGCTTGGATACAGCACTCTGTGAACAGCCAGCTTCTTTGGCAATGAATGTTGTGAAGGGTGTCAATGATTGTCTTCTGGACAACTGTCAGATCAGCAGTCTTCCCCATGATTGTGTAGCCTAGTGAACCAAACTGAGAGACCATTTTCAAAATGGCTCAGGAAACCTTTGCAGGTGTTTTGAGTTGATTAGCTGATTGGCATGTCACCATATTCTAATTTGTTGAGATAGTGAATTGGTGGGTTTTTGTTAAATGTGAGTCAAAATCATCACAATTAAAAGAACCAAAGACTTAAACTAATTCAGTCTGTGTGCACTGAATTTATTTAATACACGAGTTTCACAATTTGAGTTGAATTACTGAAATAAATGAACTTTTCCATGACATTCTAATTTATTGAGATGCACCTGTATTGCCCAGGCGAGGACGTTAGATCGGGACTTAACAAAGAAGAGGCGGGTGGAAGGGCACAAGAGGCTGGATCTTCCCTCAGAACGAGGTCAGTCCTAGAACGCAATGTCCAGAGATTCATGCCCTTGCAGTGTGGGCAGTCTGTCTCCATGAGAGCTGCTTGTGTGTGGGCACAGCCCAGGCAGTGATCATAGCTTTTGTGCTCATCAGATGGCATGATGTGCCGTTCACAACTTCGCATAGGAAACACTTGCGGAACGACATCTTTAAAAAGACGCGTTTCACGCAAGTGGCTCTTTAGTTAATATTGTATATATTAAAAAGGATACAGTAACTCCAGCCGGAGCACTGTGTGAGCAGGTAGAATTTCACTGAAGCGCTGCATTGATCAACGACGAGCGTCTGAATGAAGAACCCGTTCATCGAGAGCGTCTTCACCAGAACACACAGGGGAGCGGAAGCCTCTCGGTGCAGGTGCTGAGCACAGGCGACGAGCTGTCCTGTTCGCGTCTTGCTGAGAAGTTCCGTCCGCTGTAAGAGTACATCGACGGTGAAGCAGAAGGGTTCCAAGATGAAGATGAAGTTCTTAGGCTTGAAGGAAAAAAATTCTGAAGAAATGGTGACTGAGCGCCCACTTACAAAGGCCAACTGCATGCATAAATGGACGGGCTCAGACACCACTGCCAATCAGAAGATTGGCATGATTGAATAAGGGTTTCAACAAGGTCGTCTAGAAGGACTTCCCCGTAGTGCTTACGGCAATGTGGAGTGAACTGAATCGATAGGGAACTGCAGTTAAGTGTCTTACTCAAGAGTACACAGGAAGTGTACTAATCAGGATATGAACCTATGCCTTCATGTTCACAATGGAGTAGTCATTATTTACTTGGTCATCCTGATAAATGGTACCAGGCTTAACATTTATTGAGGCACTGCGAACTAAAATATATTGGGAGATATGGATAATCATCTATACATTCTTACCAGTTAAAAAATAAACTACTATGGTTGTTAAAGACTGAAGAGAATACCACAGTTTACATTTCTGAGGATGCGTCTTTTTGCTTTATATTTGTAGGAAGTGATGACAAACTTGCTTAATAAGAAAAAAAATTTTTAAAGACAAAGGTCAAATGAAACTCAGATATGAGCTAGACCAGAAAAGACTAAGACTTTGCTAGAGAGCATTGCTAGAGAGCATTGCTAGAGAGCATTGCTAGAATGCAGTTTGATAAGCAACTTGACATTTCCTGCCCATGTGTTTGCTACTTTGATCTACACAACTGTTTTAAATTGGTTTCAGACTACTTCAGGTTTTTTCTAAGGCACATTACTAAATTCTCTGTTGTAGTAATGGCAATGCACATTTGAATATATTTTATCTACTGTATGTTGAAGTCTGTCCGTGTTTTCGCATTAAAAACTCCTCATGCCAAGGACAGGTTTGTTGCATCATACACACAAAAAAAATGTTCTTTGGCTGAACTTGATTCAGTTGTGGACAGTGGATCCACATGTTTGAAATGAGTTTTCTAAACATAAAATTACTATGTAATCTCCATGCAAATGCTTATTGTAGAAAGAACACAACAAAATTAGATGTTTCAATTTAACTCAGATTACTCTGATATGTCTACACCAATAAGCCACAACATTAAAACCACCAGCCTAATTTTGTGTAGGTCCCCCTCGTGCCGCCAAAACAGCGCCAACCCATATTCTTCTCACCATAATTGTACAGAGTGGTTATCTGAGTTACTGTAGACGTTGTCAGTTCGAACCAGTCTGGCTATTCTCTGTTGACCTCTCTCATCAACAAGGCGTTTCTGTCTGCAGAACTGCTGCTCAATGGATGTTTTTTGTTTTTGGCACCATTCTGAGTAAATTCTAGAGACTGTTGTGCATGAAAATCCCAGGAGATCAGCAGTTACAGAAATACAGGTGCATCTCAATAAATTAGAATGTCGTGGAAAAGTTCATTTATTTCAGTAATTCAACTCAAATTGTGAAACTCGTGTATTAAATAAATTCAATGCACACAGACTGAAGTAGTTTAAGTCTTTGGTTCTTTTAATTGTGATGATTTTGGCTCACATTTAATAAGAACCCACCAATTCACTATCTCAAAAAATTAGAATATGGTGACATGCCAATCAGCTAATCAACTCAAAACACCTGCAAAGGTTTCCTGAGCCTTCAAAATGGTCTCTCAGTTTGGTTCACTAGGCTACACAATCATGGGGAAGACTGCTGATCTGACAGTTGTCCAGAAGACAATCATTGACACCCTTCACAAGGAGGGTAAGCCACAAACATTCATTGCCAAAGAAGCTGGCTGTTCACAGAGTGCTGTATCCAAGCATGTTAACAGAAAGTTGAGTGGAAGGAAAAAGTGTGGAAGAAAAAGATGCACAGCCAACCGAGAGAACCGCAGCCTTATGATTGTCAAGCAAAATCGATTCAAGAATTTGGGTGAACTTCACAAGGAATGGACTGAGGCTGGGGTCAAGGCATCAAGAGCCACCACACACAGACATGTCATGGAATTTGGCTACAGTTGTTGTATTCCTCTTGTTAAGCCACTCCTGAACCACAGACAACATCAGAGGCGTCTTACCTGGGCTAAGGAGAAGAAGAACTGGACTGTTGCCCAGTGGTCCAAAGTCCTCTTTTCAGATGAGAGCAAGTTTTGTATTTCATTTGGAAACCAAGGTCCTAGAGTCTGGAGGAAGGGTGGAGAAGCTCATAGCCCAAGTTGCTTGAAGTCCAGTGTTAAGTTTCCACAGTCTGTGATGATTTGGGGTGCAATGTAATCTGCTGGTGTTGGTCCATTGTGTTTTTTGAAAACCAAAGTCACTGCACCCGTTTACCAAGAAATTCTGGAGCACTTCATGCTTCCTTCTGCTGACCAGCTTTTTAAAGATGCTGATTTCATTTTCCAGCAGGATTTGGCACCTGCCCACACTGCCAAAAGCACCAAAAGTTGGTTAAATGACCATGGTGTTGGTGTGCTTGACTGGCCAGCAAACTCACCAGACCTGAACCCCATAGAGAATCTATGGGGTATTGTCAAGAGGAAAATGAGAAACAAGAGACCAAAAAATGCAGATGAGATGAAGGCCACTGTCAAAGAAACCTGGGCTTCCATACCACCTCAGCAGTGCCACGAACTGATCACCTCCATGCCACGCCGAATTGAGGCAGTAATTAAAGCAAAAGGAGCCCCTACCAAGTATTGAGTACATATACAGTAAATGAACATACTTTCCAGAAGGCCAACAATTCACTAAAATTGTTTTTTTTATTGGTCTTATGATGTATTCTAATTTTTTGAGATAGTGAATTGGTGGGTTTTTGTTAAATGTGAGCCAAAATCATCACAATTAAAAGAACAAAAGACTTAAACTACTTCAGTCTGTGTGCACTGAATTTATTTAATACACGAGTTTCACAATTTGAGTTGAATTACTGAAATAAATGAACTTTTCCACGACATTCTAATTTATTGAGATGCACCTGTACTCAAACCAGTCCGTCTGGCGCCAACAATCATGCCACGGTCCAAATCACTTAGATCACATTTTTTCCCCATTCTGATGGTTGATGTGAACATTAACTGAAGCTCCTGACCCGTAACTTCATGATTTTATGCACTGCACTGCTGCCACATGATTGGCTGATTAGATAATCGCATCAATGATTGTTGGTGCCAGACGGTTTGAGTATTTCTGTAACTGCTGATCTCCTGGGATTTTCACACACAACAGTCTCTAGAATTTACTCAGAATGGGGCCAAAAACAAAAACATCCAGTGAGCGGCAGTTCTGTGGACGGAAATGCCTTGTTGATGAGAGAGGTCAACAGGGAATTGTCAGAATGGTTTGAACTGACAACGTCTACAGTAACTCAGATAACCGCTCTGAACAATTGTGGTAAGAAGAATATCATCTATTCTGAGATGTGGGTTGACGCTGTTTTGGCAGCACGAGGGGGACCTAAACAATATTAGGCAGGTGGTTTTAATGTTGTGGCTGATCGTGTATGTACTAAAAATTGAAAGTGAATATTAGCATGCTGAATACATGCTGTGGTTGGAAGCACTACAGAGTGTATTTTAGTAACTATGCTATGATTAGCACAGCATTTGTTCAACGAAGTGAAAAATCAATTTCTTGTGTGACATCTACCTGTCCTCATCATTAGCTCAAGCTCCACTCTTCATCATAATGCAACCCACAAAACTCCAGCATAACAGAAACTCTTCTAAATCTCAGCATAACCAAACATTATACACTAGCAAGTGTATACACTAGCAATTATTCATCTTGCACAAACCCCCCCAAAATAACACTTAATTTTAACATTTACTCTCACTATCCATTCTGATTCAAATATGTTGGGAAATGGAAATCCCCTGCTCAGTTTAATCAATGCTAAATTAATGTAGTCCCAACTCAAATTGATTAAGTAATCTTCGATCCATCCATCTTCTATAGTTGCTTGTCCTATGTAGGGCTACAGGTAGTGCTGGAGCCTATCCCACCTGTCTCGGGCCAAAGGCAGGGAAACACATTGGACAGGTGGCCAATACATCACAGGGCTAACACACACAGACATACACACTCTCACCTACAGGCAATTTAGAGTTTCCAGTTCACTTGACTTGCATGTTTTTGGACTGTGGGGGACACCGGAGCACCTGGAAAAAGAAACACGCGATCACAGGGAGAACATGCAAACTTCACACAAAAAGTGCCTGGTGAGCCGGGACTCGAACTAGTGACCTTCTTACTGTGAGGCAACAGTGCTACCCACTGAGTGCTGCCAAGTAAACTTCCATTTTAAAAATTTAAATGGACAGAATGCAGTAAAATCAAGCTGTGACAAAATGTTCAAGAATTGTGTTGCTTTAGTTCATTTTAAGTAAATTGAACAAGCAGCAAAAATATTTTTTTCTTCTTCTTCTTCTTTTTTATTTTTATTTTTTATTTTTGTGTACACACACATAACTAAAGCATAAGAAAACTTTTTTTATGGGGTGTTGTTGAGGATACTCGTATATACCATTGATTTTGCCCCAGGCAAGTGTTTAGAGGAAAAGACTGCAAAGATACTATCTATCGATAGCTGATCTCAGTTATCAAAATGTGTTTCCTTTAACTGGAGACAAGTTCCTGTTGTCTGTCTTCAGATAAAGTGACAACACCATCAGAAAACTGGTGCTATTTTCGAACTTTATTTTCTACATGAATGATAATGATAGCGAGTGTCCTCTGTGTATATTCAATAAGAGATTGAAATTAAATTGTAACGTGCCTTAGCCTCACTCATTTCCATAAACCAAATGAAAACTTCAAATATGAGCGTAGGCAATGAAACATTTGCTTTAATCGCTAGATCACACTTGTATCAAGTGCCAGACAAACCCCGCAAATTGTCCAATCTCGGATGAGAGGACTATTTGTTTACAAACAAAACAGGCGTCAGTCTCTCACAGCAGCACTCACATGACAAGAATAACTGTTTCATTGTCACAGAGACCGGACTTGACTTTAGTTGGATTGAATCCGGTGAGATGCTGCGAGAAAAAGAACAGAGGCATGATTCACATCCCGTTCTGTTCTTGCTAATGACCAAATAAAGAACTTAAGAAAGGCCGTGTCTTAAAACTCCGTGAACTCTTAATCTAGACAGCATTTAATAGCCTAGGTAGATCACACTTTGGGCTTCTTAGGCGCTTTTGGTCTCGTCCTTCATAGGAACGCTATTTTAATCACGAGCTTAATTTCCAATGAAAGGATGTTACGCGGGTGTCTCAGAATTGAAGTTCTCGTTTACATATCATGTGATTCGGATCTTACCGAAACGGGGGAGCACCGCTGTGTGACGAAAGAAACTGAAACGTGCAGTTGCTCGTGTCCCACTCTCTCATAAAACCCACGACTGCCGAATGAGTTTTAGTAGAAGTGTTCAACACACATTAGCGACATCTGACTGAGAAACAAGCGCTGCAAAACTAAACGTAAATATTTTTCTTTTAAATTATGATTATAGAGCATTATGATATAATACGTGTTGACTTTATCTTTTAAATAATTATTGTAGAAGATATTGCTTTATTACTAACTAATAACTGTATTAATAATACTAATACGTTAGGTCAATTATAATTATTGCCTATTAAAGACTAATAGGAGATGGTATTGCATTCCAATGAACTTTTGAACTATTCTGTGCATTATGTCATTATTTATGTGTTTTATATTCCTAACAAAGCGATCAAATGCATATTGTCTTGAATCAGGCATGCATTTGGAAGTTATGAAGTTATAATTAACTAAAATTATAACTTCTTTTCAACTCACCGGTAGACTGTTTAACATTGCAGTTTGGTAGGATTTTGACATTACAAGAAAGTCACAGAGTTACATAATGCACATGCAAAACCTCACATTATATCGAGAGATCAAAAGAGAGAGGATATTGAGCTGACAGAGCTCCTCTGCCGCTTGTATTCTACTTCCACATTTACTTTGCAGTTTACATTGCACAATACTGATTATTTAACTGACATCTCAAATGAGCTTACATCCGTTGCAGGAAATCAACTTTTTGTGGTTTTAGCCAAGGCTTAAAAAAGTGTCTCAATTCCTGTTTATTAGAGAAAGTAATTATATCTTTTATCACTTTTTTTTTCAGAGGCTTCCCAGAAAACATTTCACTGCAAGAAGAGAAAGACCAAAAGCTCAAAACACTCCAAGTCTTCGCTTTCACAACAGGGAGCAAGATGGAGAAGATGAAAGACAGTAATAAGGTAGTCTTTTCACTTCTGTCACTGTGCAAAAGGATAAGGTCATTATGTTTTATAACAAATACTATATATATATATATATATATATATATATATATATATATATATATATATATAATATTTTTTCTTTTTTTTATTATTATTCACTGTTAATTTCTATGCAAGAACTAGTAAAGTATTTTATTGTTTTTCTTGATCATTTTGACACATTTCTTCAAACTCGGGTCACTGCTCTCAAAACACTATCTAAACACTTTATAATCGTCCTAAACAGATTGTAAATTCTTCTTGATTTTTATCATTTTCTTGAAACACTACACACAAATTTCTCTGATCCAGGATTCATGCTTTCAAAACAGTTAACACAGATGACTAAATTAAAGTCATATTCTCAAATGTCAGGTTGTCAAATCCTTCATATTGATATCTGATGGGTTAGTAATGCACACTGCAAAGAAAATGCAATTTACGAACATTTTCACACAACTATCATGATTTTGCTATCTATAAAAGAGGTACAATATGAAAATTCAGAGCATACAAACAATGAGGAAGATGAAGAAGAAGAGAAAGTACAAGATGAAGAAAAGGTGTAAACTGAGAAGAGGTTGAGTGGGTAAAGGAAGAGGAAACAGGAGGAAGAAGTGATGAGAAAAGGGGAAGGTTTTCTCAGTTTTTCCAGGAGTTAGCCTTGAAAGAGTTGAGGAAAGAACAAATGGAGATGGTGTAATGATGGTGAGCTGAGAGAAAGAGGACAACAGGGTAAAAGAGTAGAGTAAAGAAGACACAGAAGAGGCTGAAATGATCTGAGAGTCCCTCTAACTGATCATTTTATGAATCTCTCTGAGACACACAGAGTGTTCAGCCTAATGTGAGCAGATCTACAGTGACTTCAACCTGTCCAGAGAATGACTAGAAATTTAGAATTTTTTTTTATGAAAACACATGGAAAAATGTCTTTATTATGGATTTTTATGATAAATGTGTTATTTCAAAGATAGAGTTGTGTGTCTATAGCTGAAAATGTTATGAATTCAATAGAGAACACATCTTTAGTTTTGATGTTAGTATTTAGTTTTAATAAATGCATTATCGGAATACATTGCTAAATTATGCAGTGAAATTTAAATGTTTTGCAAAATTACGCGTGTTTCGTTGGCAGTGTGAATTGTTTTGAGAGCATGGACTATAGTTTAGAGAAATGTGTAAAATAGATAGAGAAAAACTGTAATATTTTTTGGTTATAGATAAAGCTTGTTTTAAGAGCCTGTCACATTTCTGGTTCTTTTTTTGTCATTAACAATTTTTGTTATGTTTGACAAAAAATTGTCACCCAACATACATCCCAGTGGTCAAACACTGAATAACAACAGACGCACATACAAACAGACAGTCCAAAGAAAATACTCGATGACATAAAAAGACATAAAAATTAACCAATAAATAACAAAAAGAAAAAGGGTTCCACATATTAATTAATTACATATATTGAATCCAAACTGTCCCTCTCCATTGCTCCTTCCTGGCAACCCTCTAAGAAGGCCAAATAAGTGCCCCACTTCTTGCCATAATTACCCAAACTGCCCAGCTGTCTATGCGACATCTTTTCAAAAGCCGCCACTCAGCCCAACTTGGTGCACCACTCATGAAATGAGGGCACACCAGCCGACTTCCATCCCCCAAGAATCACCTTCCTGCCGATCATCATGCTGGTAAGGACCTAGTTTTTTATATGTTTGTTCCCTACGTTAATACACGCCCCATCACCCAAAATACAAAGTCTGGGGCAGAATAAAATCTGAGTGCTCAAGACCTCACGGACATAACTCTGAACCCTCGACCAAAACTCTTGACTCTTAGTACAGAACCAAAAAACATGGGCTATGTCCCCATCCTCCAACTGGCAGCATGTTGGTGTGTCTTTAAGGCCAAGCCTACACAGTCTAGAGGGAGTCCAATAAAAATGATGCAGAATCGTAAATTGAATGAGGCGCACCCTTGCATCCCTAGACAAAAAATCCTACCCTATTCTTCATTCTCCAGTACTAAATTCAAGTCTCTCTCCCATAACTTCTTAAGAGTTGTTAAAACCCCATCCCCTAGACTCTGAATTAACCAGCAATAGTACGTTGAAGCCTTGTGACCCTTTCCAAAAGCAACAAGCACCATCTCAAGAGTGTCTGCCGCTTTAGGGGGCTGTGTACTACACCCAAAGGTGGTACAAAGTAGATGGCCCAGCTGTAAGTACCTGAAGAATTGAGATCTGGGAATCCCAAACCACTGTATAATATTTTCAGAGGATATCAATGTTCCATTTTCATACAGGTCACACAGCAACTCCCTTCTCAATCCATTCTGTCCAGCAGAAAGGGGACTTGTTAATGCACAATTTAGGGTTTAACCAAATACTTGCGGCAACGTTCAGGTAAATGTCCGAATTGAACACACTTTTGTCTTTACTTCTCCGGGCAGCTTGGTTGAAAGACTTTGCAATGGCAAGAAAGGGGCAAGGACCTCCTGTTCAATAAAGAGCCAGGGAGGGGCTCTCTCAGGTGGAAGCGACCAATGAGCCAAATGTCTGAGACCAAAAGCTCAATAGTAAAACAAAATCTTTGGGAGACCTAACCCACCTTTGTCAATTGGCCTGTGTAACTTATTAAAATGCATCTGAGGACGTTTACCATTCCAGATAAAGGATTTAGCTATACTATCAAATTGTTTAAAATAAAAGAGGGGAACTTCAATGGGGAGAGACTGTAGTAGGTAGTTGAATTTTGGAATACAATTCATTTTTATAACATTAACCTTCCCAGTCATAGATAAATGTAGTGAAGCCCAACTGTCAACATCGCTCGAAAACCTTTTTATTAAAGGGTCAAAATTAAATAAATCACACAAATTTGCTGGGAATAAAATACCCAAATACTGAATGCCCTGTTTGGGCCACTGGAATGCACCCGGCTGGAAAGCTGTTACCGGGCAGTACGCTGTCAGAGACAAAGCTTCGGATTTAGACCAATTAACGCTGTATCCCGAGAATTTAGAAAAGGAATGAATAATTCTGTGGAGGCAAGGCATAGATCTAGAAGGGTCACAGACGAATAACAAAATATAATCTGCGTAAAGCAAAAGCTTATGCTCCACACCTCCCGCTACCACCCCTGGAAAATCATCCTCCTTTCTTATTGCAGCTGCTAATGGTTCCAGGGCAAAACAGAACAATAATGGGGAAAGAGGGCAATCCTGCCAGGTGCCCCTATACAGAGTAAAATAATCTGAAATTAATCCATTCGTTTGTACCACCGCTATATTACTGGTTCTTGATGATTTCATTAATGTGTTGCATGCACTTGCTCTGTGTTTACTTATCCTTGGCTTTCAGGCCATTAGTGTTCATTTGAATAGACTCGGCACCGAAATATACACATGACATGCAGCTGATCTAGTATGACATTATTTCTGCTTCATTCAAACCCCTTTGATCTGAATATCCCATCAACGACTCCTAGCAACATTCTTTGGATACTGTACACCCAAATCCCCTCTCTTTCCTGGAGGAAATGCTCTTAGTTCTCTGGAAGTTAAGTGAGTCATTGTGCAATTTGAGAGACAATGTTCTCATTTCAAATTGTAATACGAGATAGGATAACATACCATGAATTAAGAAATGGAGGAAGAGAGAGACATGAGATATGTTTGTTCAGAGCAGAGTTCAGATGGCATGTTCAAACTTGAGCATAATATAAACAGCAACCTACCAGTTCTTACTTGTTTTAGAATGAACAGACTGTAGAGGAAATTTCCAATTCAAGTCTGCTAATTAGTGTGTAATATCCAATGCAGTTCATTACAAAGATATTAAGTGGTAACATTGAGTGTGGTGATGTAATAAATAAGTATGGTTCATTTGATAAATTAGGGAAGAGATGTGGTGGAGGTGCAAGGTGGGGGATAAATATTAGTGGTCTGTCCTCATTAAATAGGGATGAAGGATAAATAAAGTGATGGATCATTTTCAGTAGAACTCTTGGGTATGAACTTTGGATTCAAGGAGCGCCGACGACTCTGATCACATGACATACATAGTACTGTGCAAAAGTTTAAGGCACTTGGGAAAAATGTTGCATAGTGAGGATGTCTTCAAAAATAATGCCATAAATTGTTTTCATTTATCAGTTAACCTCATACAAAATCGTGTAAACATAAAAAAAAGCTAAATCAATATTTGGTGTGACCACCTTTGCCTTCAAAACAGCACCAATTCTCCTAGGTACACCTGGACACAGTTTTTCTTGGTTGTTGGCTGATAGGATGTTACAAGCTTCTTGGAGAATTTGCCACAGTTCTTCTATCTATTTCAGCTGTCTCAATTGCTTCTGTCTCTTCTTGTAATCCCAGACTGACTCAATATTCAGTGGGGGGCTCTGTGGGGACCATGCCATCTGTTGCAGGGCTCCCTGTTCATCTATTCTATTCTATTTGCAAAAGAAATGTTTGGGTGTCTAAAATGTATATTTCCTATTGACACACTAAAGCTGAAAATATAAATAACCATCTTAAGCCAAATGTTTTTGTGAAGCATCTTATGTGCTTCATAAGATTTTTGCACAGTACTGTATATATAAACACCCCTATCCTTGTTCATGACCACTGCTCCAGCAGTCAGCCTCTGTTTGTGTGCATGTGTTTGGGTATGTGTATGTTCAGTCTTTTTTCAAAATGTCTATTAGGAGCAGGTGTGTGCCAGTTTTTTGGTCTAAATATGATGTAACATCACTGAATCAAACTGAATATATTTGGTTACACCAACAAAATTAATTTTTAAGGGTTAGACCAGGCAGCTCCTTAAAGGGATAGTTCACCCCAAAATGAAAATTATCTCATCATGTATTCACCCAAACTACATCACATATGTGTATGACTTTCTTTCTTCTGCTGAACACAAACAAAGATTTTTAGAAGAATATCTAAGCTCTGTAGATCCATACAATGCAAGTGAACGGTGGCCAGAACCTTAAAGGTCCAAAAAGCAGATAAATGCAGCATAAAATTAATCCACAAGACTTCAGCGGTTTAATCCTTTGTGAAAGACCTCTATTCGGTCGGGAAAGGAGGAGGCTGGAGCCGGATGCACATTCAACAAACTTTAATCCAAACACCACATTAAATTAAACACAGAGCAACAAACTCATACACAGTTTCAAGGTGTCTCTCTCTTTCTCGGCGTCTCTCTCTCTCTACTGCAGCTCTGCTTCCGGCTTTATCCCCCACCTACTCACGCTGTCATCACTCACAGCTGGGCGAGATCATTCGCCCCAGGTGCACACCTCGGCCTCGCTCCTCCCTGTCCTCACTCTGCCCCGCCTGGCCTGCCACACTCCCCCATCGCCTGAGTCAGGCCTGGATACCTATCCGGCCTGTACTTACTCCCCTCCCACTCTGGAGAGGAACAGCATTCCTTCCAGTCAACCCAGCGCCGGATGGTTTTCCCCACCTCTGGTATTCAGGCACCGCTCTAGGGGAAGGAGAGGGCGGGGAAGTGAGAGATGAAGAGAGCACAAAAGAGGGGGGGGGGGGGAGTGAGAGAGAAGAAACAGACAACATTCATCTTCAGCTCCTGTGGGCATGCCGCCCACCCAGTCCTCAGCCACTCCTCCACCTCCTGGCGGACGGCAGCAGTGAGGGCTCTCTGACAGTGTACCTTCCTCCAGTCCCGGGTTTCGGCAACAGTGTGAAAGACCTCTGTTCAGTCAGGAAAGGAAGCTGGAGCCGGATTAACACTCACAAAGACTTTAATCATAAAACTGAAACATAACGTCACATTGACACACACAGAGCAGCTGTGTGCGTCTCTCTCTCTCTCTCTCTCTCTCTCTCTCTCTCTCTCTCTCTCTCTCTCTCTCTCTCTCTCTGGCATCCCCGGCTCCTCCTTTATCTCTCTCCCACTGATTGGGCAACTCAGCACCGGGTGTGCATCCTCACGGCCCAGCCATGCCCTCCTCCTCGTCACATCCATATCTTCAGAAACAATATGATAAGTGTGGGTGAAATACAGATCTGTTTTTAAGTCCTTTTTTACTATAAATCTCCATTTTCACTTTCAAATTCTTCTTTTGTTTTTGGCGATTCACATTTGTCATGCATATCTCCACCTACTGAGCAGGAAGGACAATTTATTGTGAAAAATACCTTAAATATTGATGTTTCTTACCCACACATATATCTCTTCTGAAGATATGAAGATAGTGGAGTAGTGGTGGCGTAGTGGGCTATAGCACAGAACTGGTAAGCAGGAGGTTGCCAGTTCAATCCTCACAGCCACCACCATTGTGTCCTTGAGTAAAGCACTTAATTCCAGGTTGCTCTGGGGAGATTGTCCCAGTAATAAGTGCACTGTAAGTCATTTTGGATAAAAGCGTCTGCCAAATGCGTAAATGTAAATATGAGTTTAACCACTGGAGTCTTATGGATTGCTTTAATGCTGCCTTTATACTGTATGCTTTTTGGACCTTCACATTTCTGGCCACCATTCACTGGCATTGTATGGACCTACAGAGTTGAGATATTCTTCTAAAAATCTTTGTTTGTGTTCTGCAGAAAGAAAGGTTTAAGGTAACAAGGTAACAATTTAAGGTAACAATTGCAGGTTTTAGAAAATTCTTAAGCAAACATACACCTTAAATTCAGAGGTGCAAGTTATGGCAAAATTTAAGAAGAAATAATATAACTCCACAACTAAAAATACAGGCTCATTTATTTGAATAATAAAGGAGCCTGTATTTTTTATTTTATTTTAAATGTATTTATTAATTATTTGAAAAATATGAGCTTGTATTTTGAGTTGTGCAGTTAAAGTTTTTTTTCAACAATTGCAGGTTACCACTTTTTTACAGTGTAGCAATTCAGTTTACAGTGTACTGACCTCTTTTATTTCTGTATGACAGTTTCAGTAATTAATTAAAAAAATTACACATATTAATACAAATATGGTAGCTATTGTGTCAGTTGATGTATTAATCTTAAGTTGGTTGTCACTAATTGTGCTGTTCAGGTTGGAATAATGACTAATGTTATTGATCTCTTGATTGTGTACAGTACGTATGCTCTGCTATAATGAATGACTGCAGTTATGTGGTGTAATTACACTATAAAATGGTATCCTTGCTACCTTAAGGAGCTTTTTCTACCTGATCTAACCCTACACATTTTTTTTTTTTTTTGTTTTTTTTGTGAAAACTAATGTATTCATGTTGGTTCAGAGATGTTAATAGTTTTAGTAGTTTAGTAGTTTATTTAGTTAATTTAGTTGTTACCAAATGAAGCACATTTTCAGGTTTTTTGTTTGTTTATTGATGTGATGGCAGATTTATTCTGTTGTTCCACTTTAAAAAATACACTGGTAAATACGGTATTGTGTAATATGTTGTAATTCCAAAAACCTCACACACTGTTTCACATGATATTGGTCATGCAAGAAATGACAAAAGTAGAAATAGGACACTGTTTGTGCACATATTTGCAGTGTTTATGCACATTTTGAGACTTTGTTGGGATGCTTTTTATTTCTGTATTACTTTCATTCACTCTTTTGTGAGTGAATTTTCTGCATGTCACAGTAATAATCTGTATGCTCCTCTCTTTTTTTAGGGGAAGCAGGTAACGTGTTGCCTCATTTTCTGCGTGTCCACGGCTGTGATTGGCTCACTGCAGTTCGGCTACAACACAGGAGTCATCAATGCACCTGATAAGGTAAATAATTTTTTAATTTATAAGTAACTCATAACAACTCTTCAACATGTCAGAAACCAACACGCTCTCCATCTCTGTTGATGATCAGAAAATAAAGGACTTCTTCAGAAATGTGACTCTGGTGCGCACTGGAGAGCCCATGCACGCTTCCACTGTTACGACTGTGTGGAGTATTGCTGTTGCTATTTTCAGTGTGGGGGGCATGATCGGGTCTCTCTGTGTTGGTGCTTTGGTTAACAAGTTTGGGAGGTGAGAACATTTGAGAAAAGCTGAAAAAATGTATTATACAATGTATTATAATCATAAACCATTTATGAATGACTTGTTGTTGTTTCTTGTGATATAAAACCAATAAAATGCAAAAGCTCTGTTACAAAAATGTGATTCTGACAAACATGTAGAGGATGCTTTTATACTAAATTCATTTCTTTTTCTCATTTTCCCTTATTCATCTCCCTCCTCTTCTATCTCCACTGTACAGACGGAAGTCCATGCTGCTGTCCAACATCCTGGCTCTGATTGGTGGAGGGCTGATGGGTTTATCCAACATGTGCACCTCCTATGAGATGATGATATTGGGTCGTCTGGTGATTGGTGTGTTCTGTGGTCTGTGTACTGGGCTGACACCCATGTATGTGGGTGAAATTGCTCCAACAGCACTGCGAGGAGCTTTTGGTACACTTCACCAACTTGGGGTGGTCATTGGCATCCTGGTAGCACAGGTTAGATTTAACTGTAGACTAATATTAATTTTGCATGCCAAATATTTATGTTTGTTGAATATATGTTTGGCGGAAAACCAATTATTTACAAAATAGCAAATCAGAAATACTGAAATAGATGTCTTTTGGTGTCATCAAGTTATTAATGGGTTATTTTTTATGAATTTTATGTTAGATCTTTGGTCTGGAGTCATTGCTGGGGTCTCAGGATTTGTGGCCATTATTGCTGGCTTTGACTGTCCTGCCTGCAGTGCTACAAAGTGTTATGGTGTTTTTCTGTCCAGAGAGCCCTCGCTACTTGCTCATCAATCTGAACCAGGAGGAGGAGGCACGCCAAGGTGAGCCTGCTATACTGAAAAAAGTGGTAACCTACAAATGTAACTTTAAGGACTTATTTATACCTGATCTTACCCTTGGTGATTTTTAAGGGATATACAGTAAAGGGAGTTTTAAGGGGGAAGGAAAGCCCAATTCGGATGGTATTAGTTCACCGGATGTATGCTATTACTGTAGATCTGTAAATTTACCATCGATTTGCATGGGACTTAAGCGGTGTCTGCAAAAATCACAGAGATGGGTGTGTCTTTTGCATTTACACACTTGTCACCATGTAACTGGCCTATTAGAAATCATAGCAGTACTGATTAATTATGCAGGAAATATTAAACAGGATCATACACTGTATCTTGGATTATTAGAAGAAACTGATTGGTATATCTGGCAAATACAACAGAACTGGTGATATTAGCGAGCCTGAAATCATATATTACACTCTTGAATAAAAAATGTGTACAATTCATTCACATTATATTTGTCCCTCTGCAAAATATGTAGCGTGGGGGGCAAATCACAATATTACGTGCTTATGTAGCTACTTTTCACATTTTATGTGCATCAGTCCAAACGCAACAGCCAGAGTTCTCTGCAGTTCATCTGAAATGAAGCGCGTTTTACAATTTCTGGTGTCTTCTCTTGACCAACATCCACTTAAGACACTTGAATAACTTGAGAAACAACAAAAGTTAAAGGGTTCACAGGTTGGACAGTACAGATTCTCTGGCTTTTTACCAGCATGTCAGTTTGCACGGGATTATAAACAGGGGTAATTTTTACCGGCCGTTTTATAGAAGGTAAAATAGCTACATTATAATCTTTATCGGCACGGGAGCGTGCAGTCCGTAAAAAGTCTGGAAAAATTACTGGCATGACCAGTTCACATGGGATTAAAATCAGGGAGAAACTCTGGTAATTATTACCTTTCCCAACGTCCCATATAAAACCAAGATCCAGCATCTATCCTTACAGGAACAGCAGAACATAGGTTAAAAGTGTCAATCCTCGTTAGCCTATGAACTTCTGTGGAATTAGTTATCAGGAAATAACAGCCTACAAATGTGTTACAGATAATTGGAAAATCAAATTTACAAAATCAGTATTAAAGTTATTTTTCTAAAACTGTTTTAGTGAATAATTTACCAAGGCAAATAATTGCTAAATAAAAAGACAAGTTGGTTTTTTCATTTTCCGTTATTGATTTTCGAAACGGATATGGAATGAACGGAAGATACACGGATTATGATAACAGAATGATCCACTAAATTGTATTTATACTAGTAACTAGTACTTAAAATTTGTAATCGCGATTAATCACATTATTTTTCATAGTTAATCGCGATTAATCGCAGATTATGAAAGTGCTGAATTCTGACTCTATATATACTTCTTTCTTGTCGAGATGCATTTATTTCCTTCTTAGGAAAGAAACCAAAACAATATGTAACAATATAATGCTTTATTAACAATTTACAAACAAAGCCTTCCACAGTATAAAGATATCAAATATGCACTAAAATAGCACCAATTCATGTAACATCAAACGTTTCCCAAAGTCTAAGTGGGAGTTTGTCTAATTAAAAGAATTAGTCCCCATAGTTTGAGTATTTATTGCAATGGGCATTAAATCTCTTAAACTTTCATCCTCCCATTATATTAATCTGCTGGTAGACTGTGGCTATCCATTTGCTAAAGCAATTGAGAAGCCGCATTCACGCTTCGCGTCAGGGCGTCAATACCACAGTAATTTGCTTCTTTGAACTCCACGTGAAAAGCGCTGCAGACAACGTCTCTTTATGCTTTTTCGTGATAGTTAGGATTTGACGTGCTTCTGTGGTAATTAAATGCACTTTACAGAGGCTGCGAAGTACTTGATTTCTATCAAAAGTCCCAACTGGCTTGTTTTGTACCACAAATAGCGTTAAGAGGTCCTTCCTCTATCACTTGATCACTAACTACGTTTCCATCCAAAGATTTTTTGCAAAAAAGGTTTTAGCGCATCAAAATAAAGCTGATGGAAACACAAATTACCACAAGTGATAAAATTTCACAAGTGTCGACATAATATTTTTCCGTTTAACTCTAGCACATAAACTCTATGTCGATACTTCAAATGTCGCGAAAATCTGGTTTGGAAACACTTTTTGTCGAGAAAATTGGCATTAACGCAAAAATATAGTGTCACATGACAGAATTTATAATTATATTTATTTATCACACATTATACATATACAGTGAAATTCTTTTTTTTCACATATCCCAGCTAAACTGGGGTCATAGTGCAGGGTCAGCCATGATACAGCACCCCTGGAGCAGATAGGGTCAAGGGCCTTGCTCAAGGGCCCAATAGTGGCATCTTGGTGGTGCTGGGGCTTGAACCCCCGGCCTTCTGATTGGTAACCCAGAGCCTTAACCGCTGAGCCACCAATTGTTAGCCGGTGTTAATCATGATGACAAGGTATACATCTTTGAAAGCCAGTTTATTTTACGTGATTATGGATTGATCTTAACGGCATATAGATCCGATCTGCAAACACTTCAGGAGTGCCAACACAAATATCTCCTAACATGCACATCGACAAGTGCACAGAGAACAAATGAATGGCCACTCTTTGCGATTTAATTTAATCATGGTAGACATCCGTTAATTTATTAAAGTTGCTTTTAAACACCATTCAAAATAATAGACGGCAGTCACGGAATTAGTCCACAATGCAAAAAACATATAATTTCTATGCACAAAGATATTTTAAATGAAACATAAATACACAGTACTAGGAGAAAAGCATCAGTGTGCTTTTTTGGAACACTAACATAGCCCAATTCTATTAAATTATTGTTTAGTTTACATTTGAAAAAATGCCGGCAACAATTCCCGGTATTAAATTAAATAAATTACCAAACGAAAAAAGCATTAAATTAAAAAAATAAATTACCAAATGAAAAAATATATATTTTTAGACCTATATATGCCTTTTCTTTACACAAATTTAAATTTGCCGTACCCTGTTCCGTAGACGAAACAAGTCGGCTGAATGACATTCTCAGAATGTTCTACACTTTTTTTCAACACTATAAACTATCAGAACTATTTGTCCAATGCTGAGATCACTTTCAGAAAAAGAGCTTTTGAACATTTTAAAACTTTTAAATATTTTAAATCTCACCCTCTTTACCTCAGATTGCATTTGTTTCTTCAGAAAATATAAATTTCATTTTAGATGACAATCAAGTTCAGTTGGTCGTTAAAAGTTGCTGGACAAATATGCGGGACATAATGCAGTTGTGTTGGCAATGCTTTAGATGAGATAGTTGTTCAAAATAGCATATTGAATATCAGGAATGTATCATATGTAAACCCTGAAATTGCACTGCATCAAATTTTCTTTAATAGTTGTGCACACAGCATATAGACATTGATGGATGGTCCTTATTCTAAGACCGAAAGTTTCCCCCATTACTTGGTGCAGGTTGCCAGCTTGAACAGGGCCATGACGATTTGCTTTGGGTTGGAACCGGTGGCAACCTGCGATAGGCGCAACATCAGGACCAATATTACAGTCCTATCAGAAGGGCAACTGTTCCCTTTTGATTGCAATTCCTCGTCTTCTGATTGCTTTTATTTGTGAAATTAAAATGACAGTAAGTTGGCTAATTTCAATTAAATGTCTCATTACTCTCCCCATTTTACCAAAACTTCAGAGGAAAAAAATTAGGGACATCTGGGAGGCGAATTAGTGATAAACACACATTTCTGTACGGAAACGGCTTAAGGACAAATTTATTTTGCGATAAACCAAAACGTATGCCACAAAGTGTTTTTTTAGGCACGATGTCATCACGCACACCATTTTTATCGATAAAAGGCCATTTGAATGGAAACAGGCAGAAGACGGCAAATTTAGCAAATTTTTTTTTAATGCATTTTCACTTTGTCGATAACAAAATAGCGCGAAAAGTGGATGGAAACTAGGCTATTGACACAGAATCGCTGTTGTGGTGTGTCCATCAGTGTAATGAATCTGGGAAGACACATTCCAAAGGTTCCGCCCTTCTAGCCAGTGTTTATGCTGGTTTATGCTTTATTATCAGTAAGTGTGTTAATCATGATTAAGAAAAATTAATGCGCTAAACTTTTTTAATTAATTGCATGCATTATCGCATTAATTTTTACAGCTCTAATTTATACTCTTGTGCACTGATATTTTATCTTTCTATATTTCCTCTTCTCTCAGTGCTGATGCGTCTTCGCGGGCATTCAGATGTGGAGGATGACATTCGTGAGATGAAGGAAGAGGCCACGAAGATGGCCATGGAGAAGAAGGTGTCGATTCCAGAGCTGTTCCGTAACCCCGCCTACCGACAACCCATTATTGTCTCCATAATCTTGCAGCTATCCCAGCAACTGTCCGGCATCAATGCTGTGAGTCTCACACATCACAGATTCTCCATACCATTAGTGTATGAACTTGAACTTTGATTAGCACATCCCCTTAAAAGTCTTTCACATCATTTCCCAAAGCTACTTATGTCATTCAGTGCTCAGTAACTTTTATCATTTACATCAGAACTTTAGTCACTGACATGACTGCACAACTTTCCACTTAATGTCCACAAAGCCCTTTGTTTGACTCTGATATCTTAAATTTCTACCTATTTGTAATGTTTCCTTCCAGGGTCCCTCTCACTCTCTCGTTCACATGAATTGATTTTGATCTAAATCTATGTTTGATCTATGTTTTCTGTATTTTTCCAGGTATTTTATTATTCAACAGAGATCTTCAGGACTGCAGGCATCACTGGCCCTGTCTTTGTCACTATTGGGGCGGGTGCAGTCAACACTGTCTTCACCGTAGTTTCTGTGAGTTTCTCATTGATTTCTGCCATGCATTAAGCAGCAGAGCTAAGATGAGGCTTGACAAAAATGTTGTGACTTAAGCTGAAATTGTTCTCTCTCTGTGCGGATGCTCCCACTGCTTTGATCAACAGCTCTTCCTGGTGGAGAGGGCAGGGAGAAGAACTCTTCATATGATTGGACTGGCTGGAATGGCTGCCTGCGCTCTGCTCATGACCATTTCTCTTAAACTTGTGGTGAGTTTATACTTTTGACCTGCCAGTCAATTTACACATGACAGATTCTACTTAGCTCTTTTTGAAAGTTGCATATAATAATTAAATTGCCCTACATGATTAGATGTGACTGGTTCATCTAAATTGAACACTTTTTTAAGTAAAATTTTTATTCACTTTTATTGCCTTTGCTTATCATTCAAAGAACCCTGTAGGACCCGCAATGGAAAACGGTACTAGACTGCTTCAGAATAGCACTGCTGTCATAACATCTGAAGGGGTAAGTGTTTGATATGATTTAACCTCCAACTTACATTTATGCTAGAATTCATCCAATCAACTACTGTATCTCTCTCTCTCTTTCTCTGAATTTTTCTATTTCCAATTGTGGCTAGCAGGGAACTTCAGCGATCAGCATTCTAGCCATTGCATCAGTGTTTGGATTTGTGGCTAGTTTTGAGATGGGACCAGGACCAATCCCATGGTTCATAGTGGCAGAGTTATTTGCTCAGGGTCCCCGGCCGGCGGCCATCGCTGTGGCGGGATGCTCCAACTGGACTGCCAACTTTCTTGTTGGACTGCTTTTCCCACAATTACTGGTAAGGACCCTGTCACAGAAAACAATGTGGAAACAACACCAAATACTGTACTTATTCATATCACAATTTTCAAGTTGGTTACAGTACAGAGAAAAGACCAACATGATCACACAGAAAATCGACGCACTGCTTCTCAATGTTTATGTACCTTGAATTCAATCCCATTCTTCTGAATTACTGACAAGCGGCATCTCCCATCAGACATTTTTGCCTCAATCCAAATGTGTTTACCTTTCCCTGTGGTGCTACTGATAGCATGTTGCGCGTGTTATCTCTGAGACAGGGGTTCTGGTCCCATGGAAACCAGGAAGTAATTGCATTTGTAACGGTAGCCAGATGGTACGTGATAGCTGTACAGTGTGTAAACCTCACTTTCCTGGCCTTAAGGGACTCACTAATGACCAAGGTTATAGCCATGGCTTTTCTAGCGCATCTGACTCCCATGCCAGGGATCGCCGTTTCGAATCACGCTCAGGGCAAGACGAGTAGGACCGGTGACACATTCAGATAAACAATGGTGAGAAATGGAATATGTATTCTTGTTGACTGTATTACATCATTTACAACTAAACATACAACTCGCTTTTGCCGCCACCCAGTGGACATTTCATCTCAACAACACTTCCAGCTTTGGCCACTGAGGGCAGTAGATCAAATTTCGGTAAGCACAGGCCAATGTCAGCAGCAGAGCTTTCGACCTTCTGTTACTGAATTTACAGTGTGATCAGTCTGCAAGGACATGAGAATTTATTCAAGAGTATTACAACTTAACACAAGAGGGTCATAAGTTAAACAGGGCTGAGGGCACTTATGACAAAAAGTAGGCCAAAATAAAAAAAATTTTAACATCCAGTGTATTTTTACAATTATTTTCTAGGCCTATATAAATCTTTTAATTATTCGGATGGACAGTTTATTTAATTGAAATATTTTTAATAAATACATTTGATTTTAATTATTAAATTGAAGTATTTGACACAAAATGATGACAACCTAATTGGGTCCCAAACCGCACACTCCTTCACTATTCTACGTCATTTAGTAGTATGTAAACACATGACGAGTAGTATGTTAACACTGAAAATGCAACAAAAAGAATGTGTTATGAGTACCCGGATGATGTACTTCTTCAACTGTCAAAACGGAGTGCAGAATGTTGGACACTTCATGCACTCAGCACTCGCGGTTTGCCGTACGCAGCGGAAGGGGCGGAGTTACCTGGTTGCGTTGCTGGTCTGACAAAACAATTTTGTAGAGAATGTAGCAACGAGCCAAACTTCAGTAAAGACAGCACCTTACTTGTAAGTTGAATCCTTTACCATCACCCCACGCTGTGTAAAAATGTATGTTGTTTGAAATAAAATTGTTGAACTGAGGTTAGCTAACGTGCTAATGCTAGCAGCAACACATCAAATGCATTTGAAACATAAAACAGCAAATGCTTACGTGTAGGAAAAACATTGTGTTTCATACTACACTTGGACAACTCATACACTTATAAACCTCTTATTAAGAGAATAAATTCCCCTTAATGAAAAGGTATGTTTTTGACACTATGGAACACACTAATATGAACCTTCTTTCTTTCCAGAAACTGTGTGGTCCGTACGTATTCATCATATTCTTCATCTTCCTCATCCTCTTCTTCGTGTTTACGTACTTCCGTGTTCCTGAGACCAAGGGTCGCACCTTTGAAGATATTGCCAGTGGATTTGCCAATGCTGCAGGCTTTAATGCTGCAAACTACTCTTCCCCAGAGGGTGTGGTCACTCTGCCAGTAACCCCGTCATCAGAGAAGTTTCAGATGACTGAGTTACCAGGACAGGTGACAGGAAAAAGTGGAATAAACCCATAGAGAAAATATACACAAGATACACCTGACCTACAACACAGAGTAGAGAACAGAGGCAGCTAAATAATAGGCATTGTTAAAAAAATAAAAAATAAAAAATAAAAAAAAACTGTAGCTCCATAAGGGACAAAATAGTGTAAAATACTGGGTAATTATCATATCAAGCAGATCATGTAGATCAGCGTTCCCAGACCATGGGGTACGCAGCCTTGGGGGTGCACAGAATTAACTTATGTTGTCTGCAATTGTGCAAAATTTATCTCGTTACAGATTTGTCTATATCTTGATATACTTGACTCTTGATGTGGCACAACAGTGATTTATTGATAAATAACATTTTACATTTCAAGAGTTACAGATTATAATAGCCAGTAATAGCCATTATAATAATAGCACTTCTCAAAATTGAGCTGATACGTACTTGATTTGCCTACCGGAAAAACAGACCTAATCTCACGTAAACATGCAGGCCCATCCATCTTACTGGGAAGAGGGAAAGCAGCAATACAATTTTTTATATGTGTATCAATATTTTGGGATTTTGTTTTTTGTTTTTTTATCAATAAGCGATTTTCTTTTTCATGTACAGGTTGCATTTGGTTATCCTAGGTAAAAATGTGATTATATCTCTGGCTATTTCTAAGTTTGGGATGAAATAGGTTGATGGGGGTTTGAACATTGTTTATGGGTGTGTTTGAACGTTGTCAAGTATAAGAAGAGGGTGCACGGCCTAAAAAGTTTGGGAACCACTGACACTGATGGTAATAAACACCAAACAGGGTATAAGAAATATTCATTACAGTAATACATATATTTCAGCATAAACTTTTAATGACAGTTATAAATTCTTTATGAACGCATAACAAGTATTCATGGCACTCAATTAAGTCATGGCTATTTGAGCTAAGTACAAGGAATCTATCAGGATTTGTTTCTCTATGTCTCAAGTGTATACTTTTTTACATATTTATTACACATTTGTGTTGGTTAAAGAGGCCTTAAAACAATTTGCTTTGTTAATTTAGTTTTTACTAAATGTAAACTTTTCAAATTTAGTTAAATGTATAGGTGTGTTGTCAAATTAGTTTAGTTATTAAATATGTAAATGATGTGTAAAGATTATACAAAGTACTAAGCACTTGATCTGAGTTATGATTACAACTTCTTGTATTTAAATAGTTAACTATCCCAATTTTCCATATTGCCCAGAAACTTAAATCAGATTAACTCTATATTGAAAACAATACTATGGTTGTTATTCTCCTGATCAGACAACTAGAAATACAGAGTGATTATTCATATTGTAGAGAAGCACTTGGAATGCTGTTTGTCTAATCGGTACCTAGAAGAATAGTGGAATGCTTGTTTCATGTATTTATGCTAAACACATTTCCCCTAATTTGGTTATTGGTGATTTCCGTCAGCATGCCTCTCAGAAAACAAAGTACCGACCTAACAGTTCCAAAGATGAAACAACCTAATCCACTTCTTTATTTTTATGTCCCAGTGGCATGCTCGTATATTTGTGTCTGCAATTCAGGCCTGCAGTTTTAAAGGATTTGTTGGCTATAATCAGCCACGGGCTGTGCATTTTAAGTCTAGGCCTTCAGTGCGTTTCATGCCATTAAGAAAACACAATTTCACAATGAATAAGATGCTATCATACATTACGTGGCAGTCAACTAATAATACCAACTGACATTTTAAAAACACATCCACGCACGAAAGCCAGAACTTGAAACGACACTTAATGCTCAAGCAAGCCTAATTTTAACTGCAGCATAACTGTTTTGTGAAATGTATGTCAAAAATCATAATTTTTCATATGAATCTACCAAGGAGGTCTATAATACCTGGAAAATATATCTAATAATATTTGCGATTTAAATGTTGCTTACAATGAATTTCATTTCGTCAGGGTACACGGTAATGCTGTGTTTCATTCAAGTTGGATGTGGGATATTCCTACTTGATATCTCCGACCACAAATGCATTCCATTCCCCGATATTCGGAACTGCAACGCTCCTGTTAGCTTAGCAGGGGTTTGACTCTCATTAGAGATGTCTCCTAGCAACCCAACTGATAAACAATGCTGCAGCGCTATCATTTGTGCTACAGGTGTACAATTATCAAAAGAGATTTAATGATTTATACACCTGTTTCTTCAGGCATTTGTTAAACAAGCTTTAATATCATGTAATGTGGAAACAAACTCATTTATCGATATTACTTAATAAAGTGAATGTTTATCATCACTTACTTTGTATATCTCCCTGAGTGTTGACGTGTTTGTGTGACATCATGCCCCTGCATCTCGGCGAAATCGGAGTTGAGAATTTCTGCACGAGCCTACAAGTTGTAATTCTGACTTCAAGATGCATTTCATTGCACTTTTCCTAGTAAGAAGTTGTAAAATCCGACTTTCAGAGTTAAATGGAACGCAGCACTTCTTTTCAAAACTTGATCCGACACTGAATGCTCAAGCAGCCTAATTTACACTTAGAAAACTCCTGATGTTGCTATAACAATGCATAAAGCACTTACCAATTTACTTGAAGTGAAAATCAGTCCTCCTTTCCTGTTTAATAAATTAAGCAATCACACGATCATGCAGAACATCTCGTGTTTTTAAATCCATAAGGATCTCTTTCTCAATGGCGATAGTGGCAGTGACAGTCGACTCGTCAGCAAGATCTCACGCTCTTCACTTTCAAATTATGTCACTTAAAGCGTGATTGCATCACTCAAGGCCAGCTAAAAGTCCTTGACTGGGACATATCCTAAAGATCACACCCACCAAGAACAAATACATCAATCTGATTGGCTGATGAATCTGACAGTCTGACTTTAGTTGCTCATTCATTTGCACTGTTGAGGGATTCTGTTGAAATTCTGAAGGCCTGAGGGGGTGGAGCTCAGACTCACACGCTGCTTCTGCTAACGAGCTCGGCTTTGGGCATGTGTTATTTGAAACAGTTGTCAGGCTTCGCTTGTAAGCAAAGGAATAAATTCTGACTGGATAAACATTTTTCTCTATTAATTAAGAGTGGAAAGCGATTAAAAATGCGTAGGCAAAAAGGAGATTGAGAATGAAAGGATGAAAAATATTTATTTATTTATTTGGCATGTTAGGCCAGCAGAAAAGGCTTTGCTGGCCCTGAGAATTTGCCACTGGCTGTAATGCATATCTGTGGATTTTGTGGGCTGAGATTAGTTTAAATTATTATTATTATGTGTAATAGTAACAAAGACACAGAGAAACTCTAAAGCACTTTAGAAAATGGGCCAAATATTAAAAGATGAAAACCTCAAGAGCCCCTAAACAAACTGATGTTGAAGCCCTTACGCCACTGTTCTTTTAGCCTAATATGTGCAGTTGTGTACTGGTGTGTTGTTGTAAAACCAGTTTATATCAGTTAATACTGGTTCCAAACGTCCTGCTGAAGGTATGAAGTATCTGTGTTTAAATAGTGTTATAAGTCACTGAAGTATTTCTCATGACAGTTACTCGAAATCACTGAATGAACACTACTGATGCAAGATCACATAAATGTCAATCATGAAAGCCCAGAGATCACAAGCAAACATTTATTGTTTAACATGTCCAATACAGTGCATGTGCAGACTAAATTATGGGTTACTTAATTCTAAATAATTAAGTCAGGTATTCAGCTTTTGGTGTAGTTAAGGACATCACTGTGTAAGTATCGCTATGTACACCGTGTAAATATTGTCTTTTTTTTTTTTTTTTTTTTATAACTGCATTTTGTTACAGTCTGACTAGCTGATTGAGCTTGTTTCTGGAATTTTACCAAGTGCGCACCAAAGATGTTTTCTTGTTTTTGTGTTATTAATATATATTATATTTATATGTTTTATTATATTTGTAGCTTTTATAATGCCATTTTTTTTTTTTTTTTTTTTTTTTTTTACTTTTGCCTCAAAACAACAACAACAAAGTCCTAAATATATGAGTATGTTAAATAATGCCATGAGCTCATATTTATTTTGTGTGTAATGGACTGAGCAGAATAAGTGCTAGCTATGATAAGATAAAAACACATTTGATTTGATAGATCATGTGTTTGTGACTGTTTGCCTATTCCTGAGACTGTTTCACCTAATGGGATGGAATGGTTTTAATACTGTTGTCTAATAATTGTAAGTGATTTATTTCTTAGGATAGGCTGTTCAGTTTGCCTTTTAACCACAGATGATTAAAAAGCTTGAATGTGATATTTGTGAAAGTAATTTGTGAAAGTTTCATTCTCACTTGTCTGATATCATGCAATTCATGTGTAAAGTGTCATAACATCATACGGTTTGCTTTACACAAACTCACTAAATCCAAATATTCACACTAAAGGCTGTCAATCAATTAATAAATTGAATTAAAGGTGCACTCAGTAATTATGTTGTAAGTTGTAGTATGTTGAAGTGGCTTACACTGATACCAAGTGGCTTGGATGCTGCATCATTCAAACACAGTAGTTTTCAGTTGCCATTGCCATTGTAGTAATTCACTATGCACAGTAGGCCAGGATTAATTTAAAGGTATAGTTCACCCCAAAATGAAAATTCTCTCATCATTTACTCACCCTCATGCCATGCCAGATGTTTATGACTTTGTGAGTAAACGTAAGTAAAGGGTGAGTAAATGAAAAGAGAATTTTCATTTTTTGGTGAACAATCCCTTTAATCCATGAGAGAAAGTGTCCAATAACAAGGCAGTTACTGAGATTAAGCGAGTAGTATTCAGTTGGTCATGTGATGCTAAAATGGCTGCCCCCATGAGGCACCCCAGCTCCATGTAGAATAAAAGAGCTATTATAAGGTCACATATATGACTGAACTCTTCATCTCACATGAGTGGTGATGATTTTATACATGTTTCAAAATACTATTAATTTCTTTAGAAGTAAAAAAATATAAATGAGGAAAAAAATTACTAAGTGATCCTTTAATTACATATGCCGAGTAATTCATCACATTAATCACAATTAATAATATTTATCAATATTTGCCAAAATGGGCCCCCAAATAAAGATAATTCAGTATATAATAATCAAAATAATTTTATTTATTGTATATATATAATAACTCAGATAATTCATAGACATTGCATTTTTTGTGACAAACAAGTAAAGCATTGATTATTAGACAATACCAAAAAGTGGCTTTTGAAGTCAATATATTGTTTGGTTTATTTCCATATCATTGAACATTCTCCTATAAGGTCCACAACAATCCATTTTGCTATTAAACAATCTGTAGACTCGGGCTAGGATGCGTTTTTTGTGTTCGCCTTTGGTGCATCTCACTCTGGTTTTTAATGCTTTATTTTAATAAATAACTGCACTGAATATAATTAATCATATAGTTTTTGTCACAATCATATATTTTATGTCACAATCATAACACTGTGTAACCAACTTTTATTTATTTATTTATTCTGGGTAGTAAGTGTTATTTCCTAATTGCTTATGCCTCAAAAGTATAGAAAATGGCTATTATTCCCCACAAACTTTGCTTTTGTGACCAGGACAGTGATATTTAGAAATGTACCTATTTGCAATGAGAAAACGGGCGAATTTGTGTCTTTTCATTCACATAAAGTCAGAAAAAACAACATATGAATCCAAATTAACATGTATTTATACTAAAGTAATATTCAAAGCCGTGCTGGTCCATAATGGTAATAAGTACCGTGTCTTCCCCTGGCTCACTCGGTGCACCTCAAAGAGGATTACAACAAGACCTTGCTGGACGCCTTGAAGTATGATGAGTACGGCTGGGAGGTCATAGGAGACTTCAAAATGGTGGCATTCCTGATGGGTCTCCAAGGCTGTTTTACCAAGTTTCCCTGCTATCTTTGCCTTTGGGACAGCAGGGACACCAAGGCGCACTACCACATGCGGGATGGCCACAGCGGACCGAGTTCTCTGTGGGGAGGAACAACGTCAAGTGGGAGCCACTGGTGGACCCCAGGAAGGTGCTGATGCCACCACGGCACAACAAATTGGGCCTTATGAAACAATTTGTCAGAGCTCTAGATAAAGATTCGGCAGCCTTCAAGTACCTTCAAGACTTCTTCCCTAAGCTGTCTGAGGCAAAGGTCAAAGCCGGTGTCTTCGCTGGACCACAGATAAAGAAAGATTTTGGATTCATATGTTGTTTTTTCTGACTTTATGTGAACGAAAAGACACAAATTCGCCTGTTTTCTCATTGGAAATAGGTACATTTCAAAATATCACTGTCCTGGTCACAAAAGCAAAGTTTGTGGGGAATAATTGCCATTTTTTATACTTTTGAGGCATAAGCAATTAGGAAATAACACACTACCCAGGAACAAAAATTGTGTTACATAGTGTAATCGTTATAATTAGGAATGTTCCGATACCATTTTTTTGAGACAGAGTAGGAGTACTGTATTTATTTATTTTTCTGGTACTTGCCGATAAAGAGTCCAATACCTGTTTTTTTTTGTGTGTGTGTTTTTTTCTGAACTGCAAATCAACAGTTTATTTCAAATGTATCATAAAAAATGCGGTGTTTAAATAAATATATTCATTAAAACTTTAATTAAATGACATTTTAATTAATTGTATAACAATTAATTTTCAACGTGATATTGTATTATTTTTTTATCAAAAAATAAGTGCTTTTTTTTTTAAGTGCTTTTATTCAGAATCTCACAGCACAATCTGAGTTATTTTTGTCAAATAAAGTGCTGCATAACAGAGCATCACGGATGTAAGATATTGCTTAAATATAATACAGTTACTATTGATTTATTATTATTATTAGTAGTAGTAGTAGTAGTAGTAGTAGTAGTAGTATAACTATGAATATTACATTTCTATCATACGTTTTTTATTTAAATTGAGCTTTTGTTTTAAAGTGTTTCTGTGTTGTTATGAATAAAAAGCTCTCACATAAGATGGTAGCTTCCCACTCCGGAAAAGCTGGTAGCTACGTGACTCAAAGTGATTATTAAACTACAAAAGGCTGCTATTTAAATAAATAAATATGTACTCTGTATATGCCTTGCACTACAAAGTTCATTTGTGCTCTGTTCACTGTCATCTGCTACAAACAGAGCACTCAGTGCTCATGATATCTCCTCTGCTCCCTGTATAATCCAAGGAGAAGCTTTAAAAGGTACTGTATGTGCAGCCGACGTCACCACCGCACTGTCTCCACACATTCACAAGTGCTCGCATTTGCAGTGTGCAGCTTATGCAAACTATATATTTATATCAGTAAATTGCAGCTTTTGCTGTAAAAAACAAATCTCACTAGGACATAACATGAATTTGTGCACTGAATGTTTACTTAATGACATTCGTATGTCAGATGGTATCGGTTTTTGGTATCTGAAGAATTTTTTACGAGTACAAGTACTTGAGCGCAGTATCGGACCCGATTCCGATACCAGTATCAATATCTGGACATCCCTAGTTATAATTAGTCACACTAAATTAATGCATTATATCAAAAGCCTTAAAGCTGAAGTGTGTAAACGTTTGCAAACAGCCTTCTAGATAGTTACATATAGTCCCACCCCCAGCTCACGCCATTGGTAGGTTTAATGTTACTGTGTCAAACTGCACAGGCTGCTCAAAACAAACTGAAGAATTTTCATAGCACCACTGAGGCACAGTGTTTACAGTTTTCAAGAAAATGAACCTATGGCTGGCTTACTTATAGTTGTCTTTGCATTGTTAAGCTGGTATAGGAGAAAGTATTTTAACACTGAAAAAGTTACACACTAGGGGTGGAAGATATACTGGTAGAAATTTGCCAACCGGTATACATTTTGGATTGTCATCTTTATCGCAGTTATGCAAAATTGCCACACAAGAAATGTGTACAGCACATAACACGTACGCATTACACACTCTGTCGGATAAATGGATGAAGGCAGAGTGACTGCTTGTTCCTCAAATTAATTTGAATGAAAAGATGAGAGGAGATTATGAAGGGAAAAGTGCATCCTCCGTGGTGTGGAATTGGTTTGGCTTTAGAAAACGCGATACAGAGCAGAAAACAGAGATTTGCAAGGTCTGTACATTGTGTATGTCGATATATGTAAATATCAATGTGCGTGTATATCTCAGTGGTCAGGGCTTTACGTGAGACTGAAATAATGAACACAGTTTTTCACTGACAGCTGCACGTGTCATTAGATGAAAAGCTTGTATAGAACGTGAGAAAAAATTACACTGAATCCACTTCTGCGGCATGAAATTTAGCTTGAGCGTCCGTCACATGCCTCCCATCCAAACACATGCAGCTGTGTTTTGTGCGAGTGTTGCACACAGTCTGAAACACAGAAGTGCGTGCGAGTCTTGAAGTCATCCCAGTCCCTTCATTTGTGCTCCTGTGACAGAAAAAGCGCAGCTCACACCTGTTACTCGTTCTGGTTTCTCTCGATGTCAAGTGGGTTTTTAAAATACACATCATAACCCTTTCTAAAATTCTGTTTGAATGATGTTTGATATCAGGAAACAACCAGCCATATTTTCTTTCAGATATTTTATATGTTCTTTATAGAGATTACTAAAAACACAAAGGGCCTAATTAAGTGTTTATTTATGGATTATATTTTTATGTATATGTTATATGTTATTTTACTTTCTGCATTGCTTTGAAAAGATGTTAAGTTTCTTGAGGAAAGTTATAACAATCAGGGCCGGCCTGTGGTATAGGCGACATAGGCGGTTGCCTAAGGTGCAAAATGATAGAGAGCACCAGAGGTTTTTTTTTTCTTTTTTTTTTCGAAAGTGCGCCCTCTCGTAACAATTGTGCGCCCCTCTACCCATATATTGAGCACTAGCGCTACGCGATTTTATTATAAACGGATCCTTATCATATGTGGACAAAATGAGTAAAAAAAGAACCAAATTATCAGCTGCACAAGGCAGGAAGCCGCACAAAGAAGAGGAGCAGAAAAAAGAGCAATCACAAGTTAATGACTGTTTATGTCAGCCATTGATGTTTATTTACTACTTTGAAATAGCTTATTTAGAACCTTTTAACTTCTACACTGCGAATTGCTACAACAAAGCGAGTGTGCGCTTTCTCTCTCCTCTTCGAAAAAAATTAAATAAAATACTTAGCGCTCAATAGTGCAATATTATGCTAAAAGAAAAGTATGATGTAGCCACTCCGTGTCCATTCATGAGGCTGCGTTTGCTGTTTAGTGCCAAGTCTGCGAGCAAACCTTTTCAGTGATGAACTTTAGTAAAATCCCAATTGATCTTCGTAACAATCGCACATGGAGGGGACACTCGAGCAAAACCAAGTGAGAGAGGATTATGTTTGTTCTTTGTGCTATTTGTAAAATTCTGACATCCCTCACACCTGTATGTGAATGTTTCTCTGGCAGTAATAATTTATCAGTGTCATGCAGCCTGTTTTATTCAGTTGTGTGCTGAATGGGGCGCCAATCAAACCACTGACGAAACACACATCATGACCCATGAGCTTGTAAACGGGTTGATAATGTTTTCAGAATAAACAAGTAAACGGGTCCACTTTGTGGCCAACATTAAAATAAGCTTTTAGAATCTATAATTTCTGAATATTTTATTTTACTATTAAACCAGACTCGTGATGTAGATTGAATACTAACTGCACTGAAGTATGGTAAAATAAACTATTAATAATTGTATTCAGCCTTTATTCAGTTTTACTAACACATGATAGAAAAGTAGCAGCAAATCTTCAAGCAATCGCAGAATGGTCCCATCAGTCTGTATACACTTCAGAAAATGGTGCATCATTCATTGAGTGCATGAGTGCACTACTACTTCTGGGCTTAAAAGATACAACTATGCAGAATTTTATCTTCTCTCTTCCATGTTCTACTTAACAGCTGATGTGGCACCTGACCCAAAACAATTGCACACCTCTGCTCAACTGAATATGTAAGACTAATACTGTAAATTGGCAAGCAGATTTCCTTGAATCCCAGCAAACACACAAAAATCCTTGCATTTTGCAAACACACAATGCAAGCAATACATTTTCTGTACATGAAAAACTGTTCTTTATGTTGTTTTAGTAGCATTTAAACATGATTAAATATATTTAAAAATGTGTAATTATGATACATCTCCACTTTATACAGAGCACTCCCACTATTTCAGAAGCACCCTCAGTGATTTTGATTTGGAACCGGACCTGTAGCTGACTAACAGCTACAGATACATTCAGTTATATAGCCTATATTTTGTAAGTCTATTTTGGGTACATATTTCTTATTGCTTTCTCTTTTTTTACCCTTTGTTTTATTAACTGCTTGTGCAGCCGTAGGCACAGTTGTTTATGTGTGTGTGTGTGTGTGTGTGTGTGTGTGTGTGGGCAGGTTTAAGTGGTTTACGAGGACTTTTTTTTAAGGTTACAAACTGGTAATTACAAGGGTATTATGCTATAAATGTGGTTTATGAGGACATTTCTAGTATCCCAATAATTCAAATAGCTTAAAAAACATACTAAATGATGTTTTATTGAAAATGTAAAAATGCAGAAAGTTTTTTGTGAGGGTTAGGTTTAGGGGTAGGGTTAGGTTTAGGGTTAGTATAAAAATCATTATGTCTATGGAGAGTCCTCATAATGATACTTGCACCAATGTGTGTGCGTGTGTGTGTGTGCTTGCATTTCTTTATTTGGGTTTGAGTAAAGCTCATGTCTGGTCTCTTCTGGAGAAAATGTTCAAGATGGCGCCGCGGATGGCAGCCACACTGTGGAGCTCTTCAATTCTTTTGTTGTTTTTGTTTGTTTGTCCTGTGTTTAGTAATCTTTTTCCAATCAGTTTTACTAGGGACGAATTGCTGAACATTCGGCAGCACATACCAGATAATCTTTTCTTGGTTTTTGACTATTCGGATACTTTGATGGACATTTTAGTCGGAGGCGCAGCTGTGTTGTTTAAGAGACGCAGGTGAGCACGTCTTTCGAACAGCACTTCAGAGAATTCTTCTAGCGAATCTCCGCTCTCTTCCTAATAAAACGGACAAACTACATCTCTTCACCTGTACAAACAAGGACTTTTCAACCTCTGCTGCCTTGTGCTTCACAGAAACCTGACTGAGTGAAGCCATTCCGGACAGCGCATTACATCTGCTGGGCTTTCAGCTGTTCAGAGCGGATCGAATCACGGATTTAATAGGGAAAACGAGTAGGAAAGACTGTAAAGAGATGGACCAATGAAGCAGAGCTGGAACTACAAGCCTGCTTTGACTGCACTGATTGGAGTGTATATGAGGTGGCAGACACCAATCTGGATGAGCTCACAGATACTGTGACATCATATATCAGTTTCTGTGAGGATACAGTTGAAGTCAGAAGTTTACCTTAGCCAAATTTATTTAATAAATTCCCTGTCTTAGGTCAGTTAGGATCACTACTTTATTTTAAGAATGTGAAATGTCAGAATAATAGTAGAGAGAATTATTTCAGCTTTCATTACATTCCCAGTGGGTCAGAAGCTTACATACACTTTGTTAATATTTAGTAGCATTGCTTTTAAATTGTTTAACTTGGGTCAAACGTTTTGGGTAGCCTTCCACAAGCTTCTTATAATAAGTTGCTGGAATTTCGGCCCATTCCTCCAGACAGAACTGGTGTAACTGAGTCAGGTTTGTAGGCCTCCTTGCTCATACATGCTTTTTCAGTTCTGCCCACTAATTTTCTATCAGACTGAGGTCAGGGCTTTGTGATGGCCGCTCCAATACCTTGACTTTGTTGTCCTTAAGCCATTTTGCATCAACTTTCAGGTATGCTTGGGGTCATTGTCCATTTGGAAGACCCATTTGCGACCGAGCTTTAACTTCCTGGCTGATGTCTTGACATTTTGCTTCAATATATCCATTTCATTTTCCTTACTCATGATACTATCTATTTTGTGAAGTGCACCAGTCCCTCCTGCAGCAAAGCACCCCCACAACATGTTGCTGCTACCCCCATGCTTCACAGTTGGGACTGTGATCTTCGGCTTGCAAGCCTCACCCTTTTTCCTCCAAACATAACGTTGGTCATTATGGCCAAAGAGTTCAATTTATTTCATCAGACCAGAGGACATTTCTCCAAAAAGTAAGATCTTTGTCCCCATATGCACTTGCAAACTGTAGACTGGCTTTTTTATGGCAGGTTTGGAGCAGTGGCTTCTTCATTGCTGAGCAGCCTTTCAGGTTATGTCGATATAAGACTTGTTTTACTGTGGATTTAAATACTTGTTTACCTGTTTCCTCCAGCATCTTCACAAGGTCCTTTGCTGTTTTTCTGGGATTGATTTGCACTTTTCACACCAAACTACATTAATCTCTGGAAGACAGAATGTGTCTCCTTCCTGAGCAGTATGATGGCTGCATGGTCCCATGGGCTTTATACTTGCGTACTATTGTTTGTACAGATGAACGTGGTACCTTCAGGTGTTTGGAAATTGCTCCCAAGGATGAAGCAGATTTGTGGAGGTCCACAATTTTTTTTTTTCTGAGATCTTGGCTGATTTCTTTTTATTTTCCCATGATGTCAAGCAAAGAAGCACTGAGTTTGAAGGTAGGCCTTAAAATACATCCACAGGTACAGCTCCAATTCAGTACACCTCCTATCAGAAGTTAATTGTCTAAAGGCTTGACATCATTTTCTGGAATTTTCCAAGCTGCTTGAAGGCACAGTTAACTTAGTGTATGTAAACTTCTGACCCACTGGAATTGTGATATAGTCAATTAAAAGTGAAACAATCTGTCTGTAAAAAATTGTTGGAAAAATTACTCATGTCATGCACAAAGTAGATGTCCTAAACGACTTGCCAAAACTATAGTATGCTAACATTAAATCTGTGGAGTGGTTAAAAAAATGAGTTTTAATGACTTCAACCTAAGTGTATGTAAACTTCTGACTTCAAATGTATGTGCATTCCTACTAGGACTTATTTAACATACAATGACAAACGTGGTTTACAGCAGAGCAGGCAGCTTCATCAGGCAAAAGAGGAGGTTACAGGGGTGGGGATAAAGTCTTCTACAATCAGGCCAGGAACACACTGAATAAGGAAATCAGAGTGGCTAAAAGAAGTTATTCTGATAAGCTGAAAAACAAGTTTTCATCTAATGACCCTGCATCAATGTGGAGTGGCCTGAAACAACTTACTAACTACAGGACTCCTACCCCAACATTGTAGTGGACCAACAACTAGCTGACGACTTGAATGTGTTCTACTGTAGATTTGAAAGGCCCAATCTCACACCCCACACCCGTTTTGACCTTCACTTCACACAAACATCAACACCTCCTGAAACCCCCTCCTCACCCCTCCTGCAACTCAACCTGCACTTAAGAGGATGTGTGCCGTGTCTTCCGAACAAAAAAGTAAAAGAAAGTACAGGGCCCAGATGGTGTTTCACCCACTTGTCTAAAATCCTGTGCTAACCAGCTGGCCCCCATCTTCACATTGATCTTCAATAGATCACTGGAGCAGTGTGACGTCCCATGCTGCTTCAAACGCTCAATCATCATTCCTGTCCCAAAGAAGCCCAAAATCACAGGACTTAATGACCACAGACCCTGGAGCCCCCCAAGCCTGTGTCCTCAGCCCCTGCTTTACTCCCTCTACACCAGTGACTGCTCAGCCAAACACAGCTCCAACAAGTTGGTGAAGTTTGCTGATGACACAGTGGTGGTAGGCCTCATCACTAACAATGACGAAAAGGCCTACTTAGAGGAAGTGGATGTCCTCTCTACATGGTGTTGCAATAACAATCTCTCCCTGAATGTCACCAAGACCAAGGAGATGGTTATTGATTATGGGAGGAAGCAGGTGAGGAACTACAGCCCCCTGATGATCAACGGGGCCACAGTTGAGAGGGTGAGCAGTTTCAAATACTTTGGGGTCCACCTCACAGAAGACCTCTCCTGGACAACACACACAAACAGCCCGGTGACAAGGTCGTGCCAACGTCTCTACCACCTGGCCAGGTTCAAGGTCTTCCATAGGGTGAT
Source organism: Myxocyprinus asiaticus (assembly GCF_019703515.2). Classification (NCBI taxonomy): domain Eukaryota; kingdom Metazoa; phylum Chordata; class Actinopteri; order Cypriniformes; family Catostomidae; genus Myxocyprinus; species Myxocyprinus asiaticus. The sequence goes on along the minus strand of NC_059359.1, from coordinate 28,768,890 downwards.
GAGGGATTTCTACACTGGGGCTGTGGAGAGTCTTCTCACAGGGAGCATCACCGCCTGGTTCGGAGGCACCACAGCCTAAGATTGAAAGGCGCTGTCCAGAGTGGTGAGGACAGCAGAGAAGGCCATCAGGACTTCTCTCCCCTGCATCACAGACACCTACACCAAGCGATGCAGGACAAGGGCCAGGAGAATTATCAAAGACTTTCACCACCCCGGATACAGACTCTTATTAGTGCTCCCATCAGGGAAGCGCTACCGGATCCTGAGGACCAACACAGAGAGACTCAGGAGGAATTTTTATCCTTAGGCAATCTGACTACTGAACAAGGACACTTGAAGGATTCTGTATATTCCAGCTTCGCACAGACACAAGACAGTTTGCACTATAATTTTAATTAACTAAAAAGTTTGCACACTGTATAGTTCTGTATACTCTGTACATTTCTGTATATTTTGCATATTTTCTACCATATTTTATTTATTCACCTTATATTTCTTTATAGTCTATATATTTTATTCTATTTTTTTTTTTTATCATTATGTGGGTGTATGTCCTTAATTTGTTGTTGGTTCTGTTTGTTGTTGCACTGTGGGACGAGGAACTAAGGAAAAACATTTCACTACATTACATCACATGATTGTAATATGTATGTGACAAATAATAAAACCTGAACCTGAACCTGTTGGCATCTCTTTGTGTCCAGCAGGGGGCATTGTTTTTAAAGAGATAACTGTAAAACTCACCACAAAACCATGTCTGTAGTAGTATAGCAGTCTTCTAGGGCTGTCTATCCCCGAAAGACTTTGTGGCTGTGGCTGTGGTTGAGAGGGAGAGAGAGAGAGAGAGAGAGAGAGAGAGAGAGAGAGAGAGAGAGAGAGAGAGAGAGAGAGAGAGAGAGAGAGAGAGAGAGAGAGAGAGAGAGAGAGAGAGAGAGAGAGAGGTGGATGGATGCAGAAAATGAGATGTAACCTAGGCCAAGACAAACAAAAAATCAAAATATGTTTCTGGAGGAAAAAAACTGTTGAAAGGAGAGAGGAAAGGAAAACACATAGGCATATTTCCAGTCTTCCTTTACTGAGTGATGCATATTTCCAATCTGGCTTGCTTTAACTTTTTGGAATGCCAATCCAGAGTGTTCACCAAATTAATTTGGAGTACGACTTGGACTGTGAATAAGTCTGCGAGTCTAGACACTTTTTCTTCAAACTAGCCAAACTTGTTTTTTGCTTTTCATCACATTTTAGTGGCTTAAGTCAGTATACTAGTCCCTCTAGCACCTCCAACTCTCTCTCTCTCTCTCACTCTCTCTCTCTCTCTCTCACACACACACACACGCACACATACACACACAGTGTCTCTCTCTCCTCATTCTTTGCTCAGTGACTTCTCAGTCATAATCATAATCATACATAAATTCCCCCCCCACCACGCCGCTCCCTCTCCCCCTTTAATCTGAGATAGAAAAGAGCAGACAGACTCCTCCTCCTTTCTCTCTCTCTCTCTCTCTCTCTCTCTCTCTCTCTCTCTCTCTCTCTCTCGCTCTCTCTTTCTCTCTCTCCTCCTGTCTCCCTCACTCGTGTTCTTGCTCTCTGGACTTCTCTTGTGTGTTGTTCTGATGGAAATGTGGCGAATCTTTCTGTTTCTCTCTCTTGTGGTCCAGCACAGTTCCGCAGAAGAAGGTATGAAACTTCCTTTGCTCCTCGGTGCGCTCGGACCCCTGTGTCTGTGTATGTGTGGATGTGTGTTTGGGGAATTTATCTGCTGGCTCTTACGTTCCTGTCCTGTCTGACAGTGTGTTGCCATCTGGCATGTATGCAAGTCTATGTGTGCGTGTCTTCGGAATGAGTTTGTAGGTCTGTTTGTGTTTCTGATAGTTTACCTTCATACAAATCTGCACAAATTTGTGATAGCTGCAAGTCTTCAGAATGAGTTTGTAGGTCTATTTGTGTTTCTGATAGTTTACCTTCTTACAAATCTGCACAAATTTGTGATAGCTGGCATGTGTGTGTGTTTATTTGTGTCATTCTGAATATCTTAACAGACCCTCATCCTGTATAATGAGTGCATGTGCTTATGAGTTGTTACTGTGAATTGAAGAGCTCGCTATGGACCCTGCCAAGCTGCATTCACTCCTAACAAAAGAGTGTAGAACAGAGCCAGCGGAGAGGTGAATAATTTGTTGTGTAACCTTTATCGCTCTCTGACCCAAGGGAGTACACCCCCCCCCCCCAACTCTCTGCACCCTTTTCTGATATTAAAATTGTTATAATGGCCCTCCTCCCCTCCGGATCATTCAGTCGAGCAACAATACAGACACCCCACTCACTTCGTGGTACCTCTGTGTAGCCTTTCATCTGTGTTTGCTCTTTCTCTCTGTCAATTATGTGTCATTTTTCTATTCACTATATGGTGTTTTCAGTCAATGTGTTGCAGACAGACATAAGCAGTTTAAATAGACGGGTTGATGAAGTTGGCATCTCATATTGAGCTCTTGTGAAAAATCTGAGCATGCTCTTAGTGACTCATTTTTGTGTGTATGTGGTATTTGAATGCCATTCTGTTGGGAAAATGTTGTCTCGCAGAAGCTTGTATGCGCCACTGTTATTTATTTATTCTAACTTTATCTGAATCTGCCATTGTGCCTTGTATTTGTGGGCAAGAATGGTAAACAGTAGGGTGTGTGGAAATGTTTGTGTATGGGATTATGTATGTGTGGTTGTCTTGTTTTTAATGCCTCAACTTTATATATATATATATATATATATATATATATATATATATATATATATATATATATATATATACAGTCTAGAAGGCTTGCACGGGGGAAAAAACTTTCCCTATCTGTCACTCACTCGACGTTGTGTCGATGTAGTGACACTAGGGGTCACTCTTAGGAGCCCGAGACACCTCTGGTCTTTGATAAAAGGCCAATGAAAATTGGCAAGTGGTATTTGCATGCCACTCCCCCGGACATACGGGTATAAAAGGAGCTGGTATGCAACCACTCATTCAGATTTTCTCTTCGGAGCCGAACGGTCATGCTCATTGAGCTGAATACTACTGTTCATTCACCTCTGCTGGATCTGATGGCGCATTTCAGCGGCTTCTCCCTCCTCTGCACTGGTGCACTGCAGAGAACGCCCTTGGGCGTTTCGGCAGAAAAACAAGGAGTATATTTTCTGAAAGAGCTTTTCCTCCTCTAAAAGAGTATATATTTCTCTAAAAGAGCGGCACACACGGAACGTCTTTTTAAAGATGCGTCTTTTTAAAGATGCCTTTCTGATTGTGTGTTATTCCTGGTTGCGGTCATTATCTCTCAACTTCTGATGGTCATGATCGCTGTCTTTCATGTCTGGGCGCGACCCACATGGAGGAAGCGTTTGTGGATGGTTCATGTTCTCACTGCGAGAACATGACCATGGCAACGTTGAGGTCGCAGGTATGAGGCCAGCGCGGCTAGCACTGGGGGCGATTTGGGGACCCCAATGGGATCATTTCCGCTGGGTATCCCCCCGCGGACCTCCCATTCCCCAGCACGCTCATCTGCCCCAATCGGGCTTCCGGATGAGTTCGCCGGCTTGTCTCATGGCGAGTCTGGCTTCTTGTTCGGAGCCCGCAAAGATGATAAGCTCTCGAGCGCAGCATCGGAGAGCGGGCTTGTCCAGTCGGACGCAGAAGCCTCAGCTGGGCTTCCCCCTATGGGGACGATTGCCCAGTCACAGGCTGATGCCAAAATGACGGACATGCTTTCCCAGGCGGCCGCGAGCGTCAGGTTAGAGTGGAACCCTCCGCTCTCCCCTGAACCCTCGCGGCTTGATGATTGGTTTCTGGGCTTGCGGCGCCACTCAAAGCAGCCACCCCCGCTCCAGTGCCATTCTTCCCGGAAGTGCACGAGGAGCTGACGAAGTCGTGGAAGGCACCTTTTACTGCCCAGCCCCGATTCCGCACTTCCCCCCGCTCTCACTACCCTCGATGGCGGGGCGGCCAGGGGCTATACGGCGATTCCCCGGTGGATAAGGCACTCGCGGTGCACCTATGCCTGCTAAAGGCTAAAGCCTACAGCGCTGCTGGACAAGCCGCCTCTGCCCTGCACGCCATGGCTCTCGTGCAGGTCCACCAAGCCAAGGTGCTGAAAGAACTGCACGAGGGTAGTTCTGCCCCAGATTTGATGCAGGAACTGCGCTTGGCGACCGATCTCGCTCTCCGAGCGACGAAGGTCACGGCACGGTCTCTAGGGCGGACGATGGCCACACTAGTGGTCCAGGAGCGCCACCTTTGGCTCAACCTGGTCGAGATGGGTGAGGCCGACAAGACACGGTTTCTTGCTGCCCCCATTTCCCAGGCAGGCCTATTCGGCGACACCGTCGAGGACTTTGCCCAGCAGTTCTCGGTGGTGAAGCAGCAGATGGAGGTAATCCGGCACATCCTGCCCTTGTGCGGCTCAAGATTCTGCACCCCGTCTGCTCGTCGCCAAGGGCGTCCCCCTGCGGTGACTGCGCCGGCGTGGAGCCCACTGCAGGAAGCAGACGCCACCCGTCTCACAGCCGGCGACTAAGAACCCACGGAGCTACTCAAAGTGCCCCTGAGACGAGTGACCCAGGGACAAGGGAACCACTCACGTGGAACTGGTAAAAAGACCACTCCATCCCCCGGTGGAGGGCCGGGTGGAAAATCTTTTGTTGCCTTTTTGTTTGATTTTGCCGCATGCCCAAGTGGCTGCGGTACCCAACAGTTCAGCAAAAGAGCGGCTTCCTTCCTCCCTGGGTCACATACCCGGTGTGTACGGTCGTCACCACAACTACCGTCCACGGGTTTTTTCTTGCAGGATTGGCGCTCCAGCGGTGGCCTTTCCGCCCCTGAGCGCCCAGCTGTGGCACACAGCCGCCCCCGATGTGGCAGTCTCCATGGATTACGAGGACAGGCCTCTTCCTCCCCCATCCCAGGCTGTTCCGGAGGTGGTCACAAGGAGCCAGGTAAGTGCTTCGATGTCCCTAAACTCAGCACGGCCACGACGTGGTGTGGCACCTCACGCTTTGCCCCGCCGCGAGTCCCCACCTGCTGGTACATCCGATGACATTGTCCCCTTGGTCCCCCTTGCGCGGAACTTGGACGCATGGCTCGCGCTTTCCAATCCGTCGCGATGGCTGATCTGGACCATCCAACTCGGCTACGCAATTCAGTTCGCCAGGCGCCCGCCCAGGTTCAGCGGTATTCACTTCACCTTGGTCAAGAGCGAAAATGCTGCACTCTGCGCACGGAGATCGCTACCCTCCTACGGAAGGATGCGATAGAACCTGTCCCTCCAGCCGAGATGAAGAAAGGGTTTTACAGCCCCTACTTCATCATACCGAAAAAAGGCGGTGGGTTGTGGCCAATCTTGCACCTGCGAGTACTGAACCGGGCTTTACACAGACTCCCGTTCAAGATGCTGACTCAAAAACGCATTCTGGCAAGCGTCCGGCATCAAGATTGGTTCGCGGCGGTAGACCTGAAGGATGCGTACTTCCATGTCTCGATCCTTCCTCGACACAGACCCTTCCTGTGGTTTGCATTCGAGGGTCAGGCGTATCTGTACAAAGTCCTCCCTTTCGGCCTGTCCCTGTCTCCTCGTGTCTTTACGAAGATCGCAGAGGCTGCCCTTGCTCCGTTAAGGGAGGCGGGCATTCGCATTCTCAACAATCTCGACGACTGGCTAATCCTAGCTCACTCTCGAGACATGTTGTGTGCACACTGGGACCTGGTGCTCTCACACCTCGGCCGACTAGGGCTTCGGGTCAACTGGGAAAAGAGCAAGCTCCTCCCGGTTCAGAGCATCTCTTTTCTCGGTTTGGAGTTGGACTCAGTCTCCTTGACGGCACGCCTTACGGAAGAGCGCACCCAGTCGGTGCTGGCCTGTTTGAAGACGTTCAAACAGAAAACAGCGGTTCCACTGAAACTTTTTCAGAGGCTCCTGGGGCATATGGTGTCCTCGGCGGTGGCAACCCCGCTTGGGTTGATGCATATGAGGCCGCTTCAGCACTGGCTCCAGACTCGAGTCCCGAGATGGGCATGGCGCCATGGGACACATCGCGTGTCACAGTCTTTTCAGTCCTTGGACCGAACTCTCGTTTCTACGAGCAGGTGTTCCTTTAGGACTGGTCTCCAGGCGCATCATGGTCACAACAGATGCCTCCAAAATGGGCTGGGGTGCTGTTTACAATGGGCACACAGCCGCCGGCCTCTGGATGGGTCTGCGACTGCATTGGCACATCAACTGCCTCAAGTTGTTGGCAATTCTGCTCGCCCTGCGGAGGTTCCGGCTGTTGATCCAGGGCAAGCACATGTTAGTTCGGACAGACAGCACGGCAACGGTAGCATATGTCAACCACCAAGGCGGTCTGCGCTCTCGTTGTATGTCACAACTCGCCTGCCGTCTCCTCCTCTGGAGTCAGCAGCACTTCAAGTTGCAGCGAGCCACTCACATCCCGGGCAACCTCAACACTACAGCGGACACGCTGTCACAGCAGGCTACCCTCAGGGGAGAGTGGAGACTCCACCCTCAGGTGGTCCAGCTGATTTGGAGTCGATGCGGATGGCACAGGTGGACCTGTTCGCCTCCCAAAAATCCTCCCACTGCCCGCTCTGGTATGACCTCACCGAGGCTCCCCATCGGCATAGACATGCTGGCACAGGGACGGGGCACCCTCTGGCACCCAAGCCCAGACCTCTGGAATCTCCACGTCTGGCCCCTGGACGGGACGCGGAAGACCTATGCGGTCTACCAACTGTGGTGGTAGACACGATTACTCAGGCTAGGGCCCCCTCTACGAGGCGCCAGTATGCCTTTAGGTGGTGTCTTTTCGCTAAGTGTTGTTCTTCCCGACGCGAAGACCCCCAGAGATGCACAGTCAGATCAGTGCTTTCCTTCCTGCAGGAGAGGTTGGAAGGGAGGCTGTCCCCTTCCACCTTGAAGGTGTACGTTGCCACCATAGCAGCACACCACGATGCAGTCGACGGTAAGTCCTTAGGGTAGCATGACCTGATCATCAGGTTCCTAAGAGGCGCCAGGAGGCTGAATCCTTCCAGACCATGCCTCGTTCCCTCATGGGACCTCTCTGTAGTTCTTCAGGGTCTACAGAGGCCCCCCTTTGAGCCTTTGCAGTCAGCCGAGCTTAAGGCACTCTCCTTGAAGACTGCCCTCCTGACTGCGCTCACTTCCCTCAAGAGGGTAGGTGACCTGCAAGCGTTCTCTGTCAGCAACACGTGCCTGGAGTTCAGTCCGGGTTACACTCACGTGATCCTGAGACCCCAACCGGGATATGTGCCCAAGGTTCCCACCACCCCTTTTAGGGACCAGGTGGTGAACCTGCAAGCACTGCCCCAGGAGGAGGCAGATCTAGCCCTGTCGTTGCTGTGTCCGGTGCGCACTTTACGCATCTATTTGGATCGCACGCAGAGCTTTAGAATCTCTGAGCAGCTCTTTGTCTGCTTTGGTGCACAATGGAAAGGAAGCGCTGTCTCCAAGCAGAGGATCGCCCACTGGCTCATTGACGCCATAACTATGGCATATCTCGCCCAGGACATGCAGCCTCCGGTAGGGCTACGAGCCCATTCTACCAGGGGTGTAGCGGCTTCCTGGGCCCTGGCCAGAGGTGCCTCTCTAACAGACATTTGCAGAGTAGTGGGCTGGGCAACACCCAACACCTTTGCAAGGTTCTACAACCTCCTGGTGGAACCGGTTTCGTCCCAGGTAGTGGCACGCAACACAAGCGGATAAGCCCGGAATAGCTGGCCGGGTGTATCGCTTGCACATAGCGCCTTCCACCTCCTTTTGAGCTGAAGATGTGCGCCATTAATTCCCAGTAGTGTTCACAAACTTTGTTCCCTGGTTGACTTCCTCCGAGCCCTGTGGCAGTCGAGTTTTTGGAGAGACTCGCTGCCGGCCCAGTACACGTGCTAACTAAGAGTCCTGTTCTGGGGTAAGTGCTCTGCTTGTGGCGGTTCCCTGTAAGGCTAACCCCATGC